>NC_045786.1:109571029-109875404 GCF_009873245.2 Balaenoptera musculus
GAGTACGAATTTGCAACCATATATAAAACGTGCAGCTGCCTCTAAATTGCAGTCAGCAGAAAAACTAATGTACATTTGCACTGATCAACTAGGCTTGGAGCAAGACTTTGAACAGAAGCAGATGCCTGAAGGGAAGCTCAATGTAGATGGATTTTTATTGTGCATTGATGTAAGTCAGGGATGCAATAGGAAGTTTGATGATCAACTTAAATTTGTAAATAACCTTTTTGTCCAACTATCAAAATCAAAAAAACCTGTAATAATAGCAGCAACTAAATGTGATGAATGTGTGGATCATTATCTTAGAGAAGTTCAGGCATTTGCTTCAAACAAAAAGAACCTTCTTGTAGTGGAAACATCTGCACGATTTAATGTCAACATTGAGACATGTTTCACTGCACTGGTACAAATGCTGGATAAAACTCGTGGCAAGCCTAAAATTATTCCCTATCTGGATGCTTATAAAACGCAGAGACAACTTGTTGTCACAGCAACAGATAAGTTTGAAAAACTTGTGCAGACTGTGAGAGATTATCATGCAACTTGGAAAACTGTTAGTAACAAATTGAAAAATCATCCTGATTATGAGGACTACATCAACTTAGAGGGAACAAGAAAGGCCAGAAATACGTTCTCAAAACATATAGAACAACTTAAACAGGAACATATAAGAAAAAGAAGAGAAGAATATATAAATACTTTACCAAGAGCTTTTAACACTCTTTTGCCAAACCTAGAAGAGATTGAACATTTGAATTGGTCAGAAGCTTTGAAGTTAATGGAAAAGAGAGCAGATTTTCAGTTATGTTTTGTGGTGCTAGAAAAAACACCTTGGGATGAAACTGACCATATAGACAAAATTAATGATAGACGGATCCCATTTGACCTTCTGAGCACTTTAGAAGCTGAAAAAGTCTATCAGAACCATGTACAACATCTAATATCAGAGAAGAGGAGGGTAGAAATGAAGGAAAAATTCAAGAAGACTTTGGAAAAAATTCAGTTTATTTCACCTGGGCAGCCATGGGAGGAAGTTATGTGCTTTGTTATGGAGGATGAAGCCTTCAAATATATCACTGAGGCTGATAGCAAAGAGGTGTATGGTAGGCATCAGCGAGAAATAGTTGAAAAAGCCAAAGAAGAGTTTCAGGAAATGCTTTTTGAACATTCTGAACTTTTTTATGATTTAGATCTTAATGCAACACCTAGTTCAGATAAAATGAGTGAAATTCATACAGTTTTGAGTGAAGAACCTAGATACAAAGCTTTACAGAAACTTGCACCTGATAGGGAGTCTCTTCTACTTAAGCATATAGGATTTGTTTATCATCCCACTAAAGAAACATGTCTTAGTGGCCAAAACTGTACAGACATTAAAGTAGAGCAGTTACTTGCCAGCAGTCTTTTGCAGTTGGATCATGGCCGCTTACGGTTGTATCATGATAGTACCAATATAGATAAAGTTAACCTTTTCATTTTAGGGAAGGATGGCCTTTCCCAAGAACTAGCAAATGAGATAAGGACACAATCCACTGATGATGAGTATGCCTTAGATGGAAAAATTTATGAACTTGATCTTCGGCCCGTTGATGCCAAGTCGCCTTACTTTTTGAGTCAGTTGTGGACTGCTGCCTTTAAACCACATGGGTGCTTCTGTGTATTTAATTCCATTGAGTCACTGAATTTTATTGGGGAATTTATCGGAAAAATAAGAACGGAAGCTTCTCAGATCAGAAAAGATAAGTATATGGCTAACCTTCCATTTACATTAATTCTGGCTAATCAGAGAGATTCTATTAGTAAGAATCTACCAATTCTCAGGCACCAAGGGCAACAGTTGGCAAACAAGTTACAGTGTCCTTTTGTAGATGTACCTGCTGGTACATATCCTCGTAAATTTAATGAAACCCAAATAAAGCAAGCTCTAAGAGGAGTATTAGAATCAGTTAAACATAATTTAGATGTGGTGAGCCCAGTTCCCACCAATAAGGATGTATCAGAAGCTGACTTGAGAATTGTCATGTGTGCCATGTGTGGTGATCCATTTAGTGTGGATCTTATTCTTTCACCCTTCCTTGATTCTCATTCCTGCAGTGCTGCTCAAGCTGGACAGAATAATTCACTAATGCTTGATAAAATCATTGGTGAAAAAAGGAGGCGAATACAGATCACAATATTATCATACCATTCCTCAATTGGAGTAAGGAAAGATGAACTGGTTCATGGGTATATATTAGTTTATTCTGCCAAACGGAAAGCATCAATGGGAATGCTTCGAGCATTTCTGTCAGAAGTTCAGGACACCATTCCTGTACAGCTGGTGGCAGTTACTGACAGCCAAGCAGACTTTTTTGAAAATGAAGCCATCAAAGAGTTAATGACTGAAGGAGAACACATTGCAACTGAGATCACTGCTAAATTTACGGCACTGTATTCTTTATCTCAGTATCATCGGCAAACTGAGGTCTTTACACTGTTTTTCAGTGATGTTCTAGAGAAAAAAAGTATGATAGAAAATTCCTATTTATCTGATAATACAAGGGAATCAACCCATCAAAGTGAAGATGTTTTCCTGCCATCTCCCAGAGACTGTTTTCCCTATAACAACTACCCTGATTCAGATGATGATACAGAAGCACCACCTCCTTATAGTCCAATTGGGGATGATGTACAGTTGCTTCCAACGCCTAGTGACCGTTCCAGATATAGATTAGATTTGGAAGGAAATGAATATCCTATTCACAGCACACCAAACTGTCATGACCATGAACGCAACCATAAAGTGCCTCCACCTATTAAACCTAAACCAGTTGTACCTAAGACAAATGTGAAAAAGTTGGATCCAAACCTTTTAAAAACAATTGAAGCTGGTATTGGTAAAAATCCAAGAAAACAGACCTCCCGGGTGCCTTTGGCACATCCTGAAGATATGGATCCTTCAGATAACTATTCAGAACCCATTGACACAATTTTCAAACAGAAGGGCTATTCTGATGAGATATATGTTGTCCCAGATGATAGTCAGAATCGCATTATTAAAATTCGAAACTCATTTGTGAATAACACCCAAGGAGATGAAGAAAATGGATTTTCTGATAGAATCTCAAAAAGTCATGGGGAACGGAGACCTTCAAAATACAAATACAAATCTAAAACCCTATTCAGTAAAGCCAAGTCATACTACAGAAGAACGCATTCAGATGCAAGTGATGATGAAGCTTTCACCACTTCTAAAACAAAAAGAAAAGGAAGACATCGTGGAAGTGAAGAAGATCCACTTCTTTCTCCTGTTGAAACTTGGAAAGGTGGTATTGATAATCCTGCAATCACTTCAGACCAGGAGTTAGATGATAAGAAAATGAAGAAGAAAACCCACAAAGTAAAAGAAGATAAAAAGGTAAGTTTAATGTATGGTTCATAATGTTTCTAAAGATGTTTGCTTTTGACTTTTAAAAAATTATTATTATTTTTTAAGAGAATGGATTTGACATCAGTGAGAACTTAGGCTGCCTGTGTCATTCAGTAAATATAATTGACAGCTTTTTTAAATTTTCTGAGTATTTTGTGAGGGCAGATTATTTTTTGTTACTTATTACATTTTATTGTGCTTTATCTTATTTGGGGTGGAAGTTTGATTTCATATTCTTCAGCATAAAAGTTCTAGCTGAATATGTGTATTCTCTCTGCAGAAACTCAGATATAAAGTGATTTATTTTTTAAATTTATTTATTTATTCTTATTTTTGGCTGTGTTGGGTCTTCGTTTCTGTGCGAGGGCTTTCTCTAGTTGTGGCAAGCGGGGGCCACTCTTCATTGCAGTGCGCGGGCCTCTCACTATCGTGGCCTCTCTTGTTGTGGAGCACAGGCTCCAGACGCGCAGGCTCAGTAGTTGTGGCTCACGGGCCTAGTTGTTCGCGGCATGTGGGATCTTCCCAAACCAGGGCTCGAACCCATGTCCCCTGCATTAGCAGGCAGATTCTCAACCACTGCGCCACCAGGGAAGCCTGATTTTGTTCATTTTTTTCTGTTTGTCTGTAAGCTTCCCATTTGTTTGTTTTTTCCCTTTTGATCTACCAGTTTTGCAATATTAATTTGATACATTGGCATAGCTTGTTTTATTGCAGTTTGCTTTCTGCGCTTCTCAGATACTGCATTTTTTACAAATTGAAGGTTTTTAGCAACCCTGCAACAAGCAAGTCTTCATCACCATTTTTCCAATAGCATTTGCTTACTTCTTACTTGCTTCCATGTTATATTTTGGTAATTCTCGCAATATTCCAAACTTTTAAATTATTATTATATTTGTTACGGTGATCAGTGATCTTTGATGTTGTCGTTGCAAAAAGATTACAGCTCACTGTCGGCTCAGATGATGGTTAACATTTTTTAGACTAGAAAATTACAGACAAAATCTGGCAAGATTGATCAGATAAAAAGAGAAGGCATAAATACTGAGAATGAAAAGGTGAATATAATTACAGATAGATCAGATTAATAAGATAGTAGAGAATACTATCAACAATTTTATGTCAACAAATTTGAAAGTTTAAACAAAGTTAAACTCCTTGACAAGAAAGTTTAGAATAATCCTGTAACTATTAAATAAATCATGAAGTAGTAGTTAACATCTTGCCATAAAAATACCAGACCCAGGTAATTTTACAGGAGACTTTTTAAGGAACAGATCATTCCAATGTTCTACAAATCCAGAAAATAGAATAGGATAATACATTCTTTAATTCATTCTCTGAAGTTATCTATTCTTAATTCCAGAACCAGTGAAGGATAATATAAGAAAGGAAAATTATAGTCCCATTTTACTTATGAGTGCACATGCAAAAATTCCAAATAAAGTTCAGGTCTACAGACCCTTAACTGCAATTTTGAAATCCAGTAACCTCTGAAAACCAAAAGTTTGTTTAGAACTTGGCAGCGTAATCTGATTTACCCTGTTCTTGGTGGGAAAACCTGACTTGAACTAATGTGTGAGGCTACATACAAGCATTGTCTTATTTAGAGTGAATATCCATATAGTTCACTGCAAGTGTATTAATGTATTTGAATACAGGTACTGACCCACAGTTTGTTGGGGTTGTTACCTAATAGACGTTTTTTGTACTGTACAGTAGGGACGATGACTAAAATTTTCTGAATTCTAAAATATCTTACCCTAAGGGTTTTACATAAGGGATTGTGTATATATAATACCAAAAAAAAAAAAAATCCAACAATGTATATAAAACGCACTTGATAAAATTTAATTCATGAGAAAGCTACTAAATTATGAACAGATGAGAACTTACTTGAGAAAAGGTATCTATAAATATGCAAACAAGTGAAATCTACAACAAGCATCATCCTAATTAGGGAAATGGATTCCCTTTTCAACCAGGAACAAGACAGAATGTACACACCATCACCACTTCCAGTTGGTATTATACTGAGATCCTAGTTAAAGCAGTATGATAAGAAAAAAAATTAAAAGGATGAGCATTGGAAAGGGAAAAACAAAATTGTCACTCTTGGCTGATGATATGATTGCCTATGTAAAAGCCAAAAAGTATCTACAGATAAATTATTAGTATTAATAAAAGAGCAAAACTGCTCCATGTAAGATCAGTAATTGTCAGTTGCATCTCTATACATCAGCAGTAAACAACTAGAAAACATAATCAGAGAAGACACCATTTATGAAAGCATGGCAGATTATCAAGTGCCTGGGAGTAATTGTAACATCATGTGCAAACCTCCGTGTGGAAAACTATAAAACTTTATTGTAAGACATTAAAGAAGATCTAAATAAATGGAGTAACTATTGCTTTCCTGTCCATGAATATGGCTTATCATAAAGAAGTTATTGCTCTTCAGACTTATCTCTAGATTCAGTGTTGTTTCATTCAAAGTGTCAAAGATTTTTCAAGAAATTTTGCACTGATTCTAATACAAATATGGAAGAGTAAATAGTAAAACCAAATATTGAATAGCCAGGACACTTTTGAAGAAGAAAGGCAGAGGTAGAGTGGTGATGATATATGTGCTTATTCTATCAGATAATGTAAAACTTTAGTATTTAACATAATGTGCTGTTGGCTCAGAGACAGGCACATTTACCAGTAAAACAGAACAGAGTGCTCCCAAATACACAGACCTCTGACTTGGAGCTGTCCTTCCAAGCCATGTGAGGCTGTTGAACACTTGAAATGTGGCTAATCTGAATTGGGATATACTGGTCTACAAGGGTGAGTAAAGGCTTCCCTGAGACTTGTCATTTTGTCAGATCTGATAGATGAATAGGACTTAATTAGGGGAATGGTTGGGTGGATGGAAGAATATTTAATGCTGAATGAATAGAATGTGCATGTTCTTAAAGGAGGTCACTGTGGCTAGTCATTGATCTGAAGCTGTCGTTGGCAAACTTTCTGTAAAGAGCAAGATAATAAATATTTGAGACTTTGAAGGTAATACCTCCTGTATTATAATTGCTCAGATCTGCTGTAAAAAAAAGCAGGCATGGACAATATGTAAATGAATGAGTATGGCTTCTTTTTATTTATTTATTTATTTATTTTTGGCTGTGTTGGGTTTTTGTTGCTGCGTGCGTGCTTTTCTCTAGTTGTGGTGAGTGGGGGCTTCTCTTGTTGCGGAGCACGGGCTCTAGGCACGCGGGCTTCAGTAGTTGGGGCACGCGGGCTCAGTAGTTGTGGCTTGCGGGCTCTAGAGCGCAGGCTCAGTGGTTGTGGCGCAGGGGCTTAGTTGCTCCGCGGCATGTGGGATCTTCCTGGGCCAGGGCACGAACCCGTGTCCCCTGCATCCATAGGCGGATTCTTAGCCACTGCGCCACCAGGGAAGCCCAGTATGGCTATTTTTAAAAACAGGCAGCAGGGTGGATTGGTCCCCTAGGCCGTAGTTTGCTGATACCTGATCTGTGGGAGAGAATAATACAAGAAGAGATTTGAGACTAGGGACTAGATGCAGACCTTTTTAGCACTGTTAGGAATTTTTGTTATTTAGCCTAAGAGTAAATTGAAATTAACAGAGTTAGTGGATCTGAAATCAGTGGGTTTCAGTATGGAGTATGGGTTGAGTGATACAGAAGACCAGTAGGCATTTACAGTAGTTTAAGCGAATCATGATAAAAGCTTTGAATAGTTGGAGTGGGGAGGGAGAGTGGTGGCAATGGACAGAATGGGATGGATTTGAGAAATACTTAAAATACATAAGATTTGATAACGTATTGCATATGTGGGGGAAGAGTAAAGATGATGAAAGAGATAGGAAAGATATCTCCTTGGTTTCTAGCTTGTGCAGCTTAATCAGTGATGATGCTGTTCCTGACGTAGAGCATTGGAAATTTGCCAGGTGTGGAGTGGAGGGATGGAAATTAAAACTTTTAGAGTTCAAGTGGAGATGTCAAATAGGCAGTTAGGTATATAGGTCCTCAGAGAAGAGGTCTGAGTTGGAGATATGTATTTAGGAGACAATGAAGTAGAGATGGCAGTAGATGAAATGACCTAGGGAGTGAATACAGAGGAGTGCCTAACACACCCTAGACCAATGTTGAATAGCCAAGGAGCAGAGAGGATCCTTAAAGGTAGGGAGAGTAAAAATAGACCACTTACCCTTTCTTAGCTTATTCCCTCACCTCTAAATTAGGAATTGTAATGTTTCCCTTGGAATTGTGGTAGAAATTGGAACTGTGTGTCTCAAGTGCCTGACATACACCAGTGCTCAATAAATGCTATTATAGTGTGCTTCAGGCCTGAAATATCCCAGTATACTCTGTATTTCAGGATAGTCCTTTGTCCCATTTGCTGGATTAGTCTCCTGACTCATTTTTAAATTAAATACTCCTGTGATTTCTGATCCTGAATTTATGTACTACTTCTTTTTTTTTTTTCTCTCTAAGAGAAAAGTTCATTCTCTTTACCTTCATTCTTTGACTCCAAGATGAGAACTATAGTCTAGGAATATTTTCTCAGATTCCTTGATATTGGAAAATTATAACTTTTGTGCATTAGTGGCATCTAAGGAAGGCTCAAAGATCTGTTTCTCTTAATGTGGGCTTTAGTTGTCATTCCTGCCAATCAGAGAAGGCTTTATGCTTAATTATCTTTTGTTCTGTACCCCAAAATGAGTTTAGTGTTAGTTGTGGGAACAAACCCCTAAGACATTTCTTGATTTGCAAGGATTTTCTTAAGTCATGACCTGTTATAGACATAAATATTTCTATGTAAAGGAAATCTTGCAAAACAACACCTACTTTATAAGTTATTTTGATTTTCTAGTCTATTGCAGTGAAAAAAGAGGTGCTGGTTGTGACCTACTGAATTGACTTCGTAACTTAACAGGTGCTTGAAAAATAGTGCTTAAGAGAATGAACTGAATGAGAAAATTTGAGTTGTATTGATAAAATTGCCAGTTGTTAACATCCATTCAATGAAGTGAGGTATACTTGTGTTTAAGCTAGTTTGTTTTTTCTTCAGTATCCATTTCAGTGCTGTCAGCTTGATTCAGATAGTAAATAGTAGAATACTTTGTGAATTTTGTGGTGCATTAGAATAAGCTGGTATTCTAATGATTTTTCATTTTGAGCTTTTCTTTAAAATTGTTTTCCTGTCTTATTTCCAGGTCATGAATCTTTTCATCCTCTTATTTATATTAGCAACTACCAACTCCTATTTTACTCTCAAATGTTCCATCCAGTCCTTATTATTATCTCTGTATTTTATTGGTCCCTTCTTATTAAACCCCTCTATCAGATAGTATCTTAGAAGATTCTGCTGCTTTAGCCATTATACTAGGGTTTGGAGCCTGTTTAGGGAAGAATACCAAAATAGGTATGTTTTCTTCAAAAAAACTGAAGAGATATCTATATGTATATATTGAGTCGAAGATGTTAATTTAATATTAGTAGATAGTGAATGGATACCAAGCTGTTAATAGGGTAGATCCTTTAGAGTATAGTAAATCTTAAGTTTAGAATTGTTTGACTTCTGACTTCTAGAACCTACAGTCTTTATTAAGTAAAATGCCTTTTGAAAATACTGTCAGCCAAACAGTGGTGACCAGAATTTTCTCTTGATTTATAGATTGTTCATTCCAGATATAAAAGTAATGAAATATATGAAAATATGTCTCTGATGAACTGCTGTTTGTCTATATCAAAATGTATAAGTTATAGGGTAAGTTTGCTTTTTATTTTTAGTGTATATCACTTAACCTCTTGACAGTCACTTAACTGACTGTCAGTGTTCACATCTGAGGTTCTTGAAAGAGTTATAATTAAAGCTAAATAAAAATTGGATGCTTAAAGAGCTTACTATAGGAAGAGCAATACTTACAGATCAGATACAGATAGAGTAGTTTGCACTTTGTTTAATGAGCTAAGTCGTTTAACAAAGTCTTGAACTGCTCGACAGTTTCAGGTTTTCTATTTTTCACCTATTTTTTGGGGAGTACCTTGGTTATATTTCTGGGCAGTTGATAATAGGGTGCCCATTATATACGTTATTACCTTGCAGACACTTCCTTAGGGGAGAGAGTGAGGGTCACTTTTATAAAGGAAGTATGATCAGAAGAATGAGAAAACTGCTTTCCCAGATTCCTCAACCAGCATCTTTTCCAGCCTCATTGCCATGAGTTGGGTCTTATATCCATTCCTGACCAGTAAAGTCTGGCCAGGGGTGGAGAATTATACTATTGAATGTAGGCCTGAGCCTTTAGAGCTCTGGGTGAGGTTGGCTTCCCCCAAATTCGGGTAATTTCTAAGGGATGAAAACTGCAGTGTCTAATGCAGGCTAGATTTATATGTTGTTTATAGTTGATCTCCATGGCCTAGCATAGTATGTTGTACTATGATCAGTTGAAGTCAGTAGGAGTATATAGCTTTGTTTTTGTAGTGGTAATGAAAGAACCATTTATGTGTTTTTTTAAATAATTACATTTATTTTGACTCAAGGAAACTGTTGTTTTATTCAACAAGCATCTTACTGAATGCCTTCTATGCCTGAACACTGTCCAAAGCTAAGGATACAGGGATGACTTGGTCATGGGCTCTGCTCTCAGGAATTCAGTCTAGTACATTTGATTTTGGTGAAAATTAAACATATTTTATATTTTCATCAAGGTTAGTAAAACTTTTGGTTCTTTCATATCTCTCATTTCATTTGGAAAGCATTTACTTAGGAGTCTTAGTAACGATTTTTATTGCTTTCATATTGGCTAAATATGTTCTACCTCTGATTGATTAGTTCTAAGGTGTTTCTGAAATTTCTCATAAAGTTAAAATTGGTTTCTTTAGTAGCATTTCTGGTGCTGGCAACATCAATTTATGGTATGACGTAAGTGTGGATATATAATGTGAGTATTTCTGCCTGCATTTTACTATTTGCTGTTTCTTTGAATTTGTTCTGTGCTGTTGGGTTGACCATGATCTATTACTCTTCAAATTCAGAATGAAATGTAACGAGATGGTTAGTTTTTAAAGTATATTTTGACTGATGTGTTTTAATAAGACTCAATTTAAATGATTATGTCAGTGGTATGGTTGTTTTCACTAATTTAAAAGCAAATGTAAATGTCTTCAGTGTGGCTTTCTATTCAAACTTTGTGTTTTTTCTTAGCTTTCAGAACAGCATGTTGAATGTTTAGCAAAAACTGGCATAGCACAAATTATTGAAATTACTCTTCTGCAGCACATTCATTATATTAATTGTTAGACTGTATTTAGTTAATATATCAAGGAGGCACTTTACCTCTATAACATAGAATACTGTGTTCTTACTATAATTTTATATCAATGGCCAATTGTTACTATTCCAAGACTTATAAGTGAGTTTATAGGGTTGTCAATTTTATGTGCTCCAAAAATGTATATACTACAGATCATCCCACTCAAACCTAGAAGAGTTATTTCCACAGTTGGTATAGTTTTATGATTTTCAGCTCTGTAATGTTTTCTTGTCATCTCAGCTGATGTGTTGAAAGAGTCCTCAATAGGGCTTAATCTATGACTGTGTTAAGAGAAACCTCAGCGGAAGGAGGACTGCTTTTCTTTTCTTTTTTTTTTTTTTTTTAAAGATTTATTGATTGATTGATTGCTATGTTGGGTCTTCATTTCTGTGCTAGGGCTTTCTCTAGTTGCGGCAAGCGGGGGCCACTCTTCATCGCAGTGCGCGGGCCTGTCACTATCGTGGCCTCTCTTGTTGCGGAGCACAGGCTCCAGACGCGCAGGCTCAGTAGTTGTGGCTCATGGGCCTAGTTGCTCCGCGGCATGTGGGATCTTCCCAGACCAGGGCTCGAACCCGTGTCCCCTGCATTGTCAGGCAGATTCTCAACCACTGCGCCACCAGGGAAGCCCCTAGGACTGCTTTTTAAAAGTAGTAATATCTGATTTTACAGTTCTTACAACAAAATATAAGGGTGTGACAAAAGTGATCTTGAGTTAGTATCTAACTTTGTCCATATAAAGGTACACCTTGCATATGTTTGTTTGTGTATGTGTGTGTAGTTGTTCTGAGCTTTTTGGAAATTGTTCTTAGCCTTCGAAAATCTGAGGAAAGGTTTGGGTATTTTTCCTGGAAAAATGCACGTTCACAAAATTTTAGTGGCATTTTAAGGGTATCATATATACTTTCTAAAGTATATATGGACTCTAGAACCTCTGTTGATGTAAGAGAAGAGAAGAACACGCTTGAATTTGTCTCATTCTTTACTGATGCTCTGATTGGTAATCTTTAGAGTGACAGAAAGAACCTAACAGATGACATGGGAAGCAAAGGGAGAGATAATGGTTTTAAGAATGAAATGCTGGGTATAATATAAAACTTACTTTGATTTGAATACACTTGAAAAAATATTTTTAGGGAAGTTGGGAAGAAATCTACTCATCCTTAACTTGAATAGCTAGATGTTTTGCTAAGACCCTCTCCAGGTGACTCCAGGTTTAACATTTTGTTAGTAAAGTTTTTAATGGCATTAATGAAATACCTGCCAGGTAGATAATATATGTTGAAATGCTTTATAGGAAGGTGTCATCTTAGAGATGAATCAGTGTAGGAACCAGTTTGTCTGATACATGTATACAAGAACCCAGACCACATTTATTTGCCCTCAGTTATTTTCTCTTCCCTCTTTTCACCTAGTGTTAGGTTAAAGGGTCTGAAAGAGCATTCACAACATCCAGCACCTAACAGCTTTTAGAGAATTAAAAAAAAAAAGGATTAAGTAGACCTTCATGGAGTACTGACTCTAAAGACTTCTTTCTTATATTGATGTGTTATGCTATGGTGTAATACTTATTCTTCCCACATAAAGTAATCACTTTATAGTAGTTTTATTTATTTATTGCTTTGTAGTTTAATAAGTTTCATTTTTCTTACTACATTGTAAGCTTTTTGAAGGCAGTTATGATTATCATTCATCTTTGTGTACCGTACAGTAGTGATTCTCTATCTTGAATTATGTATTGACTTTTTTTTTTAAGTTAAAGTCTCAGACTTCCCAGGGCTATATCTGTAGCCATCTCCCAAACTTGAGTTCTTAGTCCTTGATTTTATTAGCCTAGCACAATGGTTCTCAACCAGGGTCAATTTTGACCTGCAGGGAGCATCTGGCAATACCTGGAGACATTTTTGGCTGTCACAAGTCAGGTGAGGAGTTGCTACTAGTATCTGTTGGATTGAGGCCAGGGATGCTGCTAAACACCCTGCAATTCAAAATGTCAGTAATACTGAAGTTGAGAAACCCCGTGTAGCCAAATGTGGTCTTTAATGAAATTCCTGTGAGATTCTAGAAGTCAGTCATACAACGCTTGTTTGTACGTGCTCATTAGGAAAGGCAGGTTTTTCCTCACAGGTCATAGATACTACTTCCCTATCCTCACCATGATTGGGTAAGAATGTATTTTCAGGAAGGAGGTACTGTGGGTCAAAGCTACATGCTCTTGCTATTTATCTTACTTCTCTGATCTTTATTCTGCTGTAAAACATGTTGTTTCCATTTCATTGTCACAGTCTTAGTTGAGGCTATCATAACTTCTTACTTGGATTATTGCAATGACCTTTTTTTAAAAAAATCGTTTTAATTTGAGGTAATTGTAGATGGACATACCATTGTAAGAAATAATGCAGAGAGATTCCATGCACCCTTTGCCCAGTTTCCCGCCAAGGTAACATTTGCAAAACTAGTAAAATATCACAAACAGGGTATTGACATTAATGTGACCTGCAGATCTTTAAATTCCCCCAGGTTTGCTTGTACTTGTGAGTGTGTGCACGCACGCGCACGTGTGTGTACTCTATGCAGTTTCTATGAGTATGTACTCAACTGTGTTGAGGTTCTTTAATTGCACAACTTCTCAGAATTTTTTAACATGCTGTGATATGTTGAGAATCTCATGAGTGTGGGACAGAGTATATCGGGACCAGAGAAAACTCAAATTGGAAGCCATTGGGGAGAAATTTGATTGCCTATTTCTTTCCTTTTTGAAAAGAGGATTAAAGTTTATATATCATAGACATAAATTTTTAAATTAATTAATCTGTTCTTGGCTGTGTTGGGTCTTTGTTGCTGCGTGCAGGCTTTCTCTAGTTGTGGCAAGCAGGGACTACTCTTCGTTGTGGTGTGTGGGCTTCTCATTGTGGTGGCTTCTCTTGTTGCGGAGCACGGGCTCTAAGCACACGGGCTTCAGTAGCTGTGTCACGCGGGCTCAGTAGTTGTAGCTCGTGGGCTCCAGAGCGCAGGCTCAGTAGTTGTGGTGCACGGGCTTAGTTGCTCCACGGCATGTGGAATCTTCCCGGATCAGGGTTTGAACCCATGTCCCCTGCATTGGCAGGTGGATTCTTAACCACTGTGCCACCAGGGAAGTCCCTCATAGACATAATTTTTTAAATCTTGATTTTTTTCTGGTTACACAAGTGATCTTTATCTTTTCAAAAAGTACTTCCTTTACAAAAGGAAATGTACAACTTACAGTGAAAATTCTGTATAACCTCCCCCCAGTCTTTTCTTTCTCTTTCTTTCTCTACCCTGCTCTAAATTTAAGGGTATCGTTGTCAATAGTTTGGTACTTGTTTTTTAAGTTTTGCTGTAATATTAACATAAATGATTTATTTTGATGGAATGGAATTACACTATTTATCCTGTTCTTAAACTGTAACATATATCAGTATACGTAAATCTGTTAAAATCAACCTTCTTAATTCATCTTTATTGTCATTAATTTTGGTGTACTTGATCTGACAAGGACTAAAGGAGATCATTTAAAATTTCTTATTCTGTTTCCATAGAGGTACATATTTCTGCTATACTTTGTTTCTGCTACTTGGTGGATTGAATTCTAGATAATTGTCAAGTGAGTCTCTTTTGTATAGTTCAAAGCTTTTTGCTTTGAAGACAGCTGCAATGTTAACCTTGCTCTTGTAAAAACAAAAAAAATCATTACTTTTTCCATCATTTTGTTTTCAGTTTTTAGGAGTCTGTTTAAATGGCATGTGGTTAGTTAGTCACGTTTAGTTTTTTGTTTTTTGTGTTTTTTTAAATAAATTTGTTTGTTTGTTTTTGGCTGCATTGGGTCTTCGCTGCTGCGCGAGGGCTTTCTCTAGTTGCAGCAAGCGGGGGCTCCTCTTCGTTGTGGTGCGCGAGCTTCTCATTGCGGTGGCTTCTCTTGTTGCAGAGCACAGGCTCTAGGCGCATGGGCTTCAGTAGTTGTGGCACACGGGCTTACTTGGTCTGTGGCATGTGGGACCTTCCCGGACCAGGGCTCGAACCTGTGTCCCCTGCATTGGCAGGCAGATTCTTAACGACTGTGCCACCAGGGAAGTCCCTCTGTTTAGTTTTGTACCAAGTCTGAGAGTCTTTTATAGCTGATTTGATCTTAATCCATTTACATTTATTTTTTAGTTTGCTTTTTTCTTGTTATCTATTTTTATTCTTCATCAGCAAAAAAAGAGAGAGAGAGAAATAAAGGAACTACTAGTTATTCTTTTTCAGATTCTTTTCCCTTGTAGATTATTACAAAACATTGAGTATAGTTCCCTGTGCTATACAGTAGGTCCTTGTTGGTTATCTGTTTTCTATATAGTAGTGTGTATATGTTGATCCGAAGCTCTTAATTTATTTTCCATGCCCCGTCTCCGCCCGATGATGTTTCATTATGTGTTTAGGATTTTTAAGAAGGCAGTTCGAGAGTGCTATAATTTAAATATTAACTATTACATATTTGAGAACTTAAAAAATTCTGTAGTTGCTTGTTACACACATTTGGATGACATATTGGCTAAATAAAGAATCTTTGACAAATCTTTTTGCCATGAATATTCACATAGAAGAGTCTTCTGACTTCCCAAGTTTTCGTGAGAACTTTGAGGCTAGCCTGATATTTTCCCTCCTTTGTTGGTCATTGGTTTCTTCTGCCTAGATGCTTTTAAGATTTTTGAAGCTTACTGAGTTCAGCAGCATATGTCTGTAACTTGATGGTTTACTCCTATTTGTTTATCTTTCCTGGTGCATGGTGAGATCATTCAATCTACAAATTAAATTCATTATTTCAGAAGAGACCTCGACTGTCTTTGCACTTTTCTCTTTTTCACAAGCAGAATTCCAGAGCATTGGAGTATGTTAATGAACAAACCAGATAAAAATCCGTGCCCTTGTGTGGAGCTTAAATTCTAGCAGGCGTTCACCAAAATAATAATGACGATGATGATGATATATGAGAACATTTATATAGTTTTGTGGGTAGGAAAAGCAGTGTAAGGGGGATTAGAAGTACTGGGCAGTACTTAGAGAAAGACAGGCCATAGATTACAATGTTTATTAGTCAATGTAGGCCTCATTGAGAAGGTAAAGGGGACAGCCAGTGCAAAAGTCCTAAGTTAGGAGCATGTGTCACATGCTAAAAAAGCAAGTAAGCTGTGTAACTTACTTGCACAAGGAAGTAAGGAAAGGGAGTAAAATGATGGAGAAAGTAGAGGAAAATGAGGTCAGAATATATAGAAGCCGAGTTCAAAGCATGCTAGATTACATATGGCCTTGAAGGCTGTTATTTGTGGGTCACTATCATTCTGGGTGCTTTATTGAGAACGGTATGTAGAGAATGGTGGTAGAAGCAGGGAGGATTGATTGAGCAGTCAACGCAGTAATCTACATATGTGAAATGGTGATAGCTGTATGGACCAGGGAATTAGCAGTGAAGATGGTTAAGATCTCATAGATTTGGAAGTCGGGTGTGAGAAAATAAGAGGGATCAAAAATGACTCCAAGATTTTAGCCTGGCAGCTGAAAGGATGGAATTGCCAGCAACTGAGATGTAGAAGGCTGAAGGTAGAGCTCATTTTAAGGAAATCATCAGGAGTTCAGTTTTGCACATTAAGACAGAAATATCTCTTAGACATTCAAGTGAAGAGTCAGGTAGAAGGTTTCAAATGAGTCTGGAGTTCAGGAGAAAGAGCTGAGCTGGCGGTATTAATTTGGGTTAGCAGCATATGGATGACATTACCAAGAGGGTGATTATAGATATTGAGAAAAAAGGGCAGGGACTGAGGCCTGGGGTATTCACAGTATTACAGGGTTGCCGAGGAGGGACAAGCTAAGGAGACTAATAAGGGGAGAACAAGTGAGATAATAGAGGTCGTCTCCTGAAGTTCGCTGAAGAGAGTGACTGCTGAAAAGTTAAGTAAGATGAGAGCTGAGAACTGACTATTGCAAAACAATCATTCGTGAACTTAATAAGAGCAGATTTAGTGGAGTGATGAGAGTGATAAACTAATATAAGTACATATAAGAGGGAATGGAAGGAGAGGAATTGGAGACAGCTAGTATAGATGATTTATGTAGAGTTTGTTCTGCAAAAGGGAGTAGAATTCTGGAGCAGTAGCTAGCAGAGAGAAGAAGATTAAGACTTCTTTTAAAAATGGGAGCAAAAGTATTTTTTGGCGTGTGTCAAAGAAATGATATAGTAGAAAAGAGAACTCTGATGATCTTTTCCACTTTATTCTGATTTTTTCAATCATACTGAGTCTTTTACTAAAGAGGTATTCATTTCTTTAATGGGTTTTTTTCTTCACTTTCTTTACATTTTGCCTCTGGTTGTCTCATTTCTTCTTTAATCTTTTATTTCAAGAATCCCATCGTAAATTTAAGAGAACAGAGAAGTCCAAAATTTCTTGTTTCCTGGATTTATTCTTTGAAAGCCTCCTCAACTGTTTTTTGCTACTTAAGTTTTTCTTGTTTGTTGGTTACATATGAAGCAATTGAGGTATTGTTTTTTTCAGTGTTATTGATTGTATCGATAGTATTTATTGAATATTTGAGGATGTGGCTTAGATGCTCTCCTTTGTTGTGTTGCTGATATTGCTGAAGTGGAAGAGCAGATTCTGTAAAGAGCTATTTATATGCCTTTTCCTGGTCCTGTTTACTTATACTAATGATAGTTTCTAATATCCACTGGACACTTAACTGATAACATTGTTTATATTATTTGTGAAATAGAATGTTTATTTTACTGGATATGCTTTTGCAGACATGAGATTTGCCTAAGTGGCCAGGAAAAAAAGACCATGGGTATTTGTATTTAAGCAGAAATTAAGATTTGTATGAATGTAGTAATGAATCAAAAGTTGGATTATCATAAATCAGATCCTGTTTTCCTGCTGGCATAATTATTTATTGGGACCTGCCATTTCTGACTGTTGGTTCATCAAAAGCTATAGATATAAATGACCAAATAACCATATGCCTCAACTTTTTCTTGCATTTCAGAGAACCTTGATGGGATTTTATAGCAGTTGTAATCATCTAGCCTTAGTTTAATTTACGAAATAGATTTTAAATAATATAAGTTAATTTGAATTGGTATAAATTTGTAGCTATAGATTAGCAACTCTTAACTAAGGGTTGTATGTTAGAATAATGTAGAGTTTTTCAAAATTCACATTTTTAAAGAACTCCCTGTAGTGATTCTTATGCTTAAGAACTATCACTTATAGAAAAAAAGTTATATATGTTTTTATTCATCATAAGAGCTAATATAGGAATGTCTAATTCAAAACTGTTTTCCTACATAGAGTTTTCTTTTGCACCAGTGTAAATTAGTAGAAAAATTGGTAAAGTCACATAAGCTTTTTATCCTTTTTTTCCCCCAATATATGTGAACTATAACTTGACTGTCAGGGCAGCTATATGTTAGTAAATTATCCATTTATACTTTGCCAGAAATTCTATGCTATAAGCCACTTAGCATTTCATTGCCTCAGATTACTGGTGTAATCTGATCTTGGTGTAACTGCAGAATTAAATAACTTGCCCTTGTAACTTTATGGACTTTGGGGGACGGATATTCCCTGAGCATAAGCCAGAGAAATCTACCCCCAATTTTAGTGAAGTATTCAGAGTTTAGATTGGTTCCTAAAGGGTAATATGAAAAGAGAATTTCTTAAGAGTTGATTGGAACAGTTAGGACTAGCTAGCTTACTTTTCTTACAACTTTGTTTTTTAGGTGTCATTGCAGATTAAGATGTTTTATTCCTGTTGCTCCTGCCATAGGCTAGGCATTGCTGTTTTCATTAATTTGCTTAAGTGTAATCTTTTTTACCACTGTATTATCTCTCTAAACAAAAACATACATCTTTGCCTCAGTTTTCACTTTTGTAGTCAAATGGTGCAGCTAGTAGTTTGCAGGCTGGAAAGCACCTTAGTGCTCCTGAGAAAGAAGAGGACCCAGTCGCTGTATCCCTACCTCAGCTTTGAAATTACAGTCTCTTCATTTCTACTTTCTTGCACATTGTTCTGTTTTGGTGGTGGTGGTAGTGGAAGGATTGTTTAAGGAGTAAGGAAGGATCCACACTACTTGACTTGGTGGGCTAGGTCTTGAGCCAGACCAAGTATTCCAGTGCTTTGTTGGTAACATTTCAGACAACTAGTTATATTGTATGTAATCTGTACCATCAGAGTGATAATATATGAAGACTTAGAAGTTGGATTTCATTAGATCTGGGAGTTTGCTAGGTAGAGCAACCTGAAATTGAAATGAAGAAAGGACTTGATTGATTATGCAAGGTATCAGTTGCATAACTTGGAACTTGGAAGAACACATTGAAAGATCAATCCATCCAAAGGAGAGACTCCTCTGGAAAGAACTGAAAATTAAAATGAGGACTGTTGCTTTAAGCATTGAAAGCTCTGCCTGTGTTCCCTTCCCTGCCCCCACACACACTTTTCTGATTAGAAATGGTGTGTTTTTATGTGATTTGTAAGTCAGTAACAATACTTATGACAAATATAAATACACCCTACTTAAGGAAGACTGACTCAGAATCTCCTTAAGGGTTGAATTCCAGGCAGTATTTCCTTAGGTTTTTGAAATGTTCACTCCCTGGTTAAGAACCCATTTTCTCCCAATGCAGGATTGAAGTTAAACTTTGAAAATTCTTAACGTAATTTTGTTTCTTTATTATTGTGAAAATGTTTTGTCCATTACTTATAAAAATTATCTTTTTTGGGGTGCTTAATAAAACATTTTTAATAGACTAAATTAACATCTCCTTTCCCACTGGGATGTTACTTTCTTTTATAAAAATTATCTTAATATTTAAGAAATAGAGTCAATAGATAGGAAGAAAATGATGGGATTAAAACTCATGGAGTTGCATAGCTTCATTATATAATCAATAATTAAAGCTATGTTATATTCTTACTAATATAGCTATGCACAAAAATCTCACTTGGAACTTCTCCAAAGACCAGATAACAAATGCACCAAATCAACAGACCACACTGAAACTGTGCATTGAGCATTGCTTACTCCTAGTTTCTCCTTTTCACTTGGCATTGAAAAATGATCTTTTCTAATTTCCCTACCTATCCAGTTTTCTATTATTTTCCAAAGGGAAAAGTTTCTTCTATTCAGCCATTTTTTGTCTGTTCACTTTTGTCTCTTTCTCTTGGTCACGTTGCTGCTTCTAGCAGAATTTATTTAATGAACCTGGTATTGATGGACATTTAGGTTGGATATGGCTTTTAAATATATCTTTTGATACAAAATGTTTATTTACATTGCTTAATACTAATGTTTTTCTGAAGGAAATTAATTTTAATAGTTTTAACTTGAATATGTTTTCTTATAGCAGAAAAAGAAAACTAAGAACTTCAATCCACCAACACGTAGAAATTGGGAAAGTAATTACTTTGGGATGCCCCTCCAGGATCTGGTTACAGCTGAGAAGCCCATACCACTATTTGTTGAAAAATGTGTGGAATTTATTGAAGATACAGGTAGGATAGAAGTATCATTGCAAGAGGTTTGATATAAAATTTCACTTTTGCTACACCAATAGTTTGTCAAATGTTCCTGATTCAAGCTAAAATTTGAAAGAGGTGTATCGTTCTCATTAGGATTGATTATCTTGAGTATTAATTCTAGATGTAACCATCTGATATTTGAAAGCAGTTTTGTTGTTAGCCAGTCATGCTTTTGTTGGACTTCTCTTTATTAAATGGCTAAGTCAAATACTAAAATGTTAAACTTACCTTATTCTGGAATTTAGAATAACTCAGTTATTAAATTATGCTACTGTTTAATCATAGATATGATTTAAATCAATAATTTGAATGTTTGCAACATTTTAAGTCTAATACTATTTTTTAACTCATTTTACACGTGAATTTTTCTTTTACAAATTCATAGCAATATTTGTGAATGTGCAAGAGGTAGCTTGTTTGTGATGTTACTATTTATTCAGCAGCACTAGCTTAATATGGTTTGTATGGTTTGAGTTGTATTTGTAAGGAGTGTGTAGATATCCTCACTGTTTTAAAAACAAGCCTGCTCTTATGTTTACTTTGTCTGATGAAACCATTACTGAGGGTTGGACTAGTCAGAGTTGGGTAATAAAGGCAGAATATTATGTTTATGTGCATTTAAAATGAATACAAGTTAACCATGAAACTTGAGTGATTTGAATGGACTCCAAAATTTAATGGTTTGAGAACATGAGCTAATTTCATTTTAGCTTTATTTATTCTTAATGACCTCTTTTGATAAACAAGTATTGTTTAAAGAATAAACAAGTTAGGATGCCCATGTCCTATCCAAAAAATCAAGCTTATTTTTACTTAGGTGTATGTACGCCATACCATTTCATCTTGACTGTCAGCTAAGTTCTATACGTACATATTAGGTTGTCTGGTGAGAAGTGCTAACTTTCAGTTTTAATAACGAGTGGAATATGGGGCAATACCTGTTATCCACTGGTATTAGAGTTGAAATAGCCTATCTTCTTCCTTAAGTTAATAAATTTTAATTTATTGAGCCTGTATTTGGATATGCCTTCAATCATTTGTTTTTTCCTTCAACAGAAGTATTAGGCATATTTCTTTATGTATTTCTGTCCATCTTTAGCATAGTAGAAATGCAGAGGTTCTTATAATGTTAGCTACCTGCTTTGAGGTTAAAGAAATCTCATTTTCTCTAGTAATATAATTAGGCCTTGTGGATATGACTGAGCAATTCAAAAAGACTTTTCTTTAGTGATTAGAAAATAACAATAAAGTAATAATGGATTGCATTTTGTACATTTATTTTTATAATTAAAAAGGCCCACTTCTTGAATATTTTCGTGGTAGTTGAGTGATTTGGCTTGAGGAAAATAAATTCCAAGTGTAAGATAAAATGAAAATTCTAGTTCAATTCTTAGCAACATTTGAATTAGTTCAGTCAACTGGCAGGTAATTTATATATTTAAGTGCTTTGTTAGAAGTATACTTAGGTACCATAAGACCATAAGAATACTTATATAAAGATTAAAGCTAGTTCTTTTGTTGATGTAGTAGTATGTATCATTTTGTTACTGATTAATGCTAATCCATTTTAGCAGAAATTCTCAGTTGTTTAAGAATTGAATAGCAGATTCTCATTATGGACTGGAGCAGCCATCTCCATATTTAAGGTTTAACTTGTAACGTAAATATAATCAACACCCTTGTTTAGAGGACTAACCTTCTTTTAAACAACCCTGAAGAAAATACGGTGGAAGTTTTTAAAATTAGCTTTACTGTTATAACTTACATGCAATAAAATTTACCAATTTTAATTATACAGTATGAGTTTTAATAACTCTAGTCATATAAGCACCACCACAATCAAGATATAGAACGTTTTTATCACCTCAAAAAGCATCTAGTCTTTTGTCACGTATGATGTTAGCTCTTAGTTTTTTGTAGATATTCTTTATCAGGTTGAAAAGTATCCTTCTATTCTGTTTTTCTAAAGAAAGCACTGGCTCTTTTAATTTTTTAAGATTTATTATTTATTTATTTATTTATTTATTTTAGTCTGCGTCGGGTTTTAGTTACGGCACGTGGGGTCTTCGTTGAGGCACGCGGGATCTTTCTCGTTGCGGTGCTCGGGCTCTTCATTGTGATGCCTGGGCTTCTCTCTAGTTGTGGCGTGTAGGTTTTCTCTTCTCTAGTTGTGGTGTGCAGGTTCCAGAGCGCCAGGACTCTGTAGTTTGCAGCACGCGGGCTCTAGTTGAGGCACATGAGCTCAGTAGTTGTGGCATGTGGGCTTTAGTTGCCCTGTGGCATGGGGGATCTTAGTTCCCTGACCAGGGATTGAACCCGCGTTCCCTGCATTGGAAGGTGGATTCTTTACCACTGAACCACCAGGAAAGTCCCAATCCTTCTATTCTTAGTTTGCTGCATTTTTATCCAAAACGGATGTTGATTTTGTCATGTGACTTTTCTGCTTCTGTTGATATGATCATAGAGTTCTTATTAAAGTCTGTTTATGTGGTGAATTATATTAATTGATTTTTTTTTGAGGTTTTTTTTTCGGCTGTGGGGTCTTCATTGGGTCTTCGTTGCTGTGCACAAGCGTCTCATTGTCGTGGCTTCTCTTATTGCAGAGCACAGGCTCTAGGCACGCAGGCTTCAGTAGTTGTGACTCATGGGCTCTAGAGCGCAGGCTCAGTAGTTGTGGCGCACGGGCTTAGTTGCTCCGCGGCATGTGGGATCTTCCCGGGCCAGGGCACGAACCCGTGTGCCCTGTATTGGCAGGTGGAATCTTAACCACTGTGCCACCAGGGAAACCCCATTAATTGATTTTTAAATGTTGATTTTTAAACTAACCTTGCGTTCCTGGGTTAGTCATACACCACTTGGTCATAATGTTTTATCGCTGGATCCAGTTTGCTAAAATGTTAAGGATTTCTGCATTCTAAGAAATATTGGTCTATAGTTTTCTTTTCTTGCAGTGTCTTTGTCTGGTTTTACTATCAGGGTAAACCTGGCATCATAGACTGAATCTATTTTCTGGAAAAGTTTGTATAGAATGGTAATATTTCTTTATTAAATTTCTGTAGAGTTCACCGGGGAAACTATTTGGACCTGGAATCTTGTTTGTGAGGAGGCTTTTAACTATACATTAAATTCCTTTAATAGATACAGGACTGTACAGATTTTCAGTTTCTTCAGTAAGCATTGATTGTTTGTGTCTTTCAAGGAGTTTGTCCATTTCATTCAAGTTGGCAGAGGTGGTTTATAAAATTCCTTATCATACTTTTAATGTCTGTAGCATCTGTCTTCTCTTTTGTTTTTGGCATTACTGATTTTTTTTTTTGTCCTCTTGAGAGAGGTTTATCAATTTTATTGATCTTTCAAAGAACCAACTTTTGGTTTTATTGATTTTCCTCTCTTGTCCATTTCTGAGTTCATTGAATTCTACTTTTTTCTGTTTTCCTTCTTTCTGCTTTCATTTGTTTCTTTATAGTTTCTTAAAATGGAAGCTAGATAATGATTTTGACCAGTCTTCTACTATAATGTTTAATGTTTAAAAATTTCCTGTAAACATTATTTTAGCTGTGTGCCACTGATCTTGATATGTTGTTTCCATTTTCATTCAGTTCAAAATACTTTGTAATTTCCCTTTTGACTTTTTAATTTAACTCATTGATTATTAAAAGTGTTTTATTTCTAAATGTTTTCCAGATATCTTTCTGTTACTCATTTCTAGTTTAATTCTATTGTAGTTGGAAAACAGTTTGATTTCAGTGTAAGTTTATTGAGACTTGTTATTTATAGCCCAGAATATGGTCTGTTTTGAAGAATGTTCCATGGAGCCTTCAGCAGAATGTTTTTTAAGCTGTTGGGTGAAGGGTTCTATAAATGTCAGGTCAAGTTCTTGAGAGTATTCGTCAAGTCTTGGCTATCCTTACTGATTTTCTTGTTGACTTGCTTTTTTAATTGAGTACTATTGAAATCTGAAATCATGATTGAGATTTGTCTGTTTCTCCTTTCAGTTGTATTAGTTTTTGCTTCATGTGTTTTGAAATTCTTTTAGTTGCACATACATTTAGGATTATGTCTTTTTTTATGAACTGACGTATTATCATTATGAAGCATTCTCCTTGTTCTGAAGCCTCATTCGTCTAAAATTAACATAGCCAATGGTATTTTCTTTTGAGTAGTGTCTATGTGGTATATCTTTTTTCATCCTTTCATTTGTATCTTTATATTTAACATAATTTCTTGTGGATAGCATATCTGAATCTGACAATCCACTTCTTTTAAGTGGAGCATTTATTAGGTCATTGGCTTTTCATGTAATAATCAACATAACTGGTTTTAAGCCTGCCATCTTGTTTTTATTTTCTTTTTGTCTCATGTGAACATTATTCCTTTTCTCTTCTTTTCCTGCCTTCTTTTGGATTAAGTGAATATTTTTTATTCTATTTTAACTCCAATGTCAGGGTTATTAGTTATATTTATCTGTTAGGATTTTTTAGTGGTGCTGTAGAATTTGAAATAATAAAAAGTTCAGAAAGTTAAAAAGGCATCAGTTATCACTTTTATACCATCCTAGTGACTTTGCTTTTTAAATGAATGGACAATGATGTACAGTTTTTACTATGTGGCGACTGGTTTAAAAGATGCTGACTTTGTTTTTTCATTCATTTTTGCGGGAAAAGGGGACTTGTACATAAGGTCAGTCCTGCTCCCTCAGAATCATGTTAAATGTGGCTAACAGTGTAGGTACAGAACTGTAGTTAGTTGTGCATTTGTGATTTTTATCACTGTTTGTTTAATCACAGTTCATCTTCAGACAACATTACACCACCATGATATGTAGCTTAAGAACCTTGGAACAGTTCATTTAACCCTCCTATCCCTTGTTCTTTTGTTGTTAATTGTTAAAACATTTTAATTTTACAATATGTTTTAAACATCACAGTATATGTTCATAATTTTTGCTTAAATCAGATAATTATCCTTGTTTTTGAAAGATATCACATACTCTACAATTCACCCATTTAAATTGTACAATCCAGTGGTATGTTTGTATATTCACAGAGTTGTGCAGCCATCGGCACTTTCAATTTTAGAGCATTTTCATCACCCCCAAAATAAACCCCACCCATTAAGCAGTCACTCCCTATTCTCCACACCCACCTTCCCTTAACTTTCTGTCTCTATAGATTTACCTGTTCTGGTCTCTTATGACTGGCTTCTTTGATTTAACATAGTGTTTTATAACATCAGTGTTAGCATCTGTCAGTACTTCATTCATTTTTATTGTTGAATAATTTTCCATTGATGAACATTTGTGTTGTTTGCCACTTTTTGACTATTGTGAATATTGCTGCTGTGAACCCTCCTGTAAAAGTTCTGTGTGGACACGTTTTTCACTTCTTTTGAGTATATATATCTAAGAGTGGAATTTCTAGATCATATAGTAGCTCTATGTTTAACCTTTTGAGGAATTTACCAGACTGTCTTCCAAAGTGGCTGCACCATTTTACATTCCCACCAGCAATATGCAAGAGTTCCAGTTTCTCCACATCTTTGCTAACACTTATTTTCTGATTTTTTGATTATAGCCATCCTAGTGGGTATGAAATGGTATCTCATATGGTTTTGATTTGCATTTCCCTGATGACAAATGATGTTGGACATATTTTCAGGTGTTTATTGGCCATTTGTATATCTTCTTTGGAGAAGTATATATTCAGATACTTTACCATTTTTAAATTGAGTTGTTTGTCTTACTGTTGAGTTTGTTTGTTTTTTTTTTTTAATTGTGAGATGAATGCACCCAAAGCCTTTTATTTATTTATTTATTTATGGCTGTGTTGGGACTTCGTTTCTGTGCGAGGGCTTTCTCTAGGTGTGGCAAGCGGGGGCCACTCTTCATCGCGGTGCGCGGGCCTCTCACTATCGCGACCTCTCTTGTTGCGGAGCACAGGCTCCAGACGCGCAGGCTCAGTAATTGTGGCCCACGGGCCCAGCTGCTCCACGGCATGTGGGATCCTCCCAGACCAGGGCTCGAACCCGTGTCCCCTGCATTGGCAGGCAGATTCTCAACCACTGCGCCACCAGGGAAGCCCTCTTACTGTTGAGTTTAAAAGCTCTTTATATATCCTGGATACAAGTTGCTTTCAGTATGACTTGCAAAAATTTTTTCCCCAGATTCCTTGTTGGTATCATTTGAAGCACAAAAGTTGAAAATTTTGATGAAATCCAGTTTTTTAAAAAATTTTGTTATTGTGCTCATGGTATCATATCTAAGAAGGTTTTGCCAAACCCAAGATCACAAAGATTTATTCCTATATATTCTTCTAAGAGTTTTTTGGTTTTAGCTCTTTCATTGAGGTCTATGATCCATTTTGAGTTAATTTTTGTGTATGGCACAAGGAGGGATTCCAGCTTGATTCGTTTGCTTCTACGTATCCATTGTCCAAGCACCATTTATTGAATTGCCTTGGCATTCTTTTTGAAAATCAATTGACTGTAAATATGAGTACTTCTGCACTTCCACGTATATTCCATTGATCTATATGCCTATCCATTTTTTTTTTTAATATTTATTTGGTTGCACTGAGTCTTAGTTGTGGCAGGTGGGCTCCTTAGTTGTGGCTCATTGGCTCCTCAGTTGCAGCGTGCCGGCTCCTCAGTTGTGGCATGCAAACTCTTAGTTGCAGCATGCATGTGGGATCTAGTTACCTGACCAGGGATCGAACCTGGGCCCCCTGCATTGGGAGCATGGAGTCTTAACCACTGCACCACCAGGGAATCCCTATGCCTATCCTTTTTTGCCAGTACCACTTTGTTTTCATTATTTAGCTTTCTAGTAAGTTTTGAAATTGAGAAGTGTAGTCCTTCAACTTTGTTCTTCTGATAGTTCTAGGCTGTTGATGGATTTCGTTTTTCTTTTCAGCTTTTTTTAAAAAATTTATTTATTTTATTTCTTTATTTTTGGATGCGTTGGGTCTTCGTTGCTATGTGCGGGCTTTCTCTAGTTGTGGCGAGCGGGGGCTACTCTTCATTGCGGTCTGTGAGCTTCTCATTGCGGTGGCTTCTCTTGTTGTGGATCATGGGCTCTAGACGCGCGGGCTTCAGTAATTGTGGCACGTGGGCTCAGTAGTTGTGGCTTGTGGGCTCTAGAGCGCAGGCTCAGTAGTTGTGGCACACGGGCTTCGTTGCTCTGCGGCATGTGGGATCTTCCTGGACCAGGGTGCGAACCCGTATCCCCTGCATTGGCAGGCGGGTAACCACTGCGCCACCAGGGATGCTCTTCTTTTCAGCTTTTTAAAGACTGCTTGTTGTCTTCTGCATGATATTTAAAAGGAAATCTGCTACTATTCTTACCAGTATTCCTCTGTATATGGTGTGTTCCCCTTTCTCCCTCGATTCCCAGCTGCTTTTAACATTTTTCTCTCTAGTTTTTTAGCAGTTTTATTAAAAATGTATTTTAGTGTGTGCTTTAAAAAAAAAAAAACACTTCTGCTTGAGGTTTCTGGAGCTTCTTAGATCTCATGGTTTATAATTTTCAAATTTGCGGCCATTATTGGAATATTTTTTCCTGTTCTGTTTCCCAGTTATGGACTCCAGTTACATGGTGTTAGACATATTAAAATTGTTCTGCAGCTTACTGAGACTGTTCATTTTTTTAAACCTTTTTTTCTTTCTGGGTTTCATTTCACCTAGACTGTGTGTCTATTGCTATATTTTCTAGTTCACTGATTTTTTATTTTCTTCCTGTATGGTCAAATCTAGAAGTTCCATTTTAAGTCTCTTTTTTATTTGTTTCATTTATCAATATCATGTTGATATTTTCTTTTATATCTTTAAATATACTTATAAAATTTATAATAGCTGTTTTAAGGTCCTTGTTTTATGGATTCTGTCATATTTTATTTCTCGGTCTGTTTATGTTTCTGTTGGCTTTTCTCCTGGTTATGGGTTGTGTTTTTCTGCTTCTTTGACTGGCGGTTTTGATTTGACATCAGACATTTTTAATTTTTCATTTTGAGTGGTGAATTTTCTAGTGTTCCTTTAAAGAGTGTTGGATTTGTTTTGTCATGTGTTAAGCCTTTTGTGTATCAGTCTGGTCCTTTCTAGGCTTGCTTATAAGTTTATTTTGGCAGATCCATGGCAGCTTTTATTCTAGTGTTTATTTAGACCTACTTTAAGGTATGAAGTCTTCACTTAGTGCCCTGAATATTAGGTGGTCTTAAATCAGCTATACTTCAATTAAAAAAAAGAAAACAGTACTTAAAAAAAAAAAAAAGGTATTTTGAGAATAGAACTTGGACTAGTCTCAGCCCCTGTCCTCAGAAAGTTTCCTCTCACACACTTGCAGTATTCAACCAAAGACTCCAGTGTCTTTTCTGCATATCTCTGAGGCTCTTTCTGTATATATCTCTCCCTCTTTTTTTGGTACTCTACCTCACAAATTCTAGACATCTCATCCTTTCTGAACTCCTGTCTCCATATTCTCAACTCTGGTAGGCCATTATGATTCCACCTGTCTGCACTGCTATCTAAAATCTGTTTCCAGGCACTAAATTGGGGCATTCAGACATTTTAATTTATTTGCTTCTTTTTCCTTACAGATCAGTTTTGAGCTGCCTATAGTTCAGTGTCTGAAAACTGTTGTTTCATATAAATTTTACAGTTTTTAGTTGAAGTTGTGCTAAGTTCCAGTTGGGAAATGACCCTTGAAATATTAGTATAAGTTTTTTCTTTTTTAATGTTTTTTTTTTTAAACGCATTGTTTACTTTGTTTATTTATTTATTTATTTATTTATGGCTGTGTTGGGTCTTCATTTCTGTGCGAGGGCTTTCTCTAGTTGCGGCAAGCGGGGGCCACTCTTCATCGCGGTGCGCGGGCCTCTCACTATCGCGGCCTCTCTTGTTGCGGAGCACGGGCTCCAGACCCGCAGGCTCAGTAATTGTGGCTCATGGGCCCAGTTGCTCTGCGGCATGTGGGATCTTCCCAGACCAGGGCTCGAACCCGTGTCCCCTGCATTGGCAGGCAGATTCTCAACCACTGCGCCACCAGGGAAGCCCAGTATAAGTTTTAAGTAGACAAAAAGTGTGGTGGAGGGAGATTGAAAAGAAAGAGTAATAGTCCTCTCTCAGGAACTAGGAAGGATAAGGAGTTGAAAGAGGTCTCAAAAATGCCTCTCAGATTCTATATTAGGGTGACTATAGGTGGTACACCATTAATGAAAACAGGAATTATGGTATGAAAAGCAGATTTGACAGTTTGATAATAGATTCATATTATGTACATCTTAAATCTCAAGGTGCCTGTAGGGCAGTGGTCCCCAACTTTTTTTTTGGCCCCAGGGATCGGTTTTGTAGAAGACAATTTTTCCACAGACTGGCAGGGGCACGGTGTGTGTGTGGGAGGTGGTTTCAGGGTGATTCAAGCACATTACATTTATTGTGCACTTTATTTCTGTTAATATTACATTGTAATATATAATGAAATAATCATGCAACTCACCATAACGCAGAATCAATGGGAGCCCTGAGCTTGTTTTCCTGTAACTAGATGGTCCCATCTGGGGGTGTTGGGAGACAATGACAGCCGAAGTGTGGTGCTTATGTCCAGTCTACTATGTAAGATGCAGCTTTTAATGGTCACTTGCCACTCACTGATAGGGTTTTTTTTTTTTTTTACTGATAGGGTTTTGATACGTTTCTGCAAGCAGTTGATTTATTATGGTCTCTGTGCAATCAAACCTCTCTGCCAGTGAAAATCTGTATTTGCAGCCGCTCTCCAGCACTGCAGTGGGGAGCAGCTGTAAATACAGATGAAGCTTCCCTCACTTGCCCGCTGCTCACCTCCTGCTGTGTGGCCTGGTTCCTTAAAAGTTCAAGATTCAGTTGAATGTATGGCTATGGATCTTTGGAAAGTTATTTGATCTTAAGATGAGATTTTGGTAATTGTCATTGTATAGATATTAATGTAAACTATGTGCTGATGAAATTCAGGGTGAGCATAGAGAGTGAGAAGAAAAGGTCACACTGCAAATAGGCTGTACAAAAGAATGGAGCCCTAAAACACTAAGAAAAAAATTTTTAATGAGAAGGAAGCGTGGTTATCAGCTTTGAAGTTACAAGGGTTAGATGACTTAGAATACTTTTTTTTTTTTTACATTTTTATTCAGGTGAAATTCATATATTATAAAATTAACCATTTTAAAGTGTACAGTTCAGTGACATGTAGTACATTTACCATGTTGTACAACCACCACTTCATCTAGTTCCAAAGATTTTCATCACCCCAAAGAAAACTATACTGATTAAGTGGTTATTCCCTTCCCTTTTCCCCCCTTGCTCCATCCTCTGCAACCATAAACCTACTTTCTGTCTTTATGGTTTTACTTATTCTGGATAGTTCATATAAATGGAATCACACAATGTGTGACCTTTTGTCTGGCTTCTGTCATTTCGCGTAATGTTTTTGAGATTCATCTGTTATAGCATGTGTCATTGTATGGATATATACCGCATGTGGTTTATTTGTTCACTTGGTGGGCATTTGGTTTGTTTCCACCCTTTCGCTGTTGTGAACAGTGCAGCAGTGAACATTCATGTACAAATATTTGTTTGAATACCTGTTTTCAGTTCTTTTGGTTACATACTTAGGAGTGAAATGGTGGGTTGTATGGTAATTCTATATTTAACTTTTTGAGGAAATGTCAAACTGTTTTCTGCATTTTACATTTCCATCAGCAATGTATAAGGGTTCAAATTTGTCCACATCCTCCTCAACACATGTTATATTCTGTGTGTGTGTGTGTGTGTGTTTTATTTATTTTTATTTTTTTATACAGCGGGTTCTTATTAGTTATCTATTTTATACATATTAGTGTATATATGTCAATCCCAATCTCCCAATTCATCCCACCACCACCATTCCCCCACTTTCCCCGCTTGGTGTCTATACATTTGTTCTCTACATCTGTGTCTCTATTTCTGCCTTGCAAACTTGTTCATCTGTACCATTTTTCTAGATTCCACATATATGTGTTAATATACGATATTTGTTTTTCTGTTTCTGACTCACTTCACTCTGTATGACAGTCTCTAGGTCCATCCACATCTCTACAAATGACCTTTATGGCTGAGTAGTATTCCATTGTATATATATACCACATCTTCTTTATCCATTCATTTGTCCGTGGGCATTTAGGTTGCTTCCATGACCTGGGTATTGTAAATAGTGCAGTGAACATTGGGGTGCATGTGTCTTTTTGAATTATGGTTTTCTCTGGGTATATGCCCAGTAGTGGGATTGCTGGGCTCATATGGTAAATCTATTTTTAATTTTTTAAGGAACCTCCATACTGTTCTCCATAGTGGCTGTATCAATTTACATTCCCACCAACAGTGCAAGAGGGTTCCCTTTTCTCCACACCCTCTCCAGCATTTATTGTTTGTAGATTTTTTGATGATGGCCATTCTGACTGGTGTGAGGTGATACCTCATTGTAGTTTTGATTTGCATTTCTGTAATAATTAGTGATGTTGAGCAGCTTTTCATGTGCTTCTTGCCCATCTGTATGTCTTCTTTGGAGAAATGTCTATTTAGGTCTTCTGCCCATTTTTGGATTGGGTTGTTTGTTTTTTTAATATTGAGCTGCATGAGCTGTTTATATATTTTGGAGATTAATCCTTTGTCCATTGATTCGTTTGCAGATATTTTCTCCCACCCATTCTGAGGGTTGTCTTTTTGTTTTGTTTATAGTTTCCTTTGCTGTGCAAAAACTTTTTAAGTTTCACTAGGTCCCGTTTGTTTATTTTTGTTTTCATTTCCATTACTCTAGGAGGTGGGTCAAAAAGGATCTTGCTGTGATTTATGTCAAAGAGTGTTCTTTCTATGTTTTCCTCCAAGAGTTTTATAGTGTCCAGTCTTACACTTAGGTCTTTAATCCATTTTGAATTTATTTTTGTGTATGGTGTTAGGTCTAGGGAGTGTTCTAATTTCATTCTTTTACAGGTAGCTTTCCTGTGTGTGTGTTTTAATTCCAGCCATCCTATTATTCCTTTTTGACAGGGATTGCATTTTGATCTGTAGATGACTTTGGTAATATTTCCATCTTAACAGTGTTAAGTCTTCCAATCCCTGAACACTAGATGTCTTTCTGTTTATTTAGGTCTTCTTTAATTTCTCTCAACACTGTTTTATAGTTTTCATTGTACAAGTCTTGCATTTCCTTGGCTAAGTTTATTCCTAGGTATTTTATTCTTTTGGATGCTGTTATAAATGGAATTATTTTCTAAATTTCATGTTTGGAATGTTTGTTTCTACTATATAGAACTGATTTTCGTGTGATTATCTTTTATCCTGCAACTTTGCTGAGGTTTTTTTTATTAGCTTATTAGTTCTTTTGGTGTGTGTGTGTATTTGGGATTTTGTCTGTATATAAGGTCATATCCATTGTGAATAGGGATAGCTTTACTTCTTCCTTTGAAATTTGGTTGCATTTTATCTCTTTGTCTTGCTCTGGCTTGAACTTCCAGTGTAATGTTGAAAAGCTGTGGTGAAAGTAGGCATTGCTGGTATTCCTTACTTCAGAGAAAAACTTTCATTCTTTCACCATTATGTTAGCTCTGAGTTTTTCATAAATGCTCTTTATTGCATCGCTGAAGTTCCCGTTTGTATTAGTTTCCTGGAGTTGCCATAATGAAGTCCCACAAACTGAGCAGTTTAAAACAGCAGAAATTAATTTGCCAACAGTCTAAAGGCTGGAAATCTGAAATCAAGATGTCAGCTGGGTCACACTTCATCTGAGACTCTGGGTAGAATCTTTCCTTGCCTCTTTCTGGCTTCTGGTGGTGGCTGTCAATCCTTGGTGTTCCTTGGCTTGCAGCAGTGTTACTCCATTCTCTGCCTTTGGGGTTCTCCCTGTGTCTCTGTCTTCTAAGAAAGACACTAGTCATTGTATTAAGGACTCACCCTACTCCAGTATGACATCGTCTTATCTTAGCTAATTACATCTGTGATGACCCTGTTTCCAAATAAGTTCCTCTTCTGAGGTATTGGGGGGTTGTGACATCAACATATCTTTTGGGAGACAGAGTCAACCCATAAAACCTTTTATTCCTAGTTGAGTATTTTTTATCATGAAAAGGGTGTTGGATTTTGTGAAATGGTTTTTCTTTCTCAATTGAGATGATCGTGTGGGTTTTTTTTCTTTCATTCTATTAATGTGGTGAGTTGCATTGATTGTTTTTTTCTGATGTTGAACCACTTTTGCATTCCTGTGATAAATCCCACTTGCTCATGGTATATAATCTTTTTAATGCTGTTGCATTCAGTTTACTAGTGTTAAAGTTTTTTGCATCTGTATTCATAAAGGATATTCCATAGTTTTCTTTTTTTTTTAGTGTCTGTCTGGCTTTAGTATCGGGGTAATACCTCATAGAATGAGCTAGGAAGTGTTTCTTCCTTTATCCTTTTATCCTTTAGAATGGTATTTTAATGAAAGTTTTCTCTGGTATTAAAAATGTGCTATCTTCAGAATCTTTTGAAGCATTCCTATGTTAGAGACTTTCTAAATTGTTTTCTAGATTTTATAGTTTTTCAATTTCCTGCTTTGTTGTCAGTGTACCTCCTGCTGCTTATAATCTTATTTTGCTTTTCCAGTTTGCAACTACTAATCTGCTGTGAGTCAGGAGAACATATGGCAGAGTTAGTTTAAGTTGTGCTTTTGGTTAGGTTAAATAGAATCTGTGGAAAAACAGGAGGTATTCCTCCTATAAAGGAAATAATATATTTTAGTGCAAGGGCTTTGTACATCTTTTTGGCTATTTATAATCCTTTTTGTTTCCATTTTTTCAGTTATGACAGGTTAGGTGATCAGATGACCAAGTTCCAGATAGGGGAAGAATTTCTTCACCTATGTATCCTAAAATTTATATTTGCATGTAGATATAGTTAATCTGGAATGCCCCCACTATTACAAATGAATTATAAAGAAATAAACTATCTGTATAGCTTAGAGGTTATTTTTCTGCTAAGACTCTTGTTAGAAGGATGAATGTCTCAGTAAGTTTCTTTAAGTATTGGTCTAAAATTATGTTTGTTTCAACACACCAATGATGATGAAATAAATGAGGTGAAATGGGTAAATGAATCTTTGTTTTTATTGCTAAATAAGGTCAGTATAACTTTCTTTTATTTAAATATATAACTTTCTTTTTATTTTATTTATTTTATTTAAAAGCATTCCCACTTGCTTTTTTGAAGAACTCCTACAAATTTTCATTATTCTAACACTTTTTCACTAAATGTCATTACCTAATGTCTTCTGTACTTCCTTGTCCTACCTATATATATCTCAATCCATTTTTATGTTCACTCCTTTGCATACCTCCTCAACCCCCACCATGTTATTCTCTTGGGAAACCTCAACTTTGGTTAAACTAACTGCCTGTCTACTCTGTGGTTGGACCAGAAAGTAGATTATAGCTGTAGAAAAACAAAAACCATGCATTTCGTGTTAAATATGTGACCACAAATCTGAAGTAACCATCCCATATTTTCTTTATTTCTTCACATTTTGAAAACTTTTGAACCTTCAGAAATGTTGCAAGAATAGTATGATTGAGCATCCATATACCTTTCATCTAGATATACCAGTTTGGGTGGGGGGCTGGGTTGCCACATTTCTCCCCAACTTTTTTTTTTTTTCCCAAACCATTTGAAAGTCACAGACATCATGGCACTTTGCTCTTAAATCTTTTTGGCATGTGTCTCTTAAGAACAAGGACATTTTCTCCACATAATCACAGTATAAATACCACCTTCGGGAAATATACATGATAAAATACTGTTATTTAATATTTTATTTATAATCAAATTTCCTTCATTGTCCCATTGTCCCTCTTACAGCTTTTTTGTTCTTTCACTAGGATCCAGTCAGGATCGTGCATTGCATTCTTGCTATGTTTCTTTAGTTTTCTTTAATCTAGAATAGGTCCCTAGCCTTACGTATGTTTTCCTGACACATTCTTTGAAAATTTTAAGTCACTTTTTGCAGAATGTTCCTGAATTTTGTCTGATTCCTGGTCAGATTCAAGGTAAACATTTTTGGCTGGACTTCTACACAGGGCTGTTGTGTCTTAATGCATCACACTAGGAGACATATTATTTCCTAAGGACTTTTTAGGTGCTTTTGAATTTCTAGGCTTTTATACCTTATTCCGTGTCAGATAATGCTAAAAGTTGGTATCATTGGCATCTGAATTTAATGATTCAAGTGTGACTTGTTTATTCTTGATCTAGCAAAGAGAAATTATAAATTAGACCTTAAAGCCTTTCTTTAGATAATTTTTAGTATGCCTATATCTAGCAGAAATTCCTTAAGGTTTTTAGTATGTTAATATGTTACCTTTTGTGTTTTCTAGTTTTGAAATAAATTTTTATCTGTTAGCAAGAACATTTCTTCTTTGAAGTAGTTGGTCATTGGGTTACAGCCTATGCTTTGTTTTGTTTTGTTTTTTAAACACCACAGCCATTGGGACCATAATCTCTAAGAGAGGAGGGACCCCCAGCTCCTAAAACTAGGAGGACATGTGAATAAATCCTTTTTTAATAAATGTTTAAAAAACGAATCCTAATTATTTTTAATAATCCTAAGTGTGTGTCCTTGTGCCAGTAGTTATACATGAATGATATCTCTTTAAGTCTTTATTTAACAAACTAGAATTAGCATTTATTATTTTTTCCTATAAAAATGCATGACCTTTGCAAAAGATGAGAGAATGGAGGCATTTGTGCTACAGTGTGACTTTTATAATTTACATTTATATCAATTGACTAATTTGTATTGTGCTGAGCTGTTATATCATTAAAAACCCAGGTTTTACATTGTGATAATAGTGGATGATGAAGGTGATACATGATATGCAGGATGCTCTGTGGTTATGACAGGGAAAGAAAGGCTATTCTCAGGAGAAAGCTATGTCAAATACTTTGTTTTTAAGTTAGATTGAAACATAAGGAATCGTCATTTTTTGTTATTGACAACCAGGTGATTATACCTGAAGCTCTTTTGTTTTTTTAATGGTGAAATTCCGGCTGGAAAATGAATGTGGTGCAAGTCTGAAGAAACACTCTAGCCCTTACTCTTTTTATCCCCAAGGTGGAATAATTAGTAATGTATTCAGCTTTTACTGAATGCTTCCTATTTGTATAGTAAACTTTCGGTATGCTATAAAATAAGTGTGTTGTTTATTCATTTAATTTTTAAAAAGTATTTATTTATTTATTTATTTAGCTGTGCCATGTGGCTTAAGGGATCTTAGTTCCCCGACCAGGGATTGAACCCTTGTCCCCTGCAGTGGAAACATGGAGCTCTAACCACTGGAATGCCAGGGAATTCCCTGTAGTTTATTCATTTAATTTTCACACCTCTGTGGCATGTGTGTGCATTTACTATCTCTGTTTTACAGAGCAAGAAACTGAGGCCCAGAGAAATTAAGTAATTTGTCTGAGGTCACACAATTGGATTCTAGCCCAGGCTCCACTACGATTATCGCTTACAGGTGATTTTTGATAGCCAGGGGTTTTTTTGTTCGTTTGTTTTGATTTGTTTTAAGGAAAGGAACTATCTATTTCATTACAGCAGGAAAAAAAGTACAGATGAGTCCATAAGGAATAGAACTGAAAAAATCACCTGTGATTTCATGAGCAAGAGATAAGTTTTTCTTCTTCTAAATGTTTACACATTTAAACATATATAGCTTTTTCAAAAGGGGAAAATTCAACATGGTTTTGTAATATTTTTAATACATGAGCAAAACTTCATTCCATTTGATAAGATACTTTGGAATTATTTTTTATGACCTATATTTCATATCTAACGTCTTGATAATTATGGTTTATTCAGTAATTCCGTATGTCTGAACATGTCTTGAAACAGTCAATAATGGCAGTTATCCTTTTGTTTACATCTATGCTCGTATTTTTATTTTCTAGGAAAAATGACTAGACATGAAATTGCTATGCCCAACCCCAGTGATAGAAATCATGCAGAGAGAGGAAATCACCTAGCATAAAACAAATGGGGTAGCATGTCAAAAATATTTCCTTTTATATATTGAATGAGACAAACTAATGACCCTGGCTTGCCCAGTTTCTGATTTTAGCAAGTCACTTCACTTTTCTAAGTTTGTTTCCTTATCATTAACATAAGGCCTCTTGTCCGTTATTTTGAAAATAGAATGAAAACAATGCATGTCATGTTTACGTTATGTATTTTTAAGCATTATATGTAGAAAGTAACAAAATGAAAGATTGGAACACTGTTGTTGCTTTTTCTTGGATATTAAAGATATATATATATCTCTCTTTAATATAGCTTCCCCCCCCATATTTAAAAATACTGTTTTTGATTGAGGAAAAAAAAATACTGCCTTTAGCCTTGTTATTTCTGTAGCATTCTTGTCCCTGAAGTGTCACTTATCATTGCTAAAAGACTCTCGCTCCATTGATGTTACTTCATCCTTATAACCTTTGATGTATCTATACATGTCTATATCTTTTTTTTTAAAAGAAGTTTTAGGTTTATAACAAAATCAAGAGGTTTAGAGATTTCCCATATACCCCCATCCCCCCACACATGAAACCCTCCTCACCCCCCATTACCAACATCACTCACTAGAATAGTACGTTTTTTGCCAAGGATGAACCTGCATTGACACATGATAATCACCCAAAGTTCATAGTGTACATTAGTGTTCACTCTTGATGTTGTACATTCTGTTGGTTTGGACATATGTATAATGACATATCCATCGTTATAATAGCATACAGAGTATTTTCACTGCCCTAAAAATCTTCTGTGCTCTGCCTATTCATCTCTCCCCACCTCCCTCACCCCTGGCAACCATTGATCTTTTTATTGTTTTCATAGTTTTACCTTTTCCACAATGTCATATAGTTGTAATCATGCAGTATGTACCCTTTTCAGATTGGCTTCTTTCATTTAGTAATACGCATTTAAGTTTCCTCCATGTCTTCATGATTTAATAACTCATTTCTTTTTTGGCATTGAATAATATTCCATTGTCTGGATGTACCACAGTTTAATTATCCATTCACCTCCTGAAGAACAGCCTGTATGCTTCCAAGTCTGGGTAGTTATGCTATAAACATAGCTATAGCTATAAAATAAATGTTGTAAACATCTGTGTGCAGATTCTTGTGTAGATATGTTTCCAGTTCCTTTGGGTAAAATAACAGAGGATGATTGCTGGATGGTATGGTAAGAGTACATTTAGTTTTGTTTTGGTTTTTTGGTGGTTTTTTTTTTTTTTTGTCCACACTGCACAGCTTGTGGGATCGAACCCAGGCCCCTGGCAGTGGAAGTGTGGAGAGTACATTTAGTTTTGTTAAGAAACTACCAAGCTGTCTTCCAAAGTGTCTGTACCATTTTGCTTTCCCACCAGCATTGAATGAGAGTTCCTGTTGTTCTCCACATCCTTGTCAGCAATTGGTGTTGTCAGTGTTCTGGATTTTGGCCATTCTAATAGTGGTATCTCTTTGTTTTAACTTGCAATTCCCTAGTCACGTGTGATGTGGAGCATCTTTTTATATGTTTATTTGCCATCTGTAGATCTTCTTTGATAAGGTATCTGTTAAGGTCTTTGCCCCATTTTACAATGGAGTTGTTTTCTTATTACTGAGTTTTAAGAGTTCTTGGTATATTTTGGATAACAGTCCTTTATCAGATGTGTGTTTTGTAAATATTTACTCCCAGTCTGTGACTAGTCTTCTAATTCTCTTGATGTTGTCTTTCACAGAGCAGAAGTTTTTAATTTTAACAAAGTCCAGCTTATCGATATTTTTTTCACAGATTGTGTCTTTATCTAAAAAGGCATCACCATAGCCAAGGTCATCTAGGTTTTTTACTCTGTTGTCTTCTAGGAATTTTATAGTTCTCCATTTTACATTTAAGTTTGTGATCCATTTTGAGTTCATTTTATATATATATATATAATTTATTTGGCTGTGTCGGGTCTTAGTTGCGGCACGCAGGATCTTTTCATTGCGGCGCGCATGCTCGCTCTTCGTTGTGGCGTGCAGGCTTCTCTCTAGTTGTGGCACACAGGCTCAGTAGTTGCAGCACGCAGGCTCCAGAGTGCGCGGGCTCAGTAGTTGCGGTGTGTGGGCTTAGTTGCCCCACGCGTGTGGGATCTTAGTTCCCCAACCAGGGATCAAACCCACATCCCCTGCATTGGAAGGCAGATTCTTAACCACTAGACCACCAGGGAAGTCCCCAGTTTGAGTTCATTTTGTCAAGGGTGAAGGTCTGTGTCTAGATTCATTCTTTTGCATATGAATGTCCTATTTTTCTAGCACCATTTGTTGAAGAGACTGTTTTTGCTCTGTTCTTATTGCCTTTGCTCCTGTGTCAAAGATTAGTTGACTATTAATAGGTGTTTATTTCTGGGCTCTCTACTCTGTTCCATTGATCTATTGAATATTTGCCTCTTTTTTCCTCAATACCATATTGTCTTGATTACTGTAGCTATATAGTAAATCTTAAAGTCATATAACATCAATCCTCCAACTTCGTTCTCTTTAAATATTGTCTTGGCTTTAAGTCTTATCCTCTCTATATAAACGCTAGGATCAGTTTGTTGATAACCGTAGAATAATTTCCTGGGAATTTGATTGGGGTTGCATTGAATCTGTAGATCAGGTTGGGAAGAACTGACAACCTGACTATTTTGTCTTCCTATCTATGAACATGTTATATCTCTCCATTTACAGTTAGTTGACCCTTGAACAACGTGGGTTTGAACTGCGTGGGTCCACTTATACCTGGATATTTTTCAATAGTAAATACTATAGTACTACACAATCCATGGTTGATTGAATCCGTGGATGTGGAGCAACAGCGGATACAGAGGGCCAACTATAAGTTATACATGGATGAACTACTGCATAGTTCAAGGGTCAGTTGTATTTAGTTCTTTGATTTCATTCATCAGTTTTGTAGTTTTTCTTATATAGATCTTGTACATATTTGTTAGAAAATTTTCATTTTGGGACATGCTAATGTAAGTGGTATTGTGTTTTTAATTTCAAAGTCCATTTATTCCTTGGTGTATAAGGGAAGAAGTTGATTTTTGTATCCTGCAACCTTGCTATAATCACTTACTAGTTCCAGGATTTTTTTGGTAGATAGATTTTCTACATAGCAATTATGTCATCTGTGAAAAATGATAGTTTTATGTCTTCTTTCCCAATTTGTATACCTTTGATTTCCTTTTATTGCTTGAGCAAGTACAAGAACTTCCAGTACTTTCAACCAGATGTTGAAAGGTATGGTGAGAGGGGACATCCTAGCCTTGTACCTGATCGTAGTGGGAAAGCTTTGAGTTTCTTTGGGTACTAGACCCTTATCAGATAAATGATTTGCAAATATTTTCTCCCATCTTATAGGTTGTCTTTCTTGATAATGTCCTTTGATGGACAAAAGTTTTAAATATTGTTGAAATCCAATTTATTTTGTTTCTCATGTGTTGGTGCCGTATCTAAGAATCCATATGGGTTGCCAAACCCATTGACATGAAAATGTACTCCTGTGTTTTTTTCTAAGAGTTTTATGGTGTCAACTCTTATATTTAGTAAGTAATGTCATCAGCAGTTAGGACTAATTTTACTTAATTCTTTTATTCTTTGGATTCCTTTTATTTCTTTTTCTTGCCTAATCTAGCTAGAACTCCAGTACAGTGTTTATTAGAAGTAATGAAAGCAAGCATCCTTGTTGATTCTGTTTTTCTACTTTTTTATTTTTGTTTTCTACTTTTTATTTTGTTTATATCCATTTTAATTTTTATTTCCTTTGTTCTGTGTAGCTCTCTTTGAGTTTATCCTGTTTTCAGTTCATTGAACTTCATGTATAGATTTCTAGGTTTCTTTTTCATATTTGGAAGTTTTCAGCCATTATTTTTTCAGATATTCTTCTTTCTCCTTTTCCCCTCTGGGAAAGTTTTTATGCTAGTGTTGGTATGCTTGATGGAGTCCCAGAAGTCTCTTTGACTCTGTTCATTTTTCTTCATTCTTTCCTCTTTCTGCTCCCTAGACTGGATGATCTCAATTAACCAGTCTTTAAGTTCATTGTTTCTTCTGCCTGCTAAAATTTGCTGTTAAACCTCTATAGTTTATTTTTCATTTTAGTTATTATACTTTTCAGCTCCAGATTTTCTCTTTAGTTCTTTTAATAATTTCTCTGTATTTATTGATATTCTTCATTTGTTAAGTCATCATTCTCTTGGTTTTCTTTAGTTCTTTGTTCATGGTTTCCTGTAGCTCTTTGTGCACCTTGAAAGATTGATTTAAAGTCTTTGTCTAGTAAGTGCAGTGACTGGGTTTCCTCATGGACAGTTTCTATTAATTTCTTTCTTTTCTACAATGGGCCATAGTGTTTTGCTTCTTTCCATGCCTCTTAAATTTTTTGTTGAAAATGAGAGGTTTTGAATATTTTAACATAGTGAAACATAGGCAAGCCCTTGTGCTCTTTAATCTAATTTGTGGATTATCTATACACCTTACTTCTCCTTTACCATTTGTAATCTGTTTTATGACTTCAGTGAAACTCTTGTTTTGTATCTATTAGCAACTCAAAGAGAACTTAGACCATTTTAGAACTTCAGATATCAAGAGTTCTGTGTAGTGTAAAGATTAGTTACCTTTCTAATGAAAGAAAAAGGGGTGATGATACTTGGTTCAAACATATTTTAAGTTTAGTTTTGGAATATTGGAATATATTTCTAATACCTATATTACTTGGAGGCCCAGGATAGATACTTTGGGTGATTTAAGTCGAAGTTAAACTTGGATAATTCACATCTAGATAATTGAGTTGGCTTCTTCTTCTTTTTTTTTTTTTTTAAAGGAGAAAATCATATGATCATTTCAATAAATATAGTTGATTACATTATTTCTGTATACATTCTTTTTTTTTCCACACACACACACACACACACACTGTATTTTATTTTTACAAGAGATTAATAGACTGACACCAAGCATGTAAATGGATGACACAAACAAAGCAACAATGATTGCAATTACCAAACATGAAACACACTCATACTATGTCATAATATTGACATTCAGTCCAGTAATCCTCCACTGTGACAGCTCCTTTACTTTGCAGTGAAAATTGATTTGTATATTCTTTGCCTCTGAGTCCTTGTGGGATTTTTTTATTTTTTAATTCAAACAGAAAGTCACAAAAATTATACTCATCCTCATCAGTTCACTGAGTCGCATGTAATTAATTTTTTTTTTCATCTTGATCTTTTGTTAGCACTTTTATGAGTTCATCAGTTTTTCACTAGAGTTCTGAAAATGCTTATTCATTCCGTTCAGTAGTACAGTCAGTTACCAGAAACCTGTACTTGTCAGAGTCTTTTCCATGAATTCCTTGAAGATGAAACCCTTTTATAGGAACATATTTGCAAAAGCATCAGAGTACACCCAGAAATGTCTGTAAGTGACAAAGACTTAAAAATGACCACAGTTAAAGATTTGATGAAAGTTCATAATAATGCAATTGACAAGGAAATTTAGTTATTTCTGAGATATACATTTTAAAGTAATAACTAGAATTATGACTGATAACATTATACCAGAACATAAAATTTTTAGAAATTTCATGTAATGCCTGAAACATTTATATTAACATATTTCCGTACAAATAACCCAATGAAAGTTTAGTATTAGTTGTTTTGTTTGTTTTTTTATACTGCAGGTTCTTATTAGTCATCAATTTTATACACATCAGTGTATACATGTCAATCCCAATCACCCAATTCAGCACACCACCATCCCCACCCCACCGCAGTTTTACTCCCTTGGTGTCCATATGTCTGTTCTCTACATCTGTGTCTCAACTTCTGCCCTGCAAACCGGCTCATCTGTACCATTTTTCTAGGTTCCACATACATGCGTTAATATACAATATTTGTTTTTCTCTTTCTGACTTACTTCACTCTGTATGACAGTCTCTAGATCCCTCCATGTCTAAACAAATGACTCAATTGCGTTCCTTTTTATGGCTGAGTAATATTCCATTGTATATATGTACCACATCTTCTTTATCCATTTGTCTGTTGATGGGCATTTAGGTTGCTTCCATGACCTGGCTATTGTATATAGTGCTGCAATGAACATTGGGGTTCATGTGTCTTTTTGAATTATGGTTTTCTCTGGGTATACGCCCAGTAGTGGGATTGCTGGATCATATGGTAAATCTATTTTTAGTTTTTTAAGGAACCTCCATACTGTTCTCCATAGTGGCTGTATCAATTCACATTCCCACCAACAGTGCAAGAGGGTTCCCTTTTCTCCACACCCTCTCCAGCATTTGTTGTTTGTAGATTTTCTGATGATGCCCATTCTAACTGGTGTGAGGTGATAGCTCATTGTAGTTTTGATTTGCATTTCTCTAATAATTAGTGATGTTGAGCATCTTTTCATGTGCTTCTCGGCCATCTGTATGTCTTCTTTGGAGAAATGTCTATTTAGGTCTTCTGCCCATTTTTGGATTGGGTTGTCTGTTTCTTTAATATTGAGCTGAATGAGCTGTTTATATATTTTGGAGATTAATCCTTTGTCCGTTGATTCGTTTGCAAATATTTTCTCCCATTCTGAGGGTTGTCTTTTCGTCTTGTTTATGGTTTCCTTTGCTGTGCAAAAGCTTTGAAGTTTCATTAGGTCCCATTTGTTTATTTTTGTTTTTATTTCCATTACTCTAGGAGGTGGATCAAAAAAGATCTTGCTGGGATTTATGTCAAAGAGTGTTCTTCCTATGTTTTCCTCTAAGAGTTTTATAGTGTCCGGTCTTACATTTAGGTCTCGAATCCAATTTGAGTTTATTTTTGTGTATGGTGTTAAGGAGTGTTCTAATTTCATTCTTTTACATGTAGCTGTCCAGTTTTCCCAGCACCACTTATTGAAGAGACTGTCTTTTCTCTATTGTATATCTTTGCCTCCTTTGTCATATATTAGTTGACCATAGGTGCGTGGGTTTATCTCTGGGCTTTCTCTCTTGTTCCATTGATCTATGTTTCTGTTTTTGTGCTGGTACCATATTGTCTTGATTACTGTAGCTTTGTAGTATAGTCTGAAGTCAGGGAGTCTGATTCCTCCAGCTCCATTTTTTTCCCTCAAGACTGCTTGGACTATTTGGGGTCTTTTGTGTCTCCCTACAAATTTTAAGATCATTTATTCTAGTTCTGTAAAAAATGCCATTGGTAATTTGATAGGGATTGCATTGAATCTGTAGATTGCTTTGGATAGTATAGTCATTTTCACAATATTGATTCTTCCAATCCAAGAACGTGGTATATCTCTCCACCTGTTGGTATCATCTTTAATTTCTTTCATCAGTGTCTTATAGTTTTCTGCATACAGGTCTTTTGTCTCCCTAGGTATTTTATTCTTTTTGTTGCAGTAGTAAATGGGAGTGTTTCCATAATTTCTCTTTCAGATTTTTCATCATTAGTGTATAGGAATGCAAGAGATTTCTGTGCATTAATTTTGTATCCTGCAACTTTACCAAATTCATTGATTAGCTCTAGTAGTTTTCTGGTGGCATTTTTAGGATTCTCTATGTATAGTATCATGTCATCTGCAAACAGTGACAGCTTTACTTCTTCTTTTCCAATTTGTATTCCTTTTATTTCTTTTTCTTCTCTGATTGCCATGGCTAGGACTTCCAAAACTATGTTGAATAATAGTGGTGAGAGTGGACATCCTTGTCTCGTTCCTGATCTTAGAGGAAATGCTTCCAGTTTTTCACCATTGAGAATGATGTTTGCTGTGGGTTTGTCGTATATGGCCTTTATTATGTTGAGGTAGGTTCCCTCTATGCCCACTTTCTGGAGAGTTTTTATCATAAATAGATGTTGAATTTTGTCAAAACTTTTTTCTGCATCTATTGAGATGATCATATGGTTTTTATTCTTCAATTTATTAATATGGTGTATCACATTGATTGATTTGCATATATTGAAGAATCCTTGCATCCCTGGGATAAATCCCACTTGATCGTGGTGTATGATCTTTTTAATGTGTTGTTGGATTCTGTTTGCTAGTATTTTGTTGAAGATTTTTGCATCTATATTCATCAGTGATATTGGTCTGTAATTTTCTTTTTTTGTAGTATCTTTGTCTGGTTTTGGTATCAGGGTGATGGTGGCCTCATAGAATGAGTTTGGGAGTGTTCCTTCCTCTGCGGTTTTTTGGAAGAGTTTGAGAAGGATGGGTGTTAGCTCTTCTCTAAATGTTTGGTAGAATTCACCTGTGAAGCCATCTGGTCCTGGACTTTTGTTTGTTGGAAGATTTTTAATCACAGTTTCAATTTCATTACTTGTGATTGGTCTGTTCATATTTTCTGTTTCTTCCTGGTTCAGTCTTGGAAGGTTATACCTTTCTAAGAATTTGTCCATTTCTTCCAGGTTGTCCATTTATTGGCATAGAGTTGCTTGTAGTAGTCTCTTAGGATGCTTTGTATTTCTGTGGTGTCTGTTGTAACTTCTCCTTTTTCATTTCTAATTTTATTGATTTGAGTCCTCTCCCTCTTTTTCTTGATGAGTCTGGCTAATGGTTTATCAATTTTGTTTATCTTCTCAAAGAACCAGCCTTTAGTTTTATTGATCTTTGCTATTTTGTTCTTTGTTTCTATTTCATTTATTTCTGCTCTGATCTTTATGATTTCTTTCCTTCTGCTAACTTTGGGTTTTGTTTGTTCTTCTTTCTCTAGTTCCTTTAGGTGTAAGGTTAGATTGTTTACTTGAGATTTTTCTTGTTTCTTTAGGTAGGCTTGTATAGCTATAAACTTTCTTCTTAGAACTGCTTTTGCTGCATCCCATAGGTTTTGGATCGTCGTGTTTTCATTGTCATTTGTCTCTAGGTATTTTTTGATTTCCTCTGATTTCTTCAGTGATCTCTTGGTTATTTAGTAACGTATTGTTTAGCCTCCATGTGTTTGTGTTTTTTACATTTTTTTCCCTGTAATTCATTTCTAATCTCATAGCGTTGTGGTCAGAAAAGATGCTTGATATGATTTCAATTTTTTTAACTTTACTGAGGCTTGATTTGTGACCCAAGATGTGATCTATCCTGGAGAATGTTCCGTGCGCACTTGAGAAGAAAGTGTAATCTGTTGTTTTTGGATGGAATGTCCTATAAATATCAATTAAGTCTATCTGGTCTATTGTGTCATTTAAAGCTTCTGTTTCCTTACTTATTTTCATTTTGGATGATCTGTCCATTGGTGTAAGTGAGGTGTTAAAGTCCCCCACTATTATTGTGTTATTGTCGATTTCCTCTTTTATAGCTGTTAGCAGTCGCCTTATGTATTGAGGTGCTCCTATGTTGGGTGCATATATATTTATAATTGTTATATCTTCTTCTTGGATTGATCCCTTGATCATTATGTAGTGTCCTTCCTTGTCTCTTGTAACATTCTTTATTTTAAAGTCTATTTTATCTGATATGAGTATAGCTACTCCAACTTTCTTTTGATTTCCATTTGCATGGAATATCTTTTTCCATCCCCTCACTTTCAGTCTGTATGTGTCCCTAGGTCTGAAGTGGGTCTCTTGTAGACAGCATATAGATGGGTCTTCTTTTTGTATGCATTCAGCAAGCCTGTGTCTTTTGGTTGGAGCATTTAATCCATTCACATTTAAGGTAATTATCGATATGTATGTTCCTATGACCATTTTCTTAATTGTTTGGGGTTTGTTTTTGTAGGTCCTTTTCTTCTCTTGTGTTTCCCACTTAGAGAAGTTCCTTTAGCATTTGTTGTAGAGCTGGTTTGGTGGGGCTGAATTCTTTTAGCTTTTGCTTGTCTGTAAAGCTTTTGATTTATCCGTCAAATCTGAATGAAATCCTTGCCAGGTAGAGTAATCTTGGTTGTAGGTTCTTTCCTTTCATCACTTTAAGTATATCATGACACTCCCTTCTGGCTTTTAGAGTTTCTGCAGAGAAATCAGCTGTTAACCTTATGGGAGTTCCCGTGTATGTTATTTGTCATTTTTCCCTTGCTGCTTTCAATAATTTTTCTTTGTCTTTAATTTTTGCCACTTTGATTACTATGTGTCTCGGCGTGTTTCTCCTTGGGTTTATCCTGTATGGGACTCGCTGCGCTTCCTGGACTTGGGTGGCTATTTCCTTTCCCATGTTAGGGAAGTTTTTGACTATAATCTCTTCAGATATTTTCTCTGGTCCTTTCTCTCTCTCTTCTCCTTCTGGGACCCCTATAATGCGAATGTTGTTGCGTTTAATGTTGTCCCAGAGGTCTCTTAGGCTGTCTTCATTTCTTTTCATTCTTTTTTCTTTAGTCTGTTCCGCAGCGGTGAATTCCACCATTCCGTCTTCCAGGTCACTTATCTGTTCTTCTGCCTCAGTTATTCTGCTATTGATTCCTTCTAGTGTAGTTTTCATTTCAGTTATTGTATTGTTCATCTCTGTTTGTTTGTTCTTTAATTCTTCTAGGTCTTTGTTAAACATTTCTTGCATCTTTTCGGTCTTTGCCTCCTTTCTTATTCCGAGGCCCTGGATCATCTTCACTATCATTATTCTGAATTCTTTTTCTGGCAGGTTGCCTATCTCCACTTCATTTAGTTGTTTTTCTGGGGTTTTATCTTGTTCCTTCATCTGGTATATAGCCCTCTGCCTTTTCATCTTGTCTATCTTTCTGTGAATGTGGTTTTTGTTCCACAGGCTGCCGGATTATATTTTTTCTTGCTTCTGCTGTCTGCCCTCTGGTGGTTGATGCTATCTAAGAGGCTTGATGGGAGGCTCTGCTTTTTTTTTTTTTTTAAGTCACTCAGTTATTAGTGAACGGAAGGCAAGATTTTTATCATGGATGATTAAGCACCTTATAATTTTCATTTAGCAAATAAATGCTTATCATTATGTCAGGGTTTCTCAACCTCAGCATTATTGACATTTGGGACATTTTAAATTCTTTATTAGACACTTCAGGATCTAATCTAGGTGCACTGCTCTTAGTAATCATGTCTTTTTTAACACCTTTAGTTTGGGAGAGTTGCTCAGCTTCTTTTGTTTTTCTTGACTTTGTGACTATCAGACTTTCAGCCACTAGTTTTAGCTTCCGTTGATGATTTTTTTTTAGTCTCTCATATTTTGTATGTTTATTGGTTGGCACTTTATTGTACAAATGAACTTTTTCTTTCTCCTTCAATTTGAGGTTGCTGTTTCCTCATTATTAGATTCAAATTATGCATTTTTGTTAGAAATACCACCAAAGTAATGTTGTATCCTTCTAAGTGCATCATATCTGTTGGGATAGAATGTTATTTTGTCCCACTGTAGATGATAATAATTTTGGTTATTTGGTGGTGTCTGCCATGCTTCACTGAAGTTAAAACTTTGGATTTAATAACTTTGACACTTTTGTCAGTGGATTTTTGCTACCTTTATGATCATGAATTTCTGAATATAAAAAATTAGAATTAACATATTGTCCCATACAAGCGCTTGACATTTGTCCAGGAATAAATTTGACAAATTCTTCGTTTCTATTGATTTTTTTTTTCTCCTTGGGATCAGAACAATACAATGCCTTATCAAACTGAGTCTCTTTCAGAAGTGCTTTCAGAAACTTCCTATTGAACATAGAGATAGGTTTTTAGCTGATGACACAAATATTAGATGTTTTGTTATTGGCCCACAAATCCCTGAGGCTCATCATTTTTTTTTAGTCTAATTTCTTTATGTTCTTTAGATTGAGTAATTTCTATTGATTTGTCTTCAAGTTCACTTATTCATTATCATTACTGTCATCATTTTTCTATTATTGATCCCATTCAGTGAATTTGTTCTTTCTGTTACTGTATTTCTATTTCTAAAATTTCCAGTTAGTTCCTCCTTATATTTCTGTTTTTTTGCTAAAACTTTCTATTGGGAAGTTTGTTTCAAGTGTGTTTATAATTGTTCACTGAAGTGTTTTATGATGCTTTAAAATCCTTGTCAGATAATTCCACAACTGATATCTTTGTATTGGTGTCTGTTAATTGTTTTTTCTCATTCAAGTTGAGACTTTCTTGGTTCTTGGAATGATGAATGATTTTAGTTTTATTATTATTGTATTCTAGACATTTTGGATAGTATGCTGTGAAACTTTGGATCTTATTTAAATCTATTTTAGCAGGCCTCCTCTGACACTGCACCAGCAGGGGAGGAAGGCTGCCTCATTACTACAAAGTGGGGCTGGAAGATTGGACTCACCTCCCCACTTGATCTCTACCAGCCTCTGTTGACTACCATGGTGAAGAGGGGAGGGTACCTCTTACCTCAAGGTGGTAGTAGAAGTTCAGACTTGCCACTCAATCCTTGCTGACACTCTAGAGAGGGGAAGGGGCACCTTTGTTACTGCTGGCAGAGGTAGAATTTTAGTCTCCCTACTTGGTTCCACTGATGTGGATGAGGAGGAGTGGATTCCATGGTGTTTGGCTGGAGTAGGGCAGTAACAGTAAAAAATGTTTTTGCTTGCTAGTCTGCACCTTTCCCAATCCTTTCACTAGAGAGAACTGGCTTTTCTTGTTGGTTTTCTGATGGTGTTTTGTTTTTATTTTTATTTTTTTGCCTGTGCTCATTGGTATTTCTGGGTTGCAGGCTTCTCTGTTGCCTGGGCTAAGATATGTAAGAAGCAAAAGGAAAACCCAGGGAACTCACTATCTTTTGTTCTTCAAATTCTTTGGTTGCTATTCAAATTCACTTTCTCTTCACCTTTCAGAGTCTTTTGACTTTTTTAATATAGTGCACTCAGGAATTTTAACTGTGTTTAGTGGACTAGGAAGAAATGTATCTTATTTTACATGGAACTGGGTAGCCTAAATGGTTAAGAATTAAAGTAGTCCATTAAGAACTTACTTTAAATGAAATGCTCAAGAATATTTTATTCTTAAAAATATTTTACCACCATATTTTGTAAGTCACTAAGATGTACATAAGGTTAAGTATATTCTTTGTTGTAGCTATATATTCATGTGTAAAAGTCTATTTCTTTATTCTTTTAGGATTATGTACTGAAGGACTGTACCGTGTTAGTGGGAACAAAACTGATCAAGACAATATTCAAAAGCAGTTTGATCAAGGTAAGAAGATAATTATAGATATATTTATATATATATTTGATCAAGGTAAGAAGATAATTATAGAAGATAAAATAAAATCATTGTTTTATTATTTCCCTCATTGAAATTTCATATGAAACCCTCCTAAGAATATGGATGTTTAGGGGAGAAAGTTTTGAAGTAGTATTGGAAGTATTTAATGGAACAGATACCACAGTCAAGAAATGGGAGAGCTATAAATCCATTACCAGAATTAGAGAAGCAATAAATTGAGTTATGGTGCATCATCATCTTTGTATATCACAGATTGCACCTATTTAAAGTTGCGATTTAAAAGTTTTTTTTTTCCTTCATGATACTGGGCCAACTAACTAACCTTTAGGAATTTTTAAAAAGCTGAATTTCCTACTCATATTAAAGGAAATCTGTATGAGATCAAAGGTTTAAATGCAAAAAATGAAAACTAAGTTCTAGGGAGAAAAACGAATGAATATATTTATAATCTTGGAGTAGGAAGAGGCCTAAACTTGACATGAAACCTAGAAAGCATGAACAAGATGATAAACTAGACTGCCTAAAAAATGTTAAAACTTCTGTATGAAATAGTGTATAAAGCAAACAGAATCAGGAGACAAACTGTAAACTTGGTGTGGCTGTGGAATTTCTTTGCTAGATTAAGCAATTCATATTAGAAGAAAGCAACCAACAAATATATGAAAATATGCTCAGCCTCTGTCAGTTATAAAGAAATAAAAATTAAAACAAAAAGGTTGTATTTATTTTATTATGTGAGTGGAAAAGATTGTTGGTAGGGTGTAGGCAAGCAGGTATGTTGTATACTGTTGGTTATGGGTGCTTCAGGTAGCTTTGCTGGAGAAATTCCATTTGTAAATACTTATGTTACAAAAGTCTTTGTGTAAGCATACCAAGATATTTATTGCGGCATTGTTTGTATTTTGTTTTAAAGGTGGGGGGACCAATCCTGTTTACAAGTAGAATACTAGATAGCTGTATAAAATAATGAAGATTATATGTGTTGAAATGGTAAAATGTTGAGTGGTAAATGGTAAAGTTGAGTGGTGGGTGGGGTGTTTGTGTGCGTGCCTTGCTTTGAAAGACTATTGCATGGTATTTCATTAAAAAAAGAAAAATTGTTAGAAGAACTGTTTAGACTTTAGCAAATTGGTACAATTTCACTTCCGGTAATGAATGAAGAGTAGTCGTCAGTACCAGGGCCTCTTGAATTAGAGTTTCTGGTTTTGTTTCCTGTTTCTGCCACTTACTGTCTTTGTGGCCTAGGGAGGTTAACCTTTCTAAATCTCAGCTTTTTCATATCTAGAATGGGAGTGATAAGAGTAACTGAGGAATAATGAGATAATGCATATGACGAGTTTTCTGTGCCAGACACCATGTTAAATGTTCACTGGGTAGCTGTTATTACAAGGAATATAGCCTGCCTAAGGACCTAAGCTTTAGTACATAAAAGTTGTTATCATAATATCTTTATAATATTTTTAAATGAAATAAATCTAAATGTTCAGTAATAGAATATTATGTAAATTTTTATATCTGGGAGAATGTTTTGTAGCCATTAGAATTGTTTATGTAGGACAAAATGTAAGGATTGGTGATTCTTGGTTAAGGATATATGTGAGTTCTTTGTATTTTTATTATTCTTGCAAATTTTCTGCAAGTTTGAAATTACAATGAAATGTTACCTGCCCCCCCAAAAAGTTTTTTAAAGTTGCTTGCAAAATTTTATTAACCTTGGATAATGCCTTAAAAATTAAATCCAATATAAAATCTATCATCTGTCTATATATATATATATATATATATTTTTTTTTTTTTTTTTTTTTTTTTTTTTTTAATGAGCAGAAAAGGGCTGAAAGGAAACATGGTAAAGTATAAACAGTGATTAATCTCTTGGTTATGGGAAGTAATTTTTTATTTATCATATAAATATTCATTGTATTTATAATAAGGAAAATGTGACTTTTTTAATAGCAAATTAACCTTATGATATACCTTTAATATGTTACATTCTTATTTTTTAAGTCAGAACTTCACTGATAAGTGTTTAAAGTATTTTATATTAAAATTTTTTAAGTATAAGTTATAAGTTCCCCACCAGGGAACTCCCTTACAATAGATTTACACTATAGATTACAATTTATATTGGCTTGCAGTATAATATTGTAGAAAAAACACACAAAAGTGGTCCTGCAATGTGAGAATAATAATGTATATTGAAACAATAAAATAGTGTTTGCCTTTTACCCCTTTTATGTCCAGTTAAGCATACTCCATGAGGTATAGTGATTTTGGTTTTTCTTCCAGTTTTATTGAGATATAATTGACATACAGTACTGTATAAGGTGTACAACATAATGATTTGACTTACATATATCATGAAATGATTACCACACTAAGTTTAGTGAACATCCATCATCTATCAAAACTTGAATTTATATGCATGATTCCTATCTTTTGTCTTTCTGTTTCCTTATGACCTCTTTTAAATAGCTTATGTGAACGAAATGTTTCAAAAGAAGAGAGATGTCAGTAATATTGCTCATATACTGACAAGCCTAATAGCATTTTTTATTGTCACAGAAAATGCTTCTTACTTGGTTTTCTCTTTCCTTATCTATAGTTTGTCAGGAAAACTTATATTAAAACAGTGGGGGAGGGATGAATCAGCCTGTGAAGAAAGGTGGTCCATGAGAAGACTTAAATGTCTTTGGATCTACAAGTACCCATTTAGCTTACTTCTCCTGTAATAAATTTAAATTTATTATAGTTTTTAATTTTAATTTTAATTTTTATCTTATAGATCATAATATCAGCCTAGTATCAATGGAAGTAACAGTAAATGCTGTAGCTGGAGCTCTTAAAGCTTTCTTTGCAGATCTACCAGATCCTTTAATTCCATATTCTCTTCATCCAGAGCTATTGGAAGCAGCAAGTAAGTAAAAGCCTCCTTTTTTTTTTTTTTTGAGAAGGATGATGATAGTGGGGTTTGTACATTGATTGCTTTGTGTTAAAATCAGTCATGCACTAGAATATGTAGCTAATAAAAATTCAGCTTCTAGAACTGTTTATTAAAGCTCTTTCCCTTTAAATAAATAGTTTTAGCTAGGCTCCCAGATGACTAGGTGCTCCTAGAAGTTTAGATCATTATACTAGAAGTTTGAGATTTGTGTTTTTAATTCAAACTCAAAGGCATTGTAAGAAAAAGAAATTAAGTCTTCAAATGAATGTATCTGTAATGTACTTTAGTAACATATTAACCTGTGTATGGTCTGTACACATGTGTACATAAATTTTTTTTAAGTCAAAGAAATTAACTTTGGCCTCATGTCTTGATTCAGTTTTTGAAAAAGTAAGACAGGAAAATGGGTACTTATTCAGTATTGTTCCTACTTGGCATCATCATTCATCCAGATGTTTCTATGAAGCAAATACTCATTTGTTATCTGGAAAATGAGACCAAAGGTCTATTTGAGTATCAGGTAACCTAGTGCTTAATCCACATTGTGTTCTCAATGGCTAAAATTAATGTAGTTTCTAAATATTTCTCTTTAATTTCCTTTTGATTACAAGTCTTCAAGCTCTGTAGCGTGAGACTACTTATAATACTGATTGTTAAAGTTCTCAGTTAATTTTCTTTTCATTAAAATCCACTTCAGTATATTGTCACAAGATACAGTTGCCTTATACATTCTCTCGTATGAAAACTGGGAAAATAGTCCAATTGATAGCTTAGATTTTCTTACTTTTTGGCCATGAACAATAGCCTCAGAACTTTCCTACCTAGGAAATATTGAGGGCTGATTTAGAAGTAATATGTGGCAAATGAGAAATTTGTTAGTACTTGGTGTACTACCATGAGTTGGTTGGCAGACTGGCCTCCTCCAGAGGAATCCATTGTTATTTTAGAAGAATGAACTGAATGAGGAAGAGCAGCAGTAAGGCGCACTCTCCTCTCCCATTTACAGCAGAGCCACATTTCAGTTATTCTGTTTCATAATTTGTGTAAATTTGGAAAGTAACTGAGCTAAATGCTTGTATTGCTTGTGCTGCTTGTGAAGAACAATGTTTTATAAGCTAAGTGGATTATAAATAAGTATAATGCTTTAAATCAGGTGTTGGCAAACTGGCCTGTGGGCCAAATTCAGTGTGCCATCAGTTTTCAGAAGGCTTGCAAGCTAAGAATGTTTTTTTACATTTTTAAATGGTTGAAAAAATATTAAAAGAAAATTTTATGAAATATTAAAATTATATGAATTCAGATTTTTAAAGTTCTATTGGATCACAGCCACTCTTGTTACATATTGTCTGTGGCTGCTTTTGTACAACTGCAGAGTTGAGTAGTTTCACCCACAAAGCCTAAAATACTCTCTGTAGCATGAATATTAAGAGCCTAACAGATTTGTAAGTAATTAGTTAATTCTAAATCAGTATCTAGTTATATAAGTTGCTTAAAGAAATTACTAATATACCATTTCCTATTTTACCACCCCCAGGTTACTTTGATCTTCAGTTATTAGCTTTACTTGTGAAAAGGCTATTGTAAATAGATGGTAGTCTGTTTATTAGCAGGTTCTTTACAACATTTTCTTTGTTTTTGTTTCCCTCTCCTGATATGCTTCATATACATTCTTGATTGTCTTATACAATAAGCATAGCAGGAAGCTTTATCAATATTTTTTAATGTTTGTGTTTCACACAAATACCTCACTACTTTAATTTTACAGAAGTCCCGGATAAAACAGAACGTCTTCATGCACTGAAAGAAATTGTTAAGAAATTTCATCCTGTTAACTATGATGTATTCAGATATGTAATAACACATCTAAACAGGTATTTTTATTTTTCGTTTTTGCAAATAAAATGCACTACGGATTTCAAACACATAACCTTATAAATTGGGTAATCATAAAATAGAGAAAGAGCGACTAATTTAAACATACAGTTCAATTTTGGTTCTCTAAATTATTTTTTCTGTATTTTTAAAATAGATTTTTCATCAACTTGTTTAAAGAAAGGTATATGACCCTTTTAGTATCTAACATGATTATATAAATAGTAAGTGTGGTGAGTACTTTTTTTTTTGTCACTGCTGTTCTTTAACAATTCTCTTCTATAGAATCTTAGAATTTTAGTTACGAAATGACACTTAGATAATTAACCAGATCAACCTATTTGAAGTTGGAAAGATTGAGGTTTAAAGAGAGAAATCATATGCTCAAGTGACACATCTTATGACTAGAATCCAAGTATTATTAAGTGGTTTAATTGCCTCTTCTTCTGTACTATGTCTCTTTTGTGTATCTTGCTTGTTTTGTTTGGATATTCCTCATAGTGAAATTTTATTAGAAACTTGAATTCATATTACTATCCACCTTGACTGTTACTGAAATGCAGGACATTAATCCTATATCAAAAGCCTTAAATATGTTAAGCTTCAAGTTTATACTTTTTTCTATAAAGATACCCTTCCCAACACCATTTCTTAAATGAAAGGCAATATTAATATCGTATAATAGCATAAAGCTCAAGACTATGGAGTTAAATAGGCTTGGTTTTGAAACATTTTTAGTTCTGTGGCTTTGGACAAATACTTGACCCTGCCTAAGCCTTGATTTTTCTCAACTATAAGAATGAGAATAATAATAGCTCACAAAGTTGTTATTGAGACTGAATAGAATTATTAGTATTTGTACTACTTTTTTCAAAAGTCTACTCTTCACAATATCTTCTACTAACATTTTAAAGAACTGAGGTTTGGTTTTTTTAACTAATAATGTCAGTGTCCAAAACAAGTACATTTCAGTCTGTACCTCTTAAAAGAGAGTATTAAGCAGTGTTTAAAGTTTTATTGTTGTTATCAATGTAGCATAAAATTATATTAGCACTTCTAGTAACTCTTCTCTGGAGTCTCCCTCTGTGAGAAAATACCAACATACATAGTATTGCAGTATAATTAGTGGAATTTCCTCTTTTGAAAATTACCATGCAACGTGGTTCATGATTTAACAGATGTGTACAGGGTACTACAGGAGACCTTACCCAATATGGAATGTAGGGATGGTATATGAACATATTATTGTATGGCCTGATTAAAGTGCTGAAAGAAGAATTGGACTTTATTAAAAACAATAGGGAAAAGAGACAAAGGGAAGAGCATATTCAAAGAATCACAGTGCTAGCCCACCATCAGTGTTATATTGAGACACTTAACTGTGTTTGACTCCAGTGATACAACAGTTAATGACACAGGCATACTTGGCGTGTTGAGGAACAGCAAAGAGGCCTGTGTGGTTTGAGCAGAGTGAAGGATAGGGCAGTACTACTCAGAGTGTAGCCTATTGATTAGCTTTAGTCCTCAAAATATTTTACTGACAGGGAGGTTGCTTTCATGTCTATCACTAAGTGCACTGTTGAGTTCAGCTGACATTTATGGGGGGTGGGGTGGGGAGCAAGACTTTGTCAATGAAAAAAGCATTGCATGATTGTTACTCTGAATGGTATGGGGAGCCACTAGAGAGTAGAACAGAGAAATAGTATCATCAGACTTAAATTTTAGAACAAACACTCAACTATTGATTATAATGGATATACTCTTTGTGCCAGGTACTCTTGTAAATGCTATACAGACATAGCAGTAAATAAAATAATCACATTTCATGGAACTTTATATTCCAGTATAGGAAATAAATGATAAATATATATTGGGTGATTAACAGATTGCAAAAATTAATCCATGGAGCTGTTCTTTGGATGTATTTTCTCTCACCTTCCATATTCAGTGAGTTACTGTGTCAAATTAGTTTTACCTCCTGACTAGTTTTCCTTTTCATTCCTCTGCCACTGCTTTAGTTTAAATTTTATCATTTCTCATTTAGGAATCTCTAGTTTGTCATTGAGCTCTCTCTCTGCCAATTTTTCTTCTTGATTCTCCCTTGATCCTGATGCCAGAATGATCTTTCTGAAAGCTCTTTGTGTAAAGATCACTTATATCCTAAAGGAAAAAAATCTAAATTGTTTATCATTAAGTGGCCTAGTTCTAACTTACTCTGTTAAATCTCCTTTCCTTTTCCACCGTGCAACACCAAGTGCCACTGTATTAAACTAATAGGACTTAACCGAAAGTATCAATTTGTGCCTGGTCCCTTATCACATCTTAACATGACTGCCTCAGTCTTTCTCAAAATTCAGTCCTCAAACCAGCAGCGTCAGCATCACCGGGGAACTTGTTAGGAATGCAAATTATCAGGCCCCACCCCAGACATAATTATCAATCTTTGTTTTAACAGGCCCTCCAGGAGGTTCTGATACACACTGAGAATCACTGGGGGGGGAGGGTTTGTTTGTTCATTTGTTTTTTATCGAAGTATGGTTGATTTACAAGCTCATGTTAGTTTTCAGGTGTACAGCAAAGTGGTTCAGTTATATATATTCTTTTTTTAGATTCTTTTCCATTATAGGTTATTAAAAGCTATTGAGTATAGTTCCTGTGCTATACAGTATTGTTTATCTATTTTATATATAGTGTGTATATATATATATATGTATATGTATACATATATATTTTATATGTAGTGTGTATCTGTTAATCCCAAACTCCTCATTTATCCCTCACCCGCCCTTTCCCTTTTGGTAACCATAGGTTTGTTTTCTGTGTCTGTGAATCTGTTTCTGTTTTGTAAATAAGTTCATTTGTATCATTTTTTTTTTTTTTTTTAGATTCCACATATAAGTGATATCATATGGTATTTATCTTTCTCATTCTGCCTTACTTTGCTTAGTATTATAATCTCTAGGTCCATCCATGTAGCTGCAAATGGCGTTATTTCATTCTTTTTTGTGGCTGAGCAATATACCATTGTGCATATATATATACACATATATATATACACACACACACACACCATATCTTCCATGTCTTAGCTATTGTAAGTAGTGCTGCCATGAACATTGGGGTGCATATATCATTTAAAATTAGAGTTTTTGTCTTTTCTGGATATATGCCCAGGAGTGGGATTGCTGGATCATATGGCAACTCTATTTTTAGCTTTTTAAGAAACCTCCATACTGTTCTCCATAGTGGCTACACCAATTTACATTCCCAACAACAGTGTAGGAGGGTTCCCTTTTCTCCACAGCCTCTGCAGCATTTATTATTTGTAGACTTTTTGATGATGGCCATTCTGAGCAATCTGTGATGGTATCTCGTTATAGGTTTGATTTGCATTTCTCTAATAATTAGTGATGTTGAACATCTTTTCATGTGCCTGTTGGCCATCTATATGTCTTCTTTGGAGAAATGTCTATTTAGGTCTTCTGCCCATTTTTTGATTAGGTTGTTTGTTTGTTTTTTGATACTGAGCTGTCTGTGTATTCGGAAAGTAACCCCTTGTCAGTCACATTGTTTGCAAATATTTTCTCTCTGTAGGTTGTCTTTTCATTTTGTTTATGGTTTCCTTTGCTGTGCAAAAGCTTATAAGTTTGATTTGGTCTCAGTTTATTTTTGCTTTTATTTCTGTTGTCTTGGGAGACTGACCTGAGAAAACATTGCTACGATTTATGTCAGAGAATGTCTCGCCTATGTTCTTTAGGAGTTTTATGGTGTCATGTTTTATATTTAAATTTTTAAGCCATTTTGAATTCATTTTTGTATATGATGTGAGAGAGTGTTCTAACTTTATTGATTTACATACTGCTGTCCAGCTTTTCCAACATCATTTGCTGAAGAGACTGTCTTTTCTCCATTGTATATTCTTGCCTCCTTTGTCAAAGATTAATTGACCATAGGTGTGTGGGTTTGTTTCTGGGCTCCCTGTTTTGTTCCAGTGATCCATATGTCTGATTTTGTGCCAGTACCACGCTGTTTTGATTACTATAGCTTTGTAGTATTTGAGAACCACTGTTTTGACTAAATTACTCTTTCTTCCTACTGTTTTACTAACACCCATCACCCTTGGCTCAACTCAAACATTACCTCTTCAAGGAAGGCTTCCCTGACCACCCTCATCTAACTGATTTGCTACCTTTCCTTTGTATTTTTTGACTCAACAATTAGACTTGATGCCCATATTCATGTCTTTCAAATCTATAGGTATTTTCAGAACCTATACTTGACTACCACATAGACACACCTGACTGGGCCCCTCTATACACTATATTTTAACAGAGGTTGACTTTATTCTGAATATTCTAATTTAGTCTCTTAACAAATAGTAATAACTTTTACCACAGAACGCATGTTTTTAGGGCACTTATTTTACCTCAGATGAGCAACTCCTGTGTTTGGGGGTGTGGGTCCTTTCGTTTAGATTTTAAATTTTTTGATATACAAATTTAAATAAAAAATTTTCCTGCTACCTTGCATATTGGGCTGTTTCTTCATGTGTGAATGAGAGGATTGGATAAAATACCTAAAATTTCCTCCCAATTTAATAATTTTGAGTTAAAATTCAAGATTTGCTTCTTATGTTTCTTGCTAATTACAGACGGGGTAGTAGTGCTTGCTCACATATTTAAAAGACTGGATGCAAAATAGTTAACATATGGTCATTTGTAAATTATTTATTGTCAGATCAAAAGAATTTTAAGGTAGAATGTGCTCTGTGAACTGTTGTCATTGAAATTAAATTTGTAACGATGTACAAGGTAGTTAATGATTAAAAAGATTGTTTTTTGGAATACTAGAAACTTGAGTTTTTTGAAAGTTGAAAAGTCTTCCGGTTGGAGTATATGATAATTTTTCCAAAGTAAAAACCATCTTTGGTTCTCATAAGGAATGGATTTTACTGCTCTTTTCTGTTATTAGAATGTAGTTGAACATGGAATGCACAAGCAGGAAAATGTTTTAAATTTGAAGTTAAGATTTTTAAAAAAGGTAAAACCACATCATCTGAAATAATATCCAACTCTCAGATTCTTTAATTGCAATGAGTTTTGACTGGTTTCTAATTGTTTTTTTCCTATCATAATTTCAGGGTCAGTCAGCATAATAAAGTCAACCTAATGACAGCAGACAACTTATCCATCTGTTTTTGGCCAACTTTGATGAGACCTGATTTTGAAAATCGAGAGTTTCTGTCTACCACCAAGATCCATCAATCTGTTGTTGAAACATTCATTCAACAGTGTCAGTTTTTCTTTTACAATGGAGAAATTGTGGAGACTGTGAACACTGTGGCTCCTCCACCACCTTCAAACCCAGGACAGTTGGTGGAACCAATGGTACCGCTTCAGTTACCACCACCATTGCAACCTCAACTGATACAACCACAGTTACAGACGGATCCTCTTGGTATTATATAAGTAGGAAGTGATTGCAGCCAGCCTGAAATTGGACAAAAGCAAATCTAGATATGCATGTTTCAGGGTTCAGTAGTATACTTCATGTTTCTTACAGATAATTCACATTCAAAATAATGAGACATTTTCTCTTTGAACTATATGGTATTCCTTATTCATTTACATTACAAATCTAAGACCATGTGATTAGCATGACTGGAGAGGTTTAATTTTTATAAACAAAAATAGCTATAAAATACAAAGCTGCTGTTGCATGCAACCTTATTGCAATCAGTATATCATTCCTGTGGCATTTTCTGTCACATTATATTGTGAATAAAATTTTTCTATAGAAATTAAATGATTTAAAAACTCACGTATATGAAACATTTAATGCTTTCCAGCCTGCTTTATGGCTGGTTTTGTTATTTGATGTGCTAATTTGAGCAACTTAATTTACTTTTATCAGTCTGTATAGATAACTAAAAGCCCAGTTAAGTATTTTATAATTTCAGGCTACTTATGCCATGCTTGGGATGTTGTTTGAAAGAAAGAAAAATACACTTAACATATTTCTGCACCTTCATTTTCTAAGTAAACCTGTGGATGATTTGATGGGGGTAAATGGATATACTTCTTGTACACACATACCAAGGACATGCTTGTGGCTAAAGTGAGTTGATAATGTTGTGCAAAGGATAGTTGTCACCAACTCATTTCTTTATAGTCCATGATGAAACAAACATCTTGTATACTTTTAATTCTGTAAACAGATGCATGTTCAAAAGATCTATTATGGTCTTGTAATCTTAATCTAATATATTTTAGATATTTTAATTTTTTCCCTCTTGGGAAATACATTTAGTATAGTGTAGAAAATACTTCATGACATTTTCATATAAGGTTATATAACTTTTCATACATAAACATGAAATTTGTTGTAGAAAATTCTTTAAACCAAACATTTTAATCTAGGACTTCAATTTAATCTGTCCCTTGAATCTATTTTTATGTGGCCCTTAAAAACATATCCAAAAATCCATTGCTAATATAGCAATAAAAATACTTTGGGTACTGACAGCCTCTTTGGAGTATGTATATATAAAGTTGCAAACTTGTATTCATATTCTTTTCTGTGATATGTTGTACTAAAATCCAAAGTGGCTTTTGCACCATTTTTTAAGCCAATTTTTTCCTTTGATGTTGGTACCAGATTTGCTGTAAATGACTGCTGCTTTGGAGGTTAAACATTTCGTTAGTGAAGTTACAACCAGAACAGGAAATTATGGATACAATTTTCAGAATAAGTGGCATAGGTAAATTTTGTTAGGCTTTATTCAAAATTTGTTCATTATCAAAACATGCCGTTTTTTTTCCCAGAAAGGGAAAAAATGGTTTTTTTGTTGCCAGGTTATATTTTGTGTAGTAAAGAAAAAATTCTTTGGTCCACGTTGTAATCTTCATACTGCAATTTTAAGGTTGTCTTATGTGTAGTGTAGTAAATAGATGATTTTGAGATTTGAGGCTCCTAAGAGTTTGATTTGCTCCATTTTTTCCTAAAATAAATATTGTCTTTCCCAACTGTTATGTCCTAGGTATTGTACTTCTAATTTTAACTTCAGAATCAAGATGTTGACATGAACCAGGCTGCTGTTGAAGTACATGTATATTATAAATTATCTTATTTGTGTTATACTCTTACATGTCATTATCTTTTCTAAGAAAACAAAGTCCCTATTATTCCTATTGCAAAGCACACAGGAATTAAGAAAGTACAGTAATTTTTAAAAAGAAAAATCTGGTAAATGTAGTATTCTTAGCTTGTTCTATATTACTTATACCTATTGTCTGTATAGCTTTAATTTATAGCTGTCAGTTTAACATCGGCATGTCTGGCAAAGAAAATTAAACTTTAAGAGTTTTATAAACTGTTTCTAGGTTGCTAAAGAATTTATTTTTCTACTATATATGGTATAGACAAAGCTCAAAACTATGTACAGGAAAAAAGCCTGACTATTTCTTTTGGAAGTAGGCTGAAAAGAGAATTTTCAGAACTGTTCATGTCTTCAGTTCATTTGGTCATAACTTTGCTATTGTAATATGTGAATCTCAGTTTATTTAAGCTGTTCTCTTTTATACTGTGTTAATTTAACTTTCATGTGCATTTAGTACAACTTTTGTTATTGAAACTAGCATTTACCATTTTCCACATTTACTACCTTACACCTTCCCAAAAATTTATCTCCACTTTCCTATGCATTCTATAATTGATTTTGAAAAGCTTCATAGTGGGTCATTTAAAATTCTACTTTTGGTTCACTTAACAGATAGGTTACAGTTAATTGAAAATTAAAGTACGGTTTAAAGCTCAGTCTGTTACACTGAATTGATTGCGTTTGTTTTTACCAAGGGTTTAGATATGTTTTTAAATATTAGAAAAATAATGCTAAAAACAAAATAATATGATTAAACTCTTCTCTGGTAAGTTACTGGAAGGTTTCACTGTTTAGGGAACTATCATATATGAAACTTATTAAAGGATGAAAAGAATATTAGGTAGTCTCGTAATTATGCATAAACATTAAGGCATTATATTTTACAGTTTTAAATAAAATTCCATCTACACACATGTTGCCATCGTTTCATTTAAGCTTCAGTGCTTGTAGTTATTACAGTATTGTACTTAACAGTATCTAGATTAGCAATATAAAGAAGCTTAGTGGAATTCTCAAATTTTCAGTAGATTTATGGGAAGTCAAATTCTATTCAACAAACACTTATTAGGATATACAATTAATTTTAGAACAAAATTCCAGGCACAATATATTTTCATTTGAAATGGTATTTGTTAGTAGCGCTTATTTTCCCCAACATTTACAATGTAAATAATGTAGGTAGCAGCAATCTAACTTAGCCAAAAAGCAGCTTTTATTTTCCATACTGTATGTAAATAATGTAGACTTCTTTTTTTTCAGGTACTGCAATTTAATTTCTAATATCTCTTAGATAGGAACAAAAAGGAACAATTGGAATAAGAACTTAGGCCTTAGCTTCCATGTGATTTTTAGTTTTTTATACAGTAATAATTGTGATGCTATTTGTCAACTGGATATAAATATATATATAATTTTAAAAAGTCAAAAGTGCTTTGTTTCTTCGTTTATAATTAATGTAATTTTGTGCTTCACCAACAGGATGCTGCAGTAAATTAAATATCAGTGAAGCTTCTTCTGTATAAAGAATGCTATGAATAAAACATTAAGAAGCTGTGTAATTTTAAGTTATAGTTGCCTCTAATTTTACCATTTCATTGGTAAAAATCAACTAATATTTTTTCATAAAATAGGAAAATGTTTTTAAAATTATGATGAAAGTTTTATTAGGGAAGTGTATTATTGAGCTTTTACTGTACCATGAGAGGAGATCTAAAATTTATTCTGGATATATACATACAGATGAAAATTGATTTAAAAATGTTTAGGAAAACAAGATTGCACAGATTTCTAAGACTCAAATGTTACCTGGAATTTCAAGCTGTGGCTAGACATATTTTGAGCCACTGGAAATATTTTGAAACCTATTCTAGTTTATAACAGAGGTGCTAACATTGAAGAACATAATATTTTTATTTTCTTCATGGTTTATGAATATTAAGTCAAACTTCTATAGGTATATATCGTCAAATTCTATGGATCTGGTGAGGTCGGTTTGACCTGAATCATTGTATGTGTTTATCTTGAGTTTAATCCTTTTAATTAAGTACCTTAATTCTTAGGCTGAACAATTTCTGATTTGTTTCAGAACTTTATGGGACACTTAAAATTTTTTATTGTGTCTGAACTGTTAAAGTTCTTAGCGTTTTCAATTTATCAAATGTCTGAAAATAAAATTTTCTAAGATTTAATAAGGGAAGGAACTACTCTTCAATATTGATTTCTTATGGTAGGATCTGTGTGTAGTTGAGAAGACTGTACAAGCATTAATGACATCTCATATCCAATACCCAGTCATATCAGATGTGATCCAAGTACCATGATCTTTTTAAAGCAGTTAAAAATCTACTAACTAAGGAACTTTGGGAATATCCACTATTCAGTTGGTCCTCATCATCATCCTATAAGCATGAGTCCATTTTTTTCCCTTACAATATTAGTTTTAACTCTTGGGGTGTGTTGGGGGTGTGGCGCTGGGTGGGAAGGATCCACAGTTCTCACATCGTTTGTCTTATGTGTTCAATATTAGTCTTCTGTAGAAATTTTGCCGGCAGTAGGAATGATTTTGAAAAGCTAATCAATGGTAGTCAAAGGTAGGATTTCAGTTATAACTAAGTTTAATGTATAAAATTATAAACCTTGAAATTAATGCAGTGCTGGCAGTTCTGGTTTAGTTATTTTTTACTCATCATTAGAAGAGTGCCAAGACCTGCAGTATACACACTTCTGCTGTAAGTAGTTGTCAAGGAATTTGTATTTTAGAAACGACCTAATACTTGTTTATTCCCACAGTATAGTTTTTCTGTTCAGCTTTATTTACCTCATAAAATTTATTCATAAATTTATTATGAACTATTTAATAATGGCTTTCTTGTTCTAATAGTTTATCTGATACTTAGTTAAGATTCCCTTAGTGTTAAAACCTATTTTTTCAAATTTCTATTTTGTGTTAAATCTTATTCCAGCACAAGTGATGTTGGATTAGCAATTGATATATTTACTAATTGCTTTACTAATTCATCAAAATTAGTTTTAGTTATGTATCTGTACTCACCAGATCATTTTCTTTTTTTTCTGTTATCTATTTTATACATAGTATCAATAATGTATATATTATTTATATATATATAAACCACCCCCCCAGATCATTTTCTTATGACCTAGAACTAAATGTTCTGTCCTAACTATTTAGTATTTTTTAGGTCCTTACCAGTTTTTAAACTATCTTATCAGTTTCAAATTTGGAGCTCTTAGTTTCCCTTATCTCTAGATTCTTGATATTTCATTTTATCCAAATAAATGTCTTTGTAGGCTTAGTTGCTCCACGGCATGTGGTATCTTCCCGGACCAGGGCTCGAAACGTGTCCCCTGCATTGGCAGGCGGATTCTTAATCACTGCGTCACCAGGCAAGTCCCTATCCAATTCTTTATTGCAAAATGACTTGTAAGTTACTTTAAAATCCACTTAGATAATTATGATCATGGTGAGCAAACTTTTTGGTGAAAGGACGGACAGTAGATGTCTTAGACTTTGTAGGTCATGCAGTCTCTGGCACTACTCAACTCTGCTGTGGTGCAAAAATAACCAGAACAATATAGAAATAAATTAACACGACTGCATTCTAATAAAACTGTGTTTATAAAAAAAGAGGCAGCAGGCTGGATTTGGTCCACAGAGCCGAGTTGATTGATCCCTGCCTCAGATGGTTAGTAGAATTAGGATCTTCCAAGTTTTATCCATGTGGAATAATGTATGATAGAGTAACACAAAGTAATGTAGGTCAAAGTAAAATTTTATGAAGGATGATGACAGTTGCCCACTGTTCATGCTGCCTTTTTACCAAAGGGGATCATCTTTTTTTAGTTGTAAGTAATGAGAGCTTATAATGGCAAATCCTAATGGATTCATATTTAAGTTCAAACAAGTTCCTTCAGGTAAAAATAACCTTTCTCAAGTTTTAAGAATGTGCTGGCTTTTAAGTGTTTTTCTGTTTATAGCAATGGTTTCCATACATCAGAATCACCTGTGGGAGCTTTTTAAGAATCAGGCTATCCAGAAGCTAGCCAACTATACAAATCTCTGAAGTGCAAGTGTAAGAGATTTATTCCCAGTCATGTGCTTTTGTAGTCCATCTAGGGAGGACAAAATGGAGTTTCCAGAAGAAAAATTTCATATGGTAAGGGTTAATTACATAGAAAAAGCCTTGGCATTCAAATTTAAACTCATAACTATATCATGTAGGCTTGATAGTTACTGAGCAATTTTATAATCATCCATTGTAATAATCTAATCAAAACTAAGCTTTTTAATGGCAGAGATCTGGGCTTGTTAGTAAGGAAATTTTAATGTTATTTCCTAGAAAATTCAAGTATTTACAATTCCTTCTTCCCCTTTTTGTGAATAAAAGGGTTCTATCAAAGAAATAGGAAAATGATAATAAAGGGAATAGGGCAAGGAATTGAAGGAAAAAGTAATTTGCACTGTAGAATGTTTTTTTGTGTTCTAACTTTATACATCCTGAATTTTCCAAAGTCATCATTTTCATTTTTATACCACTTTAATATTTGCCTTACAAACGATGTAGAGGTTCTATTTTCAATGGGATGTAGTAGGTCACAGAAGGTAAAACTACACCATCTAACAACATATAAAAGCAAGATAATTTTCGAAGGCCATATTTTTAAAGGCATCAGTGTGATATGGAAATGACTGACTCTAAAATAGACTTCAGTCTCACAGAGGGGAAAACTATTCAGAGGTTAGTGGAAGATCAAAAACCTTTTTTTTTTTAAATCTCCCTGATTTCCTTTGCAGTATCAGGGCATAGCCCTGGGATCTGGATTTGGCCCAGGCAGAGGGCCATGTTAAGGGAAAAAGAAACCAGCTATGCTTTTAATGATTGCATAGGGCTAGAGTTACAAAATTGGAGGTTTGAAAGAATAGCCAGTCTTTCTGTCAAGATATTAATTAAATGTTGTAGCTTAGAAAGGCTAAAAAAGCTAAGCGGAAAATTTCTGACAGGCAGAGCTGAATCCCTTGCAGATTCCTGTACCTCAGAAATGTAATAAGTGGGTTTTTTTGAGAATTCTGTAGGAGGTAGCTGAGCAGCTGAGCAATACTTCTGATGGCCTCCTGTAGCCATAGGTGGTTTTTGAGTTTGGGGGTAATTTACACAGCAATAGATACTAGCACAATTGCACATCAAAGTTCAAAGTGGAGGTATACTTTGTGAATGCAGTGATTGTGCATTTCCTTCACTTCCAAGTCACAACTCCAAGTGTAACAGAAAATTCACAGAGTGAAATCATATATGTGTACTGAGTGAGAAAGCACTAAGTGCTGGAGTAAATCTCAGTAAATGTCAGAAAACTCCCTGTAATGAAAAATTATATTTGTACCTGATAAGAGAGAGCCTTCGTAAAGAAATCTTTAAAATACATGTCAGAGAACCTGTACTAGACAGAAATTTTATGAGTGTGCTGACTGTGGTAGCTCCTCTAGGAAATATCACAGAAGCAGTGGAATCCAGTGGCTGCTGGACTCACAAGGGAAAGAAACCGTGTGTGTGTGTGTGTAAGAAGGCTTTTCCAAACATTGTTTGAATATGACCAGAGTAGTCATGCTTGAGTCAGCGTTAATGCAGTGACTGTGGGAAGGGCCTTGGAATCAGTTCTAGTGTATATCAGAATTTATAAATGAAAGAAAATCTGTTTCTTCAAAGTGAGAAAGTCTCACAGAATCAGATGAAATTGCACATTACAGATTTTATATAGCCTAGAAACTATATAAATATATTTGTGAGAGGAGCTCTGAGGAGAACAAAATGAAGGATGCATTGAGGAAAGGGCATCTCATTTCACTTAAGTAATAATTCATAATGAGGGAAAACCTGCCAGTTTGAAGTAGTAGGGTGTGGACCAGCAAACTTTATAAAGGGCCAGATGGTAAATATTTTAAGCTTTGTAGGCCAAGAGGCCAAAATCAAAAATATTATATAGATACTTAAGAGAAAACAAATGTCCACAATATTTCTACTGACAAAAATTAATGTCATTGCATCGCAAATCATTTCCAATTGAAGTTTGGAAATTCCACAATTGCACAAATATATTTTTAGATATAGAAATTTCCCTTGCAATTACATCAAGGTCCGAAAAATCCTGCTGGAATTATAGTGTAAGTTTGGAAAGTACATCCAGTGCAAATTTGGAAATGAAGGATTCACTTCTTGTTTTAACTTCTGATAGTACTGAAAGTGTATAAAGCAGCTTGACATTACTTTTGATTCAAACAATGTTAATTGTCATCGAAATGACTTTACTGCAGCGTAGATTTTGCATGTAAGAGCTATTTTGCCACCCTCCACAAAAGAAAGAAAAGCATTTTATGTGAACATAACACTCAAGTGGAATTTAAAGGAAAAAAAAAAGTTATACAAGTTTGTTTCATTTTGTTTTACCACAGTTCCCACATATCTTCACCCTTATCAAGCCACCTTTTTTCTTACAAAAAGTCAGGTTCCTATATAGTTAGAATATAAATGGCTTCAGTAACAAGAACGGATTTCCATTTATAATAATGCCAGGTAAGGTCATTTGGACCAACTCTTCAACTTAGGACACTTAGAAAAAAATGGACAAAATTATTTCAAAAAAATCAATTTGAAGGCCATCAAAAATAACTAACAAGATAGTGAAGATTTGCAGCCAGGAGTCTGGAAAGAAAAGATGCCTAGATAGATACACTTGTGTTTGGAATCACTTCCCCCTTGGGTTTTTTTGAGAATTCTGTAGGAGATAGCTGAGCAACTGAGCAATACTTCTGATGGCCTCCTGTAGGCATAGGTGGGCAGAAGTTGGAGTTCAAGACCTCAAAGTATTTCACAAACAGTCTTGCAAATTTGGTGTCCATTACAAAATAAGGCATGTGTGGAGATAAGGCAACATGAATTAAAAGTAACAGAAACACAAAATTTTAAATATGCTAACTGAGCCCAAGGAGATAAAAGTCAAGATGGAGATTGCAACAGATAACTGGGAAAGTACAGAAAAGTACCGAATGGAAGTTAGAGAACCAAAAAATATATTAATTGAATTTAAGAACTCAAAGGATGGGCTTATAGCAGATTAGACACAGCTGTCGATGGAATTCGTGAAAGACTGGTCAGAAGAAAGTAGAATAAAACGAGAACTGAAAGAATGAAAATACAGAGAAGAGAGTTTTGTGATAAATTTAATGAACTTCCCAGAAAGAGCAGAAAGAGAAAGAGGTAGAAGCATTATATGAATGGATATCGGCTGAGATCTTTGCACAGCTATCTGAGAGCAAGCAACTGATTGAAGGTTTGTGAATTAATCCCATGCAAGAAAGAAAAAGAAATCCACACTTAAGCATATCATAGTAAAGCTGCTGAAAACTGGACAAAAAATTATAAAAGCAACCAGAGAAAAAGAATCACCTTTGAAAGAGTACTGCTTAGACTAAAATCTGCTGTCTTAATCAAACTACTAGAAGCCAAACAACAGTGAAATTATCTTTACCTAAAATTCAGTAACAAAAAAATTTAGCCTTTAAGGAATCTCCAATGGAATGCTGATATGTAGGAAAGAGTGAAAAGAATGAAAAGCAATGAAAAATACCTTGGTAAATCTAATGTTAACAATAATAGTAAAAAAGAGTATAACATCAAAGTCAATAGAAGGGGAAAAATGGAATAATAAAAAATGCTTAATAAAAAGAAGGGAGAAAAAGAAGAAAGAATAAAGAGGCAAATAGAACACAAATGTATTGTGGTACATTTAGACCCAAATATATTAATAAGTACATTGAATTAAAAAAATTGTTCTAAATGATACGAGAATCAGACTGGATTAAAAAAATGACAAAATCGCAAGCATTTACAAGGGCCCCACCAAAAGTCATAAGGATCAGAAATATTAAAAGGAAAAAGATTATAAACAACTGATATCTATTAAAATGAATCTGTAACTTCAAAGTTCATGACACATAGGCCTACATGGCTTTGCTGGTGAATTTCACCAAATAAGGGAGAAACAACACAAATCTTATATAAAGTCTTTAGCAGAACTGAAAAGGAGGAAATACTTTAACTGATTTTATGAGGCCAATATAATCTTGATAATTAAATTCAACAAGGACATAATTATGGGGCAATCTCATGAATATAAATGCAAAAATCTCAAGTATTTGTATTTAGCAAGATATTAAGAGGAAGAAATAAGAGTTGGTTCAACTTTCAAAAATCAGTGACTAATTTGCATTTATGGAATAAGAAAAATATGATTGTGTCAAAAGATAAAAATGCATTTTATAAAAATATGCAAATACTAATAGCTGGTATTGCCACACTATTATCAGACAGTAAAATATAAGGCAAAAAGCATTACTAGAGAGAACATTTGATAATGATGAAGGGTTTATTCAGCAAGAAGAGATAGCAATTCTAAATTTGGAAGCACCTAATAACATAGCATTAAAATAAATAAAGCAAAAAAGAAATACAAGGAGAGAGAGAAAAGTTTACAATCCAAGTAGGAGATTAGCACCTCTCTTTCATAACTGATGGAACAAGCAAATAAAAAAATATCTGAAGGTATCAAAGATTTGAACATGGTAAGCAAACATGACATAATGGACCTATATTAGACACAGCACCTAATAACTGTAGATATTTACATGAAATTGTTACAAAATTGAATATATGCTGAACCACAAAGGAAATCTCAATAAATTTCAAAGGATTAAAATCACACAGAGTTTGTTCTCCAGTTACATTAGAATTAAGGTAAAAATCATTAACAACAAGATAAGAAAATCTCCAAATGTTTGGAAATTAAGCATATACTTCTAAAAAGTTCATGGGTGAGAAAGAAATTGAAATGAAATATTTTGAACTAAAAGATAATGAAAATAACAAATCTTGTGGGATGTTAATTGTGGGAGGTTGCTTAGGGCCATGCTTAGAGGCAGATTTATGGCTTTGAATGCGTATATTATAAACAGGATTTATAGCTTTCAGTGCATGTATTAGGAAACCTAAATTATCAGTAGGGGAAAAGAGTAAAAAGTAATGAAGTAGAAAACAGACACACAGAGTAAAGCTACAACTCATATCTTTGTTTGCTTTTTGTTTTTTAATCTTTCCCCAATGTGAAATTTTTTTTAATTTTATTTTATTGAAGTATAGTTGATTTACAATGTTGTGTTAGTTTCAGGTATACAGCAAAGTGATTCAGATATATATATATATATATATATATATATATATATATATATATATATATATATATATAATATATATATTCTTTTTCAGATTCTTTTCTCTTATAGGTTATTACAAAATACTGAGTATAGTTCCCTACACTATACAGTAGGTCCTTGTTGGTTAACTATTTTATATATAGTAGTGTGTACATGTTAATCGTAACTCATATCTTTGAAAAGACAAATAAGCAGAGTTACCTATATTTTTAGGTATGTGATGAGAAAAGACAACATGTGGCATTTATGGTATCATTCCCCAACAGAAGAATCACAACAGAGTTTCTTAGGATTTTGAAGCAATCCATGCCATCTGCAGCAGAGAACTGCATACTTTTCAGAAAGCTCCTGGCATGCTTATGGGCCATGGAAAAGACAGAAAGCATGATCATGGACTATTAAGTGACCATGTGGCCAGAACTATTTAAGATGAGGTAGGTTCTGTCGAATCCATCAAGTCATCCTGAGGTCAGATGGACCCAGCAGCAATCTATCATAAGATGGAAGTGGTACATCTGTGATTGGGCTTTAGCGGGGCTGGAGGACCCAATTAAGTTGCACAAGCAAGTCATCATGATCCCCATGTCATCAACTTGTGTTGCCCTAGTGCCTGTTTCTCAGTTCAAAACCATGTGCATATGGTAGCCATGGAAGTGCACTGCTCAAATTTTTCAAGAATTGCCTCTAGGATTGCACTCAGCTGACAGTCCTAAGCTGCAGCACTTTCAGAATCCACTGCAGCATTTAAATTCAAGACATACTATCTCTGGGTACCTATAGCCAATGACCAAGTACTGGTGGGGTTGGACAGATATTAGGATCTAAATATTTCTGCATTCACCAAGATCCTGTGACTTTGCATCCATCAAGACCATCAGGAATGTTCTTGTGAGAGGAGCACCAAGTATCACTAAAGAGTGTAGTGGTGGCTCCTCTCATCTACAGGCTGGAGATGATGGTAGGAAAGGTAGTTACAGAACTGAGCTAATTAATAGCAACAGGAATGATGGCATCCCAAAGCAGGTGGCACACTAAACTGCAAGAAGTCACAAGGCCATAATTACAATGACCTGCAAGGTTGGAGGGGTAGTCTCAGAGGCTTGACCAGGGAATTGTGGAGAAGGCTAATAGAACATTTCATTTCCAGGGGCAAAAGAGATGGACATTTAATGAGGATGCTGTTTAATATCTAAAATCATTTTTTTAACCAAGTATGGAGAAACAAGTGGCCAAAGGCAGCCAGTCCAAAAAAAGTTGAAATCCCTTGCTTAGTTCCCTGACCTGTATTCACAACCAGAACCAACTGACTAAAAAGGTGAACAGGTCTCCAGGAGGAAAGATCCTACAACATCTCAGCTAGTATATATTATAAGATTTCCTGTCTTTTCCCAAAACGACTGAGGCCCTTTACTCAGGTGATTGTACACTGGGGAAAGAGGAGAACCTTGCATTTCAAAGAATATTAGACACAGGGTCTGAGTTGACATTTGATACCTAGAGACCCAAAGCATCATCACCACCCCTTTGTTAGAAATTCACTAGTCTGTCCTCTGAAGAAACCAGATGGATCCTGGAGAATGACTGTACACTATCATAAATTCAACCAAAGGGTGTTATGTAACATTACATAACAGATGTAATGTTAGGCATGATATCATTGATAGAGTATATTAATAATATACATGTCATGTGGCCACTGATTTGGCAAGTATAAGAATATATTCCAATTAGGAAAGAGAATCAGAAACAGTTTGCTTTCATGAGGAGCAGATGATATTGATTTACAGTTTTACCTCAGAACTCTGTCAATTCTCTTAACATCTGTTACAATACATTGTGAAGAGATGAAAGTGTCTGGGCATCCCATGACCCATTACACTGATGTCACGCTGATTATGCAGGTGGAGTCCTTGATGAGACAGTGCACTCCGGAAGAGGGAGATAAGCCCTTTAAAGATCAGCGAGCTGTCACTTCAGTAGAATTTTTAGGGGTCCAGCGGTCAGGCACATGCCAGTATATTCCCTCCAAGGTAAGAGAAATTTGCTGCATCTTGCATCCCCTTCTACAAATAGGGAAGTACAGCACCTGGGAGGCCTCTTCTGGCTCTGAGTGCAATACATTCTACAGCAGGGTTTTTCAACCTTGGCACTATTAGCACTTTGGACCAATTAATTCTTTATGTAGGGAGCTATGTTGTGCATTGCAGGATGTTTAGCAGTATCCCTGGCCTCTACCCAAGTTGATGCCAATAGCACTCACCCTACTCCAGTCATGAAAATAAAAAATGGCTCCAGACTTAGCAAATGTTCCCTGGGGAGCAAAATTATCCCTGATTTAGAACCATTGTTATATACCTAGGAATTCTGCTGTCCCATGTACCAAGTGACAGGGAAAGCTGCCAGATTTCAGGATGGTCCAGAATACAAAAGAGCCCAGCAGAAGGTACAAGCTTTGGTATAAGCAAATATACTATACTATCCAGTAGACCCTCTGGTCTTGGAGGTGACAATAGGGGAAATGTAGAGTTTGTTGAAAGTCCTAAAGGGACAATTACAGTGCAGACCCTTGGGGTTCTGGAGCAAGGCCATGCCATCTAGAGTGGAAATTCCTACATCTTTTGAAACACAGCTTCTGGCACATTCCTGGGCTCTGGTGGAGAAAGGAATATTTGACTGTGGACACCAAGTGTCCACACTCTGTTGTAGGGAGGAAGGTGGGACACTAAGGGAGATACTGGACCATCATATGACAAAGGAGGAAGAAACCTTAAAGAACCTCAACATTTCACCATTGAGGAAGCTGAGTCCAGAGACATGACTTTGCCTAAAGTCATCACGAGGTTAGGGGAAACCAAGTTAGGAGTCTTCTACTCCATGTAAGTGAGTATCTCACTTCATAAATTGAAAATGATTGCATCTTCCCTGTGGAATATTCTTACACACAATTCTTGGGTTTTTTAGTACTGTGGCTACAGTGCATTATAGGTTAAAGAGAATTTTGTGGGCCAGTTTGATGTCTTTCTCTTACAGAATGCATTCTGAGTCCCCAAAAACTGACTTACAAAACAAACTTGAACACTGGGAACTGCTTGGTATGTGTGTGAGGTATGTTGTGGGCTCTCAGGGTTTAGAACAATAAGAGGGAATCTTCCCCCCTACTCCTGCCCCTGCCCCATATACTGGGCAACAACCTGGCTGAAAGCCAGGTTACATGGAGCAGAAGTTTTCAATTCTCATTTTGACCAAGACCCAGAGTAAGAAATATTTTTGACATCATGACCCACTGTGTGTATGTGCACACATACACACTCACACATGCAACACAGATATGAAAGTTTCCCAAACAGAACTTGCCCTTACCATATATAATACTTTCAAATATTTTCTCTATTTTTTTAGTATTGATCATAACCAACTAATCATAGCTGCAGTCCTCCTGAGCAGGTAATTTCACAGCCCAGTAATAGGCTAGGTCCCAAAGTTAAAACAAAAACAAAAACGAAACACCAGTGTTGAGAGTTGTAGGCCTAGAAATTCTAGACTCTAAATATAACTTGATAATAATATGTACTCAAAGATTAATTTTTCGGGACTTCCCTGGTGGCGCAGTGGTTAAGATTCCACATTCCCAATGCAGGGGGTCCAGGTTAGATCACTGGTCAGGGAACTAGATCCCACATGCATGGCCAACTAAGAGTTCACATGCCGCAACTAAGACCCGGTGCAACAAAATAAAATTAAAAAACAAAACAAAAAAAGATTAATTTGTCAAATATGAACACTTATTGGAAGTTGGCTGTTTGGATGGAAAATACATTTTACATTGGGAAATATATCTTTTAAGGTATAAAGCAGGCCAGTCCACAAAACTTTCTTTCTGTAAATACATACACAGGAATAGGACACCAACTGCACAGCATCTTGGGGTGGGCAGTCAGCCACTTCACTGATGCCCTTATGTCTTCTTCTACAGCCATTTCAAAACCAGGACATTCTCTTTTATAATATAACAGACAAAAAAAATGCTAACCAGCCCCTTGGAAATTATGATAACCCAAAATGCAAAATTTCTTGAAATGGAATTTTTTGGTCCACACAATAGGATTATTAAGTATGTGATGTTTAGAACTTCCTAAGCCAGATTCTAGGAGAAGCATTTTCATCGTGTATGAGTTATACCCACTTAGAAACATGTTATCCCTAACACTGAGTAGGAGCAGGGACAGGAACTACATAATAGAGCACCTAGAGGCTCTACAATAAATGCTTTCTATACAACACTTTCTGTACTGGGCTTAGTAATTCTATGAACAATATTTTTATTCTGCAGCTGAGGAAACTGAGATGCAGATATTTTAAATGTAATTTTCTCAAGACCATGCAAGCTTTATGGTGGATTTGAGCCCTGGTTGTTCTGACTTCAAAGCCCATGTTCTGCACAGTCTCATCTGCTTCTTAGTCATTTGATTTGTTGATTGGGAAGAAGTGGCCGTCCTTTGACAGTCGGTCCTTTGAAGAAGTCCATAGTGCTATGAGTTCTTACTGCACCAGGAAGTGGCAGGTAAGCCTGAAAAGCTGACTTTGCTCCAGTTTTGATCAAGTTGGAAAAAACTCAACTCCAAAGTCAGTGCTGTATCACCTGAAACTTGAATTTCTGAGATTGGACATAATAATATAAAGAAAATTAGGGAATTCCCTGGCGGTCCAGCATGCTTTCACTGCTGTGGGCACAGGTCTGATCCCTGATGGGCAAACTAAGATCCTGCAAGCTGCGTGGTGCAGCCAAAAAAATAAATAAATAAAAATAAAAATAAAAAAATAAATAAAAATAAGGTCAGAATTCTAAAAAATATTTTTTAAAAAAAGAAAGAAAATTAACAATGGTTTCAATAAGAACTCTAACATAATTTCATACCTTGCATTGTCTTGCACTGTTGATAGGTACTGATGTTTAGGCCTTTCCCACCCCATTCCCACTCCCACCCCCAAGTAATATTTAATATGTCTTTCACTATACCATCAGAGGCTTAGCATGAAATATGAGAGTTCAGACAATCCTTCCTTTTCTGGTCAGGAGGAATCCAAACAATCTTGGGAGGATCATCTAAAAGATCACCTCTCTTTGGTGTGAGCCTGAAATTTTTTAGTGAATTTTCAATTTGCACCATTCCATAGCCACATCAATCTGATATGATTGATAATATTTTTCTACGAATTTGTCTCATTCATCTAAACTTTCAAATTTATTGACACTAGTTGTTCATGTTTATTACCCTTTTAACTCCTGCTGTATCTGTAATATCCCTTCCTCGACATTTTAAACATTGCTCATTTGTACCTCTTCTCTTTTTGTATTGATTAGTCTTGCCAAAGTTTGTTAATTTTATTAAGTATTTTTTCCAAAAAAACAACTTTTTGCTTTATTGGTTCTTTCAAAAATAGGGTCTTTGTTTTTATTTCATTAAATTCTGCTTTTATCTTTATAATTTTCTTCTGGGTTTATTGTGTTGTTTTTATAATTTCTCAGGTTGGTTACCTAGATCATTTGCTTTGGAGTTTTTTCATTCCTTTAATGTACATTTAAAGCTATAGGTTTTCCTATATGTAGTACATTAGCTATATTCTACAAATTTTGATATAGTATAGAGTTTTTATCATTGTTTCTTTTGAAATATTTCCTAATTTCTGTGTGTTGTTAGAAGCATTTTTAATATTTTATATACAGAAGATTTGTAGTTATGTTTTTGTATGATTTCTAATTTAATTGAATTTTTTAGAGATCATAGTCTTTCTAAAATTTTTCTTGTCTTGCCATAAAATATGAATTTTATTTCATCATAATCAAAGTCAACAAATTGTCCTCTGATTTTTTAACTAAGAGAAAAGGTTGATGAAAAGAACTTCAGTTGGGGCAGTTCAAAATTGGGATTCCAGCTGGTGCAGCTCACACATGGTAGAATCCTAGAAATCATAGTCTTTCTAAAAACACTTTGAAATTAGTTGAGATCTATTTTATGGAGAGTACGTGATCAGTTTTCTTTCCATAGGCACTTGGAAAGAAAATGTGAAGTCTCTAATTCTTTGGTACAATTCGTGTTCTATACCTGTCCTAAATTACACTAAGCTTAGTAAATTGTTATGCTTTCGATCCTTAATATTTTTACTGATTTTTTTTTTGTCTATTGCTCTCAATTACTAAGATAAGTGTGTTAAAATCTTTCATATGATGTAGAATTTGCCAGTTTTTCCTTACGTTCTGTCAATTCTTGTTTTAGATAATGTGAGGTTCTTTTTTATGTTCATAAATATTCATGATTATTAAACTTTCTTGGTGAATAATATCATTGTATAATGTCTCTTTTATCCCTGTTTATGCTTTTTGCCTTAACATCTATTTTGTTCGTTATTAATACAGCTCTGCTGCTTTCTTTGTGTTAGCATTTACTGAGTATGTCTTTTTTTGATCCTTTACTTTCAATCATTGTGTTGAAACTTCATCTCAAACTTTAAATATTTCTCCTGTAAATGGCATGGGGATGGACTTCTCTTTTTTTTTTTAACAAATTAATTAACATGCTTGGCTTTACTTTTAGCCTTTATTTCTACTACACTTTTTAGCAAGGATGATTGATTTTTTTAAATTAATTAATTAATTAATTATATTTATTTTTTGGCTGCATTGGGTCTTTGTTGCTGCGTGCGGGCTTTCTCTAGCTGCAGCGAGCAGGGGCTACTCTTTGTTGTGGTGCACGGGTTTCTCGTTGTGGCTTCTCTTGTTGCGGAGCACGGGCTCTAGGTGCACAGGCTTCAGTAGTTGTAGCACATGGGATCAGTAGTTGTGGCACACAGGCTTAGTTTCTCTGCAGCATGTGGGATCTTCCCGGACCGGGGCTCAAACCTGTGTCCCCTGCCTTGGCAGGTGGATTCTTAACCACTGCACCACCAGGGAAGTCCCAGGGATGGACTTCTTTTTAACTTAGGGCAACAGTTTTGTATTTCAGTTGGAAAGTTCTATATACTTTTTGTAATCATTTATTTACTCGAATTTATTTTTGTCATCTTATTTTGTGCTTTCCATCTGTTCCACTTTCTCTCCCTCCTGTGTTTCTATTTGTTTCTTGCCTTCTTTTGGCTTTGACTGAGTATTTTTGTTTATTTCTTATTCTCTACTAATTGGAAAATTTTACACTCTATGTCTATTCTTTCAGCTTTACTCTTAAAATTTTAATATGCTTTCTTTTTTTAAAATATTTATTTATTTAGGCTGTGCTGGGCCTTAGTTGTGGCACACAGGATCTTCGTTGTGGCATGGGGGATCTTTACTTATGGCATGCAGCTTCTTAGTTGTGGCATGCATGCAGGATCTAGTTCACTGACCAGGGATCGAACCCGGGCCCCCTGCATTGGGAGCATGGAGTCTCACCCACTGGACCACCAGGGAAGTCCCTTAGTTTGCTTTCTTAAATTTTAAAGTTAGTCAATAAGTCAATACATTTATCTTTTTCTTGATCATTACAGGGGCTTTTTAACTCTGACCACCCCCACCCACCTATATGTTATTATTTTCCAGTATTTTAAAAAAATTTATAACCATGTAAATTAATTCCTATTATTATTTATCATAGTAAATATTTGTTTTTATTTAATCACATATTTACTATTTTCTTTGCTCACAATTCCTCCTTTTAACTCAGATCTTGTTTCTGGATTTATTTTCATTCTTTCTGGAATATATTCTGTATGACTTCTTTTAGTGAGGATTCTAAGTTTTAGTGTCAGAAAAATATCTTTATTTTGCACTTATTATTAAAAAATAGTTTTACTAGCTATGCATTTCTAAGTTCACAGTTGATTTTGAAGATATTATTATTCCATTATCTTTTTACTTTCACTGAAGCTGGTGACAAATCTGCTGTCAGTCCAGTAGAGGTTCCTTTGTAGAGTATCTGTGTTCTCTGTCTGCCCCTAAGATTATTTTTGTCTTTGGTATTCTGTAGTTTCAATATGATATGTCTAAGTGTTTATTTCTTTTCATTTATACTGCTTGGATTTTTAAAATTTATTGAACATCAGTTCTAAATGTTCTCAATCATTATGTCTTTGAATATTATCTCTTTCCTGTTCTATCTAGTCTTGCCTATTGTTATGGACTTAATGTGTCCTACCAATATCCATATGTTGAAACCCTAACCCTCAATGTGGTTATATTTGGAGATAGGGCCTTTATAGAGGTAATTAAGGTTAAATGAGGTCATAAGGGTGAGGTCTTAATCCAGTGGTGTTCTTATAAGAAGTGGAAGAGAGGGCTTCCCTGGTGGCGCAGTGGTTGAGAATCTGCCTGACAATGCAGGGGACACGGGTTCGAGCCCTGGTCTGGGAAGATCCCACATGCCACGGAGCAACTGGGCCCGTGAGCCACAATTACTGAGCCTGTGCGTCTGGAGCCTGTGCTCTGCAACAAGAGAGGCCGCGATGGTGAGAGGCCCGCGCACCGCGATGAAGAGTGGTCCCCACTTGCCGCAACTAGAGAAAGCCCTTGCACAGAAAAGAAGACTCAACACAGTCATAAATAAATAAATAAATAAAAAAGAACGGGAATTTCTTAAAAAAAAAAAAAAAGAAGAAGTGGAAGAGAGAACAGAACGCACTCTCTCTCTCTACACATACATAGAAGAAAAGCCTTGTGAGGACACAGAGAGAAGGCAGCTATGTACAAGCCAAGAAGAAAGGCCCCACCAGAAACCAACCCTGAGAACAGCACCTTGATCTTGGACTTCAAGCTTCTAGAACTTTACATATGTTTTAATATCTGTATTAGTTAACATTCTCCAGAGAACGACCAATATGATCTATTTATTTATTTACCTCTACATATATAACCGTATACAAATTTGGAGAAAGAAAGAGAGAGAGAGGAGAGAGAAGAGATTTATTGTGAGGAATTGGCTGACATGATCATGGGGGCTAAGAAGTTCCACAGTCTGTTGTCTGCAATTGGAGATCCAGGAAAGTGGGTGGTGTAATTCTAGTCTGAGTCTGAAAGCCTAAGAACCAGGGGAGTCAGTGATGTTAATGCCAGTCCAAGATCAGGAGAAGACCAATGTCTCAGTGCAAACAGGCAGGCAGGAAAGGGATAAATCCTCTCTTCTTCTGCTTTTTGTTCTATTCAGTCCCTCACCAGATTGGATGCTGCCCACCCACATGGGGAGGGCAGTCCACTTTACTGACACCATTGATTCAAATGCTAATCTCATCTAGGAACACACTCACAGACACACCCAGACATAATATTTAATCTGGGCACTCCGTGGTCCAGTTAATTTGACACATAAGATTAACCATCACAATATCTTTGTGCTATTTTCTGATTTTTAGCTCTATCTTCCATTTTAGTTAATTCTCTTTAATTATGAACAATCTGATATTTAACCTGATCATTGAGTTTCTTATCTTAGTTACATTTTCCATTTTTAGATGTTATGTTTGATTTTTTTTTTTTTCCAGATCTACCTGATCATTTTTGATGGTCTCTTTTTCCTTGGGCGTACTCTTAATACTCTCTTGTTTTTTAAAACAGTCACTACAATGTGGCACCATTTTTTTTTTTAATGATCACCACTATGTATTCTTTTTTTTTTTAATATAAATTTATTTATTTATTTATTTATTTAATTTTTGGCTGTGCTGGGTCTTCGTTGCTGCTCACGGGCTTTCTCTGGTTGCGGTGAGTGGGGGATACTCTTTGTTGCAGTGCGTGGGCTTCTCACTGTGGTGGCTTCTCTTGTTGAGGAGCACGGGCTCTAGGCTCACAGGCTTCAGTAGCTGTAGAACCCAGGCTCAGTAGTTGTGGCTCGTGAGCTCTAGAGTGCAGGCTCAGTAGTTGTGGTGCACAGACTTAGTTGCTCCATGGCATGTGGGATCTTCCCAGACCATGGCTAGAACCCATGTCCCCTGCATTGGCAGGTGGATTCTTAACCATTGCGCTAGCAGGGAAGTCCCTCTTTTTAAAAAAAATTTATTTATTTATTTATTTGGTTGCACTGGGTCTTAGTTGTGGCAGGCAGTCTCCTTAGTTGCAATTCTCCAGCTTCTTAGTTGTGGCTCATGGGCTCCTTAGTTGTGGCATGTGAACTCTTGGTTGTGGCATGCGTGTGGGATCTAGCTCCCTGACCAGGGACTGAACTCGGGCCCCCTGCAGTGGGAGCTTGGAGTCTTATCCACTGCACCACCCGGGAAGTCCCATGGCATCACTTTAAACTAAATTTTCATCTTAATATAAATTCTTGCCTGTAACCCAGATGAAGGCAGATTTGTGATTAGGAAATCTTCAGAGAACATTTTCCCAACTCTATTCAGAAATAAGATTGAGACTGGCATATTTCCTAACTATCTTCCTCTATGTGATGGGGTTTTGCCCAAGTTTATCCTTCCATTAGAATGACACCTCTCAAAGTCTCAGCTTTATGCCAGTATCTTATTTTGACTTTCTATTTTATATATGTGTTCCAATTAAACTTTATATATGGACACTGAGATTTGAATTTTATACAACGTTCATGTGTCATAAAATACTATTCTTCTTTGATTTTTTTTCAACTCTTAAAAAATGTAAAAATTATTCTTAGCTCATGGGACATATAAAAATAGGTGGTAGGTTGGATTTGGCCCATTGGGTTATAGTTTGACAATCCTTGTTCTATAAGAATGTTTTCAGCAGCAAAATAATCGATACAACCTAAGTATTCTTTATGGGAGAGTGAATAAACTAAAAAATAGTGACATATCCAGGCAAGGAATACTACCCATTAGCTACATGTATTAGCATGGTTAAACATAAAAAATATAATTTTAAGCCAAAACAAAGCAAAAAGTTGCAGAAGGACATTTTAATATGATACAATTTAAATAAAGTTTTAAAATCTGCCAAGGAAGACTATATATTACTTATGGATACATATATATGTGTGTATGGAAAATTATTTTTTAAACTCATGAAAATTGGAATTTAGAGAGAGAGGAAGAATGGCAGCTGAGAGAGGTACACAGTGGGTCTAAGATATATCTGTAATGTATTGTTATTTTTGAAAAGTTTGAAGCAAGTTGGGCAAATAACATTCTATACATAAGGTTTCTTAAATTATTCTCAATACTTGTGTATATGTTTGAAATATTTCATAATTTTAAAAATGATCTAAGATTTCATCTTAAAATTTGTATGGAGACACAAAAGACCCCGAATAGCCAAAGCAGTCTTGAAGGAAAAAAACGGAGCTGGAGGAATCAGATTCCCTGACTTCAGACTATACTACAAAGCTACAGTAATAAAGACAGTATGGTACTGGCACAAAAACAGAAATATAGATCAATGGAACAGGATAGAAAGCCCAGAGATAAACCCACGCACCTATGGTCAACTAATCTATGACAAAGGAGGCAAGGATATACAATGGAGAAAAGACAGTCTCTTCAATAAGTGGTGCTGGAAACCTGGATAGCTACATGTAAAAGAATGAAATTAGAACACTCCCTAACACCATCCACAAAAATAAACTCAAAATGGATTAGAGACCTAAATGTAAGACCGGACACTATAAAACTCTTAGAGAGAAACATAGGAAGAACACTCTTTGACATAAATCACAGCAAGATCTTTTTTGATCCACCTCCTAGAGTAATGGAAATAAAAACAAAAATAAACAAATGGGACCTAATGAACCTTAAAAGCTTTTGCACAGCAAAGGAAACCATAAACAAGACGAAAAGACAACCCTCAGAATGGGAGAAAATATTTGCAAATGAAGCAACTGACAAAGGATTAATCTCCAAAATTTACAAGCAGCTCATGCAGCTCAATATCAAAAAAACAAACAACCCAATCCAAATATGGGCAGAAGACCTAAATAGACATTTCTCCAAAGAAGACATACAGATGGCCAAGAAGCACATGAAAAGCTGCTCAACATTACAAATTATTAGAGAAATGCAAATCAAAATGACAATGAGGTATTACCTCACACCAGTTAGAATGGGTATCATCAGAAAAAATGGATAACTAATAAGAACCTGCTGTATAAAAAAATAAAATTCAAAAATTCAAAAAAATAAATAAATAAAAGACCCTTGCCTTATCCACCACCTGAAAAAAAAAAAGATCTAAGATTTCATTAGTTTGCATAATATTAACATGGTGTAAAGTGCACATCCTGGTTTGGAAGAAAGTTTGGAGAAATTAAAAGAACACTAAACAACTTAGGACAACTTAGTCCTAAGCACTAGACTCTATCAGGAACTAGCCTCAGACAAGAATGTGACCTCAAACAAGTCTTTTCATATCTTTGGGTCCAATAGAAGAAGTTCTATTTGATGAACAGTGTGCCACCTGTTTGAAAACAGTGATATGAAACACCCTAAAAATGCAAGAAGGTACATATTTTTTGTTTGTTTGTTTGAGACACACACACACACCTCATTTTAAGCCTTGTCCATTGTGAAATATAACACACATACATAAAAAGTGCATAAAATAGTAATGTATACCTTAATCATCATAAAATCAAACCATGTAGCCACTACTCAGATCCAGAACACTGGCAGCTCCCAGAAAACCCCTGAATGCTCCCCACCCCTCCACCTATGATAATTGCTTCCTTGCTTTCCCTTTCAAGGTAATTGTTAGTCTTTTTCTTTTTTTTTTTTGGCAGCCCCACACAGGGCGATTTCAGTTCCCCAACCAGCAGTGAGAGCTCTGAGTCCTAACCACTGGACCACCAGGGAACTCCCCTTCAAGGTAATGTTTTTATTTGTTTGTTTCAAGATATTATTCTTGATGAAATTTACTGTGACCAGAATTCTTACAGTATTTTGACTCAGAGGTCTTTGGAATGTCTGTGGGCTCAGAGAGAAGGGGATTGGGAAATTCCTTCCTAGATTGTTGTTGAGAACTCTCCTTTCGCCTGAAAGGGAAACTCAGGCTTAGGCTGTGCCTTGAATGGCAATATCAGCTGCCCAGCTGCCCCACCTCCAGCCTGTACTGTGTGGTGGGCGCTGTTTTGGGCATTGTATATATTTATATCATTTCATCCTTGAAACAAACTTGTGAGAAAACTGAAGTAGTCTCTAAGGTCAAAGAGCCAAAGAGAAAGAGAAAGGAAAGAAAAGTTGCACTTAATTCCTAAATATTCAGGACTATTAATTTACTTACATTTTTTCCCAAGGTAAAATGTACAAGGCATGGCCCCAAGTGACTGATTTGAATTTGTCTCTTTAAAGTATTTGCATAATTGCTATTTACTTTATCTATGGAGAACTTGAAAAAATAAATTTCTGTGGATCAAAACATTTTGAACACATTTAGGGCTCACCAAAATTCTTATGAGTTATTAAAAATGTATCATGTGTACCTATAGTCAGCTGTACTGTAAATTGCAGCTAATTGATGTTCAGTTGACAAAAGTTGGAATAGTTTGGCTGACTTACTCCTTGGGCTCCTCCTGTTTCACTGGAAAACTCATCTAAACATGCATGTCACAAACTAATTTCAAGACAAAAGCAAAACCTCAGCTGAATGGTGAAAATAGATAGCCCCATCCAAAATAGATAGCCCACCTTCCCAGGTAAGACTGGGAAGACTGCCTGTCTGAAGGAAACGGCTGTCAATCTAAGTGAATGCTCCAGAAAGACACTTCTAAAAATAAAAGCAGCCTCTCTACAGGAGAAAAGAAATATCACTAGACATTTTGACTGTGGTTTTATTTCATTAAATTGCTGAGTGTAAGCGGAGTTACAAGAAGTAAAATTCAATATATAGTTTCCAAGTGCCTCCTCTGTTTAAGGCACTATGTGGTGGGCGCCAGAGGATGCAAAAAGGAATGATCTGCCATCCTCACTATTGAGGAGGTTATAATCTAAGGAGGGATAAACAGCAAGGTAACATTAAATGAGCAATGTGTGATAAGACTTATGAGAAAGAAGCAGAGGGGAAATGAACCAAGTTATTTGAGTACCTTTCATAGGCCAGGCATGTTTCATACATCATCTTATTTTAATCTTACAATAAGGTAATGAGGTTGGTATTATTCCCAATTCGAGGAACTGTGGGAAAGTACAACCAAACAACTAACCCAGGATCACACTAGTAAATGGCACAGCTGAGATTCAAATCCAGATATGCCTGCCCCAAAACTTGTGTTCCTAACAACCCCACAGGCCTTAACCATGTGATGGATAGAAAAGAGGTCCTTACTGACCATGACTCTCAGAATTAAAAAGGAGCCAGGAGGATAAAACATATTAGGGTGACTTCAGACACCATTTATGTATGCCCTCCAATACATGATTGTATGATTTGACATTGTTTTCTTAGCCTAGAATGTAAAACACTTCGGATGGAAGGCATGGAGCGAGATTTGATCACAGGCATTCTTCTGTCTCCGCCATCAACCTCACTCTGCTCAAAAAGATAAAACTAATTGAATTTTATTATTTATTCATGTGAATACTAACACTGTGGATATATTTTCATAAAATAGGAAAAAAACCCCTCAGCCTCACCATATACATTGTAGGGGTCCATTTTCACTCTTATTACTATTACTATTTATCATTTTGATTTTTAATTGTCTTTTGTTCAGGTGACTATGCAGCCCCAGTTGTCCTTCTCTTTAATTGCTTGCTTTCGCTTGAATACCTGCTTCATGGTTTCTCAAGAGCTATCATCATCGTTATCATCATTATTTTGAAAGGTGAATGAACATAAATGTCGATTTTCATCATGTGTAGACTCCACTGACAATCAGCAAAAGTTTTTCTTTCATATGAATTGTGTAGCTTAGAGGGGATGCTAGAAGATTAGCCCCAAATGGACAGTTCAGCACTCTCTGGTTTAATTTCAGTTCTGCCAGTGAGCCACTGGGCAGACCACACTGCCCTTTGGCACGGTCTCTGTTTCTAAGCAGGTGACATTAAAGATGCTTGTCACCCATTGTTTTCCCTGACGTGCTAATAGGGTTTACTAATGAAAGAAAACACCATTTCTCAAAATGATATAAAGCATCATAGAAACTAAAATTATAGGAAATAATTTCACCCACATTTTGGCTTGCACAGGCCTACCTAACTTTGGGAAAGTTGTTTTTATGACAAGGGTTGATCTACCGTAGTTGAGACTAATACAATTTTAGCTTTTCATCAATGTCAAACAAAGCTAAAACACCAATGGCTAGAATCTCTTTCTGTTCCTCCACTGATGAGAACCAAAATAAACTTTAAGACATCAAAAGCAACAATACTATGGTGTGGTAACAGATGCTTAAACTGGTGAAATCCTGTGGCTCAACTGCATGACTCTAGAACAATTCCAGTGAACTAGGTGCTAAGACTTTAGAGTCTGAAAATTTTATTCCCTATACTGTACATGTTATATGAATGAGGGCTTGGTATGTAGTATGATTTTCATGGGTCATTTCAAGCCAGTAGGTTTTAGAAATCCCCAGTCACTTACTAGTACACCTTCTTAAATATTCAAGCCTTGAGGAGAAAGTGGGGGTTTCCAGTGAAACTGAGGGATGATAGTGGATCTTAACTGTGGTGTTCTTTACTTAAATGCACAGTCCATATGCTTTTAATTTGTAATGATCTGGTGAATTGTCAATCTGTCCTTTTTTAAGAGTGTGTGAGAAAATGTACATAAATGTGCACCAGTGAAATAGGCCTTCATGTTCTCATGTTTTGAAAATGTGTTTTCTTCATAGAGTGAGAGCAAAAGTATTTGAGAATTGATATTTGAAATCATAACAGAGCTAAATGTGACATGCAGTTTGACAGGCAAATATGTGATTCACACACCCTGCCTCAGAAATGAGTAAAATGTGGTCAAATATTTCATTTTCCTCATTGCATTTATCACCATCTGAAATTACCCCATTTATCTATTTGAATACTTTTAAAATCTCTGTCTCTTCCACACTCAAGTGAAACTCCATGGTCACTGCTCTACCCCTGGTGCCTAGAACATTACCTGCCACACAATAGGTGCTCAGTAACTATTTATTAAATAAAGGAATTAATGTAAGTTGAAAGATATTCAGTGCACTACTTTAGAAGTATATGTATCTATTTCTTTTTTAAAAAAATTTTTATTTATTTATTTTTGGCTGTGTTGGGTCTTCCTTGCTGCGTGCGGGCTTTCTCTAATAGTTGCAGTGAGCAGGGGATACTCTTTGTTGCGGTGCAGGGCTTCTCATTGCGGTGGCTTCGTTTGTTGCAGAGCATGGGCTTTAGGTGTGCGGGCTTCAGTAGTTGTGGCATGCAGGCTCAGTAGTTGTGGCACACGGGCTCTAGAGCGCAGGCTCAGTAGTTGTGGTGCATGGGCTTAGTTGCTGCGTGGCATATGGGATCTTCCTGGACCAGGGCTCAAACTTGTGATCCCTGCATTCACAAGCGGATTCTTAACCACTGTGCCACCAGGGAAGTGCCACAGTACACGTATCTATTTCTTAATTCATCTTGATGAAGCCTCCACAAAGGGAGTATCTACCAGCTTTACTAAGTGCCTTGTTATTAGATGGGATCAATATATGTCTAGTAAGGGAGTATAGATAAAGTTCCAGGAACACTGGTTAAAAACAGCAAACCCTTCGGCATTAGATTTCAGCAACAATTCTTTTGTTCTTGCTGCTTTCTTCTTTTTTATGGAAGCATGCGTTTTTATTGCAGTATAATTGATAATGGTGAGATGCACACATTTCATGTGTGTAGTTGATATGTTTTGACAAATGTATACACCCATATAACCCACATACTGATCAAGATATAGAACTTTACATCATTTCAGAAAGTTCCCCTGTACCATCTTTTAGTCCGTTCCCCATTTCCCTCTCCCCCCTAAGCAATGGCTGTTCTGATTTCTATTACTATTAGGTTAGCATTGCTTGTTCTTAAACTTTATATGAAAGAAATCATACAAATGTATTCTTTTATGTTTGGCTTCTTTTGTACAATTTACCTGTAAAATTCATCCAGGCTGCTATGCATATCAGTGATATGATCCTTTTTATTGCTGAGTAGTATTCCATTGTATTAATATACTACGATTTATCCAGTTTCCTGTTGATGGAAAACATTTGGGCTGTTTCCAGTTTGGAACTATTATGAGTAAAGCAGTTGCAAACTTTCTTATACAAATCTTTGTGGACATATGTCTTAATTTCTCATGGACAAATACATAGAAGTGGAATTGACGGTTCAGTGTCAGTGTATGTTTATCTTTATAAGAAACTGCCAAGCAGTTCTTTGAAAGTTGTATCATTTTATACTCCCACCAACAATGTATGAGAGTTCTTAGTTGCTCCACGTAATTGCCAATATTTGGTATTATCAATCTTTTACATTTTAGCCATTCTAATAGGTATGAAATAGTATTCGTTGTGTATTAACTAACAGTTCGCTGATGATTAATGATGTTGAGCATCTTTTTATTTGCTTATTAGCCATTTGTATATCTTTTTTTGTGAAGTGTCTGTTTAAGTCTTTTGGCCACATTTTATTTGGGTTGTTCTTTTTATTGTTGAGTTGTAAGAGTTCCTGATTTATTCTAGATGCATGTCCTTTTCCTGATATCTCATTGTTAAATTTTCCCGAATATTTTCTCCCAGCCTCTAGATTACCTGTTTTTTTTTAATGGTGTCTTTTTATGAGCAAAAGTTTTTAATTTTGATGAAGTCCAGTTATCAACTTTTTAATGGTTTCTGCTTTCTGTGTCCTATCTTAGAAAGCTTTGCTAACCCTAAGGTTGCAAAACTATTTTCCTATTTCCTTTAGAATCTCCATCTCTAATTAATTTTTGTGTGTTTAAAAAAAAAAAACCTGCATTTTACCTACCTTTTTAGGAGCTCTCAGAAATGCTAGAACTCTATGTGACTCTACTGAGGTTCATTAATGAAAAATGTTTGATTAAACAAAAGCTTACTACCTAAAACAGAAAGCTGATTTTAGTTGATAAAACATGCATTCAAATAACTGAGTTATTATTTATTGTATTCAATTATTTTTCAAAAACTGAATTTTATTTTATTTTGCTTAATTTTTTTTTAAAGAACTGACCACTAAAGGCAATTCTGAATTGCTTGTTTTAATGGAGGACAACATGGGCACAAATCCTGGCTTGGGCCATTTTATTATTGTTTTTTATGGTCACAGGCTTTTTTTTCTTCTGTTTTTTTTTTTTTTTTCTTGACCACAACAATTATATTACCTTTAATTCATAAGTTAGCTTCAGTGGTCTAAAAAACATAGCCCCCCCAAAATAAATAAATAAATAAAAAATAAAAAACATAACCCAGAACATTTTGGAAGATAAAAATAAGCTGGGCTGAGACAATTTTTTTCCTTCATAAGCTAGAAACAGAACACCTAGAGTTGACTGAAGTTTTTCCTCTTATTATGATCTATGTATTGATTGCCCAAGAATTTTAAAATAGTTTATAAAGATTTTCCTGGTTAAAGCTATATTAGGATTCCTCTAATGTTAAATAAAATTACAGAATAAGAAGGAACGTGGATTTGGATTCTGAGGAAACTGAATTTGAATTCTGGCTTCCCCCAGTCCAATATTATTACCCATATGAATTTACCCAAGGCACATAATTCCTTTGAGCATCAATTTCCTCAGCTGTAGAATGGGGTAATACCTACCCCTCAGAATAATTGCAAACATTAAATGCAATCTTGTATGTAAAATGCCTACCAAGTAGTTGGTGCTCAATAACTATGACCCCCTCCTTTTCTATTTCTAATTCTTGAGTTGTGCTCTCAAGAAAAGAACACATATAAAGCTACACAAACTCCAGAAAGTAGATTTTTCTATATCAGCCTATACAGTGTTTCTCAAACTAGGATCTAGAACCTCTTGGAGACTTCAGAGAGCTTCTCAGGGGTCAGAGGCTTTTCTACAGGATTTTCAAAGGAAACTGTTTATATTTGGATGATTATCCTAAAATATTAAAATAAGCAGAGTCTGAAACTTCTGAATAAGTTATCTTTAGCTTATAACTAAGCATTGCCTTAAGACTTCAACATGAATTTGCATTTACCTTTGCCATTTCAGCTTACTGAACTAAGGGACCATCAATGTGTCAGTGCTGTTTGGCTGGCATGTCCTACTATCTAAATGGCAGCAATGGCCAGTGTCTGCTGCTACACTCATGTTGTCTGTGAAGGCAACATTTCTATTTCCTAGTAATAACATACATACGAATAACATTTTCAATGATTAAGACTTTAGTTTCTTATCTTTTTAATAAATCAATACTTTGATTTCTCATCAAGAAAATGACACGCCACTGAGTATTTACTATTTTGTAGAGGCTAATGAGAAATGAACAGAGGTAGACTGAATAATATAAATGATGCACTTGCACCAAGAGAAAGCCAAATGCTTTCAGGACATTCTATACAAATAAAGATTTAATGGTAATTTGAATATTCTAAATTGAAAACAGAGTGGAAGCAATCATAATAAAATCTGATTTATGATCAATTTTGAAATGGTGTAAATGAGGCGTTTTCAGTATCTAATCGCCTCTGTGAAATTCTGCATTCTCAAGCCTCATTCATGGTAAACATGGCGCTGAGCCTGTTGAAAAACCACAAGGCTTGTGATGCCTGTGTCAGACTTGTTTCTCTGTAGGAACCTGTCTGCCTTGTTTTGGGGGTGAGAGGGTAATTTTGATTATACAGCCTCTCTGTTAATCCTTTTCTCCCTTGCCAACAATTGTTGAAATATTGTCCAAATGGAGTCCCAAGCAGATATAAACAAAACACTATGAGAAACCTAGTTCCTTCTTTGCCTTCAACAGTCTATGAGCTCAGGGCTGAAACTGAAAAAAAAGAAAAGTTTAAAAAGTATTTCTAGGAGTTTAAAACTAACTTCACATAATCTTGTTCTAAATTTCAGCAAAATTTGATTATACATTTAGTGCTGATTTCAATTATACTGTTATGCCAACTCCATGTTGAAATAAGTAATACAGCTTTACAGAGTCATCAAGCAAGGATTGCTCACTGCAGAATGTTAATTAGGAGACCTAATTTTCCGAAACTGCCTTATTTCATAGAGTCTCAGCTCCCATCTATTGTGTGCTGTGTCCTGATTTCAAAAATGCTACAATATCAAAAAAGTATGTTCCAGTACCTATATAATTTGGTAGTAAACAAAGGTTCAGTTTTTTCAGAACATACTTATGTGAATTGGCATTCTCTGCATTAGTCAAAACACAGAAACAGATTAAGTATAGAACTGAACCTGAGGCTACATCTTTCCACTATCAAATCCAATAGTGGTTATTCAGTTTCAGCCAAACACATTATCACTGCAATAAATTAACGCTGTTAATTTAAATTGTATTGATTTGCAGTTGTGTGTTTAATTTGTAAATCTGCTTTGGTTTTAGAGTATGTAATAGCTATAAGCATGAGTTTATACCCAGTTTTATGTTTACACATATTTAAATAACAATATAATAGAAGTAATTTCGGGAATACTGGGAGCCTAGAGAGAATTTATTGTTTTAAAGGGGGTCGTGCATATATCACCTGTGAGAAATTCTGCTCTAGTTCTTTAACAGCTCATTGTTCAAAAGTGCCATGACTCTAAAACCATGCGTTTTTGCTATTTCTGTACACATCTGATAATTTAAAGCCATTATAAAGATTTTTCCTCCAAAGGATTTGATCTTTAGTCAACTTTCAAATCTTTTTTTCTGTCTGTGGTAAACATTTTTCCTCTTTTCAGAATATAAACATTTTTCCTTTTCCTGGCTTAAACATGGTCATACGGAAGTGTAGCTGACTGAAGGAGCTTACAACTTGTTAGAGACATCAAGCTCATGTCCCTGGAACTCTGACCATCCTTCCAACTATAGATTCCTCTAATCATGTATCCTTTAATAAACTGGTTGTAAGGTTTCTAAAGAGAGTAAGAACATCTTCATGTTTTGATATATTTCTGCAAATCATAAAATTGAACATCAATTTACTATTTCTTAATAGCTTTGAAGTCAGAAATGCTTATTGGAAAGACAGGCTATTAGAAGAAATACATCAAAGCATATTTTATTTGTAATTGGGCAATTTAACTCAACAGGCTGTCATTTTTTTGCCTAATTTGGGGGGGGTGGGAAGAACAGTATATTTTATTACTTTTCAAAAGCTGTGAAAGTAAAGAATTATAACTATAAACACAGAGAAAGATAGGTTGAGCAATAATCCCTGTAGGCTTTCTGTTCCTTTCTCTATTTTTGTTTCAGCAATACCAGAAATTCTTACATGGTTTCACACTTTCTTTTTGTACATCATAAAATTGGATACCAATTTTAAAACTTCTCAAAATTACTTATCTTTCACAGGTTTTTACTTCAAACTATTGTGTTGTGGAAAGGATAGGACGACCATCGGAAAGAGAAAAAAGAAACAAAACTTCACTTATTCTATAAATATGCCATATTCCTTGTTAAGGGTGCCATTTTAACACAATGCAGCCAAACCTATGCCCTTCACTTTACTTCAATATATGGAGGCTTTCACCTTTGGCCCTCAGTTCACTACGTGTAAGGCTGTAACTTGAGCAGCAGTTAATATCAGAATGTTTTAACACTAACGTTCCAGTATTTCTTGCAGGTAGATCTGTCCTGCATGTTTGTAGCATAATAGGGCTAGGGTTAGGGTGTGGGGAAGTATACTTAAGTACAAGAATGATTCTCCACTTCAGCTCTAATAGTTTAATCCTTCGAATCCATCTCTCAGGCCGAACAGGTGCGCTTCAGCGTGTTCTTCAGTGTTCCAGTGGGTTGGAGGCCAGGCTCGAAGGCGGCCTAAGGGATGACACCTGTGAAGGGCGTGGTCACCCATGCTGGCTCCTCCCTCATCCCAATGACGCCTGCGCAGAATGGACTCAAGTCGAGACACGTGTGCTAATACTCGAAGAGCCAAGGGCGTCCTAAAGTGTGGTGCTGACCGTCAGATCTGAGTGGTCAGTCGTTGGGAGGAATCTCCCGGAGAGCTGGACGCTGGGCTCCGCCATTTCAACAAAGCCTCTGGAACAGGCACAAGGCTCCTATGTCATGGGTGAAATATCGGTGACACGTTCCATATTTTGCTGGGAGGACCCGAGCTCGATCCAGAGCCCTAGTGGCCCAGCGTCCTGGTGGCCCAGCAAGCCAACCGATTCGCAAACCTTAGAGAGACTTGGGAGAGGCACCGCTTGTTCCAGGCAGGCCGCCAGGGCCGCCTCAATCGCGCCAGCCGGGTGGCCCACTCCGCATCGCGGCCGCCTCAGAGAGCGCGTGTCCAGCTCGCTAGCCGGGTCCTCGAGGGCGCCGCGCTCGCCACTCCCGGCATGCTCCGCAAGCCGAGCGCCCGCGCGGGAGGACCCACAGCCCGGGACCTGGGGCCCGCGACGGGGCCCCTTACCCAAGGTGCCCCGGACGCTCATTTGCATGTCCCTCCGAAAGGTGAACCCAACAGACTTCGCGGTTTAGCAGTCATAGCACCAAACGTGCGAGCCTGCTCAGTGGTTGCGCGACATCAGATTTCCCTAAACGTTCGGCGGTCGCTGGGAAGACGCGCAATTCAGTCACCATAAGTGAAAGAAGTGAGGAAGTCCCGTGCCTTATATAGGCTGTGGGCGAAGATGTTGCTGTGCTCGCTTCGGCAGCACATATACTAAAATTGGAACGATACAGAGAAGATTAGCATGGCCCCTGCGCAAGGATGACACGCAAATTCGTGAAGCGTTCCATATTTTGTGCCCTTTCCCACCGTCCGGACACCCTTTGTTCATCAGCTCCAAAGGAAAGGCTATGGGTCAGAAGCACAACGTCTGGCACTTAAGGCTGAAATTAAGTGATATTCACTATAGTGAAAATAGTGAAAATCATACGGTGATTTTTCACTATAAAAATATTCGTGTAAGGCAATGTATGAAATGTGAATGAAGCCGAGTTGTACACCTGGGAATTTATGTGCAAATATGTCGTTTCTACGTATCTTGGAAATGAGAAAATGTCAACTTGCATTTCCTTCATAGAACTTGAAAGTTCTGAAATCGCCTTATTTATGGTCTGTCTCCCTTAACAACACAAACTCCAGAGGCCCAGGTGGGTTTAGATCTTATTCACTAAAGACTGACACATGAATCGCTCGATGAGTCCTTACCAAATCATTTCTAAATTATTAAATCACTGAATTATTGCGAAGTTAATGAATCCTTGCTAAAGGAAGTAAGCAACAGCAGTGCACAAATCTTGGGCCTACTTTGTGACATTCTTTGGTCGTTTTAGACCGGAGTTCCTGCGCTCTCAGACTGAGCTACACAAAAGCAGGGACTGTTACCAAGGAGTGGTTATACCGGATGAGATCAATGTTGGCCGGTGTCTGTGGATCCTAGAGCTCCAGCACCAGTTGAAAACTGGCTAGAAGCAGCAAGCCCATTCTGATCTGCTTTCCTAAGAAGTCATTTTTATCTGACTTATAAGGAGCACTAAAAATGCCGCTTTACCTAAATCGGGTGGATTCAGTGATGGGAAATGTAAGAGAAAAGTTAATTGCCCAAACCATAAGCAGATTTTAAGCAATAGTAACAAGCATTCGACTGCAGACAGCAAGATTATCTAGGTAATTTAATAATAGAAATGAGACAGGTCGGTCGCGGGCATGCCGGGAGGCCACTGAGCTAGAATCGACCCTGGGAGGAAGGAGTATCTATCTGGTGGAAAAACCTTGCAGGAGGCCTCAGAGCGGGCTTCCAGAGCTGCCTCTCAAACCCCACTGTTTTTTGTGTTAATCAGCAAAGGGGTCGGGACGGTGGGGAAAGGCACAAAATATGGAAGGCTTCACGAATTTGCGTGTCATCCTTGCGCAGGGGCCATGCTAATCTTCTCTGTATCGTTCCAATTTTAGTATATGTGCTGCCGAAGCGAGCACGGTTTTCCTTTCGCCCACAGCCTATATAAAGCACGGCGCCTGTCGACTCTTACACTTATAGTGACTGAACTGAGAGTCTTCCCGGCAATCGCCGAAGTTTAGGAAATTTGATGTCGAGCCCCACTCATGAGGCTCGCACATTTGGTGCTGTAGTCGCTAGACCGCGACGATCTGTCGGGTTCATCTGTCGGAGCGACATGCAAATGAGCGCCCGGGGCACCTTGGGTAAGTGGCCCCGTCGCGGGTCCCAGGTCCAGGCCGTTGGGTCCTCCCGCTGGGGCACTCGGCCCGCGGAGCATGCCGGGAGTGGCGAGCGCGGCGGACTGCGCTGCGCGCGGCGCCCTAGAGGACCCGGCGAGCGAGCGGAACCCGCGCGGTGCGTGAGGCAGCCGTGGTGCGGAGTGAGCCGCGCGGCTGGTGCCGCACTTCAGAGCACGTCGTTTCCCACTTAAACTTCCTTTGATGAGTACTTGGGAAAAAAAAAAAAAGTAATCACCCAGCCATTATCACACCTCGAAGAGTTAAGGTAATTCCTTAATGTCACTTAATATTCACTCTACGTTCCAATTTCCTTGATTGTTTCAAAGATGCCTTTTATTGGTGGTTTGTCGTAAGGATCCAAACGAGGTTTCCGTCCTCCCACATGGTGTTTGGTTGCTAGGCCTCTGAGGTCTCTATTAATCTCCTAAAGCCCCCTCTCCACTCCCGCCCTCCCCCCACCGCCATTTCTCTTCACGCTCTTGATTTGCTGGGGAAACCGGATACTTGCACCATGAAACGTCACATTTCTTTCATTTGGTTCATGTATTACTGATGATGTCGTTTAATTTGTTTCTCTATCCTCCATGTTTCTTGAAAGTTTGTAGTTAGATCTAAAGCCATAATTAGGTCCTGGTTTAATTTATTTCTTAAGCTTTAGAGGCCCATTGGTAGGGCGTATCCTTCCTATTGCATCTCAACATAAGGCAGGTAATGTCCGGCTGCACCAGTGGGTTCAGGTGAGGTCAGTAGCCTGATCCCTCCATTATCAAGTTTCCCATACATCTTTCACTTAATGATTTTAGAATACACTGATGAACGTTGCCCAGGTAGAGGGTCTGGCGGTCTGTTTGTTGGTTTGTTTTTAACCCTTGGCTCATGAGCTATAAGGGTGTAAACCCAAGGCCCTTGGTGTCCAACTTCTGTACCCCAAGGAAGAAACTGAGAATAAAAGACCAGGAAAAGAAATGAAGGAAGAGTGTCATTGGTCGTTCAGTCCTTTCTGTGGTTTGGTTACACGAGCTAACAAATTGCCTTTCTTGCTTAGGCTAGATTGGAGCCCAGTTTCTGTCTCCTCACTGCTAAGAGGCTCTTATGGAGCCAGCAACGGGTCTCTGGACACCACCTCCGTCACACAGTCTGCTTTTCTTTAGCTACTTTTCTTGGGTAGAATCGATTGGATAAGAAAAATAGCCCCACCCACCCATATCACTATTTGAAGGCAGGCTGTTTCTTTTCTGGATATTTTCTGAATGTTTTCTGTCAGGCTATACATTTATTGAAGGCCTCACCCAGGAGGACAGTTGCTGGAGGTGTTCAAATTAACATCTTAGATTTCCTTACCCTGTTCTCTCCTTTCTGTTACACAGTTGTCTTTCCCCCCCGCCCCCCAAACTGTTGTGTTCTCCTACTCTTCTCCTCCTGTTTCTTCTTTCTCTATCCTGTCCCTCCTCCCAGCTGCATCGAATACCTCACTGAACATATTTACCCAGTTCACCTTATGCCTTTGTAATCACCCTCATGTTTTCACACTACACATTTGCAGCATTGAAACCCTATTGGCTTCTGCCAAACTACAAAATATTTAAGATCCCATATTTAGATTTTGACAAAAACAATTCTTGTTCTTATCACCGGTTAAGTATGTGTAAGTCTCCAATTGCTTTTTTATGGAGAGATAGTGATCTTCAAACACATCTTTTGGAAGTCATATAGGAACGTTCTGAGGAAGGTGGCTTTTTAGTTAGATAATCTTTTGTATCTTAAGATCTCACATGAGGAGTCTCAGTAGGCATTTTTTAACAAACAGACTTTAGAAAAGGTTGATTTAAAGGATTTTTGTCAACTTTTATCCAACTTTTTAACAAGGAAAAAAAGCGTTTTATTTTTATATTCTGGAACATTTGGATTCTGTTACCAATAAATGCTGTCATAATAATTCTAACTATTTACATTAACAGTGGAATAAAACAATAATCTGTGTTTCCTTAGTGGTATGTAAAACTATGGTGCATCTTACAATCAGTGGCATTATAGATCCAAAGAGATAGAAAATCTCATTTTTCAGAGAAGGAAACTGAGGCTGAGGTAAGTGTGTAGTGATTTCCCCGGGCAGTACTGGCACTGGTCCTACCATCTTCTGAGGCCAAATTCATTTCTCTTTCTACTGTACCACCTGTAGTATTACTAGGTCATACTCTTTGCGGTAGCTTAGAAAAGAATAAAGACTTCAAGCCTGTCATTTTACAGACACATTTCTGAGTCCTGCTCATTTTACTGCAACAACAGGATAGCACACACTGATAAGCAGAAAATCTATCTTATTCTTTTTCTTTTTATTCACAGAAAGGGAACATTCAGTGATGTGACTCAGTTGAAACAGGCAAAACCCACAAGTCATTTCCTCTTTAGGAATTTTGCTCTAATTAAAAAGAAGAGGAAGCTCAACCAGAATGCTCACATCCTCTTGAACAGGGAACAGATGAGTCACTTAGAACCACAGTATCAGTGACCAGCTTTACCTGGTGTGAAATTGGTGAACTTCAGCTGGGGAACAGAGGTTATCAACCTGGGCTGCAGTTTATAATCATCATGAGAGCTTTTTAAAATATCAGTGCCAGAGCCCTCCCCTGAAGGTTCTGATTTAATTGTTCTCCATTTCTCTGAGTCTCTCTACTGAAGAAGCTTGTTGGAGTTCCCCACTAGCCCCCTTCCTTTGCTATTCCTTCCCTTTTATGGCCATTCCCCCTTCCCTCATGTTGCACCCATTGACTCCCCAGGACACCTCCTAAATATCCCACCTAGAAAGAACTCCAAGGACCTTTGAGAACTTACTAGTCCTGGGTTTCATCTTTTCAGGGCTCTTCTGGCTAACCCCCATAAACTAAAAGGTGATAGAACAGTGTTTCCCAAACTTGCCTAGAGATAGATTCCCAGAGGATTGGCCAGTGCCAAGGCAAAGGATGATACAGCATATCTCCCAGATGACCTATCTGTGTCTTAAAGGCTACTTTTAGTGAAATGAGAAAGTCACTGTGGTAAGGCTGGTGTGAGATACTTTTGTGCATGGAGCCCTTTCATAGCAACCAGCTCCTTTAATTTGTAGTAGCAGATAATCTCACGTTCTGTTTTACGGGGGGAGTGGAAAGGCGGAAGGGGGGAAAGCATGCACAAGAGACTTATCAGAGATGAGCTTCCTTAATTTCTTGTCCTTATTGCAGATTTACTTATATTCACACACATCCCTGTTTCTTCTGCTTTCATGGGAGAGGTGTCTCTTGTATGGGAAAAATTTGTGCCCAGGTGGACAACTGCATTATCTAGAATCTAGACAATCCCCCAGGGTTATCTGATTAGGGTTATCTGATTCCAAATCTGTGGAAACTATCTTAAAACTCTGTAAATTGTAGATAACTGATAGCAACACAAAATAATTCTTGTTTATAGACATGCAAAATCTGTCCTGACCAGCAGAGGTTCAGTTGACTTCTCTCTACCACTGTGGAAGAAGCTTGTTTTGCTTCCATTTGCAGATTCATTTCAACATTCCTTTACTCTATATAAGTCTGTGGTTTTTGATTTCTCCTTTGAGCTGGTTACAATATCTACCTTGTTTCTTCATTGATTAATACATTCAATACAATCTTTAACACATGTTCATATTATATCTGTATGAGAGGCATGATTTTTACCTTTTTTTTTTCCAAATGTCTTTTAACAGTTTGGAGGTCTTCTACTGAGTTGCCCAATGGATTCACCTAACAATACTAGGTATAGTTCTGACCAGAGAAATGCAGCTCATGGGTTGCTTAACGCCCAGACACATCTTTTTTTTGGCTCTCAAAATGACAACAACTTCGCTTTACTCTCTGTTTTTCTAGTTTTAATATTGTTCTGTATTAATTTTGTGGTTTGTCTTTGTTTTGCTTACAGCAATGTCATTGCCCACTCTTGGTAGCAACGATTAGGAATTTGGTGTTATGTTCTGACCAGAACATGTGAATGGATTAATGATTTGTAGAGATCTTTTCTCTGTTGGGTGAGAGACAACAGAGAAACTAGTTTGTTAGTCTTGTTTGTTTGCTGATTCATTTATTTGGGCTCAAATAAGTTAAGAATGTTGTATTCCACCAAGAAGGAGAACAGCTCTTTGATATCTGAACCAGTAAATTTTTTTGTGCTCTTGTGTTTACTCTTGACTCATGACTGAAATTTTAAAATTGAAACTATAAACTCTGTGTCTGTATGTCTATATGTCTATAATTCGGAAAGGTCTTTATGTCTCATCGTATGGATGTGTAACGCTTTCCTGAATCCAGATGGTATTATTAGATTATAAAACTTCCTAAATTAAAGAAGTCCTGTTCTGACTGACTTACGAGGTAAATAAGTGCTTATTTAAATATAATATTCCTGTAATTCTCAGAAAATAAGGAAATGGAATTTCTGAGATTTAAAATGTGCCAGATTTTAAAACTATTTTAAAAGAAATCAGCTCAGAATCATTTAAAGAATTGAAGTGCGCGTAATTGAGGTAAATCCTTGGCAAACTAGACTTTTTTAACGGTAAGATCCTCGAGGCAGTGCATCAGGATGGGCTTCAGACCTTTCTTGAACGGAAAGAAGGTCAGGCTCCTCTTCTGAGAGCAGAGCAGGAAGAAACAAAGATGAGAGCAGATACAGGTGTGCCTTCAGGGGCGTGTACGGAGTGGGAAGATACAGGGAGATGCTTGATGGATTTCAAGTCTGCTGGATTCTCTTTTTGAGAATCTAGGAGGTGAGGCAGCCTGCTGAGGATGAAGGGCTAGGTTTGGGTAGAAGGCCTGGGGAGGGTAGCAGAGGCTTAGGAAAGTATTTCACGAAGTGGAGGAGCTAAGTCGCTGACGTACTTGGAGGCGATTTTCTTGGGTACAGAGGCAGAGTTGTTTTTAAAAGTTTAATAGTTATGAGTTTATTTTAATGCAAAGGTTTTTTTTTTTTCATTTTAATAGTTTTGTTTTTAAATGTGTATTGGAAAAAAACAATTAGCACATCAAACCTAATATTTTATGGCTATTACCTATAAAGCAAAAATACTGTTTAAAAATTAAGTTGAAGAAAGGGCTTCAGTTACTATTACCTCAGGTGCTACTTTGATATGGCAAAAATCCCAAAGGTGGTACTCAAAAATTTGGGAAAGTTTGATTTAAATAAGATATCCAATAGGGCACTTGGGAAAAGAGGAGCACTGTGGGTGAAAAGACTGGTGAGTGGTGCTGAGACCCTAGCCACCTGAAATCACAGCTTTTAGCACTGGCTCAGACCATAATTCTTCCCTGAGAAGCCCTCATGCGTTCATGGGGATGTTGCTGGTAACTGCTGAAAAAATAGGATTTGTCAGAATCAGGATAAGCAACATAAACTGGAGAGTAAAACAGTGCATTCTTTTTTTTTTTTTTTCTTTTTGGTTTAAAACAACCGATTTATTATTCTACAATTCTGGAGGTCATCAGAAGTCTGACATGGATCTCAATGAGCTAAATCTGTTGGCAGGGCTGACTTCTTTTCTGGAAGTTCTAGGGAAGAATCTGTTTCTTCACCTTTTCAGCTTCTAGAGGTCACCTGCATTTCGTGGCCTTGTGGCCCCTTCCATCTTCAAAGCCAGCAATGCCATCTGAGTCCTTCTGCTGCCATCTCTCTGATTCTCTCCTGCCTCCTTATTCTCCCAGTCGATTCTTGAATTCAGAAATTCCTGCCCATCTTGTTGGGCTTAATGCATATGGGAGAGTAGAGGACAACATATATAATTATGATAGGTCATAGCACAGTCATAAACTCTTGCTATGGAAACAGGTGAGAGTTGCTAACCAGGAGAGCTAGAGAAGATACTTTTGAGGTGACATTTCACCAGGTGGGCAGGGTTGATGAGAAGCCAAGGGAAGTCACACCATAAAAGCCCAGAGGTGTGGAAGGGCATGATGAGTAGAGGGTGTATGAGATGATCCAGAAGGCCTGACTCAGATGAACTCTTCCCAGCCTTGATGGTTGAATGTTCTTCTAGTCACTAGAGCACTGCATTTTTACTCAAATTCTAAAACATCCTTTTTTAAGCTGTGATACCCTTTCTAGGAGGGCTAAGGCAGGAAGCTGTTATCATTGCTTGGGTTTATTTTTAACCCAATCTGTGGGTTAAAAATAACTGTGAGTGTGGGTCCAGAATAGAGGAGGGAACTTTCCATAAGAGCAGCCAAGCATCTGGAACCTGTGGTTGCCTGTGTGGAGTGTTGTAAGGGGATGTCCTGGGAAAGCAGAGACCACTGATTAATTAGGGAGGGAGATGAGCAGTTTCCCAGGCGGGCTGGGTCAGTGAGGACCATTCGCACATTCATTCATTAAATATCTGCGTCTAGTCTCATGAATGTAGGAAATTCATTTAGTGGTCCACCTAATCCTTTACTTTCTAGGTCTAATAAATTTCAGAACTCATCAGTGGAAGATAATGATGATGATGTTTTTATTGAACCTGTACAGCCTCCCAACCTTCTGCACTAGTGGCAGCTGATCAAAGAACCATAACATTTATATCATCAAAAAATTAGGAGCTACAATGAAATGATTCCAAAATTCTTCCTTCCTCAGAAGAATTGGCTTCTCAGAAGGGAAGTGTGAGACAATTGTCACTGGTGATGAAGAGGACATGGAAACAAATCAAGGGAGAGAGAAAAATTCCTCCAATTTTATTGAATGGAGACCTCCTGAAACGAAAACTAGAACCCGTGATGTGGATTTCTCCACTTCCGGTTTTTCAAGAAGACCAAGACTGCAGTAGGACCTTTTAATCCTGGTAGAATGAATGTGGCAGGAGACTATTTCAAAATGTAGATTCTGCAACTCATCATAATCCTGATTCTTGGATCTCCCAGTCAGCATCATTTCCCTGTAATCAGAGTCAGCCAGGGGTAGAGTCTTTATCACCAGTAGCCTTGCTTCCTAAACAGATTTTCCAGTCTTCTGCCCACTAAACCAGTTAAAGTCTCTTGCGCAAACTGCAAAAAAAGAAGGGATAGATTAATAAAAATAGCTGTGTCTTCTCTGATTTATCAATATTACATATAATGCAAGCGTACATTTTTTTATACTTGGGTATGTTTTTTCTAAACTTATACATGTTTACAGGTCAAGTAAGCTATCATTACTTCCATTTAATGCTTTGCTTATGAAAAATATAAATTTGTGTTTGACCAAATTAAATCCTTATTCTGATGTACTTTGTTTAGTTAGTAATTATATCAGCTTAAAGATAAATTTCCAAGATCTAGGTAAGTTAAATCTTGGATTGGCATTAGATTGGGTTAATTAATGGAAAATCATTGGATACCTAGATCATTTGCAAGTAAGATCAAACACTAAAGTATTAATTATTAAGCATAATTTAAATTTTATATACCTTAGCTTCTTATTTTTATATACTACAGAAAAACTATATCTTTGGTTCATGTTAATGAACACGTTCATTTCTACCATTTTGAGAAGCTGTATATGGAATATTAGTGACTGTAGAAAGTTGTGTTATGTGAATTCATGAGCTCTGCTAGTCTGATAAAATGCTGGGGTGTGACAGTTCACATTATCCACCCCCCCAGTCTTCTATGCAAAATAGAAGTTATTTTGGTTAAAAGTTATAATTATTATAAATGGTTGAGACTACACTGAGAAGCAGTAGTTTCAGAGAATTATAACTGTGTACATGCTTCTGTGTTTTCAGGAAAAGACTAGTTTTGTCCTAAAGCAGCAGCATGAAGTTTTTCATAATATTACCTTGTTTTTCTTTTAATCTCTCTAGTATCTGTAATGAGGTCTCCTCTTTTGTTCCTGATGTTGGTAACTTGTGTTTTCTCTCTATTTTCTTGATTTGTCTGGCTAGAATTTTATTAATTTTGTTGTATTTTGCCAAAAACTCCCACCAGTTTTGGTTTCATTTTTTTTTCTATTGCTTGTTCATTTCTATGTTAATTTCTACTCTTTATTTCCTTCCTTATATTTACTTTAGCTTTAATATACACTTCTTTCTCTTGTTTCTTATAGTGGAAATTTGGATTATTAATTTTAGACCTTCTTTTCTAATAGAAGCATTTAAATTTGCTTCTAGGCAATTTTAGCTGCTGTAGCTGTACCCCACACATTCTTTAAAAAAATTTAAAAAATTTTATTTAAGTATAGTTGATTTACGATGTTGTGTTAATTTCTGCCGTACAACAAAGTGACTCAGTTATACACATATATATTCTTTTTCATATTCTTTTCCATTATGGTTTATCACAGGGTACTGTGTATAGTTCCCTGCGTTATACAGTAGTGTATATCCATACACTATACAAGTGTATGGATAATCCATGCAAGTTATTGTAATCCATACAAGTTTTTGTTTATCCATCCTATATATACTAGTTTGCATCTGCTAATCCCAAACTCCCAATCCTTCCCTTCCCCACCTGCCTCCCCCCTCCCCCCCTGGGAACCATAAGTCTGTTCTCTTTGGCTGTGGGCCTGTTTTGTTTCATAGATTTGTTCATTTGTGTTGTATTTTAGATTCTACATATAAGTGATAACATATGCTATTTGTCTTTCTCTTTCTGACTTACTTCGCTTAGTATGATAATCTCTAGGTCCATCCATGTTGCTGCAAATGGCATTATTGCATTCTTTTTTATGGCTAATAGCCCACTGTATATATATACCACATCTTTATCCATTCATCTGTCGATGGACATTTAGGTTGTTTCTGTGTGTTGGCTATTGTAAATAGTGTTTCTGTGAACATAGCGGTGCATTTATCTTTTTGAATTATAGTTTTATCTGGGTATATGCCCAGGAGTGGGATTGCTGGATCATATGGCAACTCTATTTTTAGCCTTTTGAGGAACCTCCATACTGTTTTCCATAATGGCTGCATCAATTTACATTCCACTAACAGTGTAAGAGGGTTCCCTTTTCTCCACACCCTCTCCACCATTTATTATTTGTGGACTTTTTGATGATGGCCATTCTCATTGGTGTGAGGTGATACCTCACTGTAGTTTTAATTTGCATTTCTCTAATAATTAGTGATGATGAACATCTTTTCATGTACCGCTTGGCCATCTGTATGTATTCTTTGAAACAGTGTCTATCTTGGTCTTCTGCCCATTTTTCGATTGGGTTGTTTGTTTTTTTGCTACTGAGTTGTTTGAGCCGTTTGTATATTTTGGAAATTAAGCCCTATCAGTTGCATTGTTTGCAGATCTTTTCTTCCATTCTGTAGGTTGTCTTTTCATTTTGTTTATGGTTTCCTTTGCTGTGCAAGAGCTTGTAAGTTTGATTAGGTCCCAGTTGTTTTTTTTCGCTTTTATTTCTGTTGCTTTGGGAGGCTGACCTGAGAAAACATTGCTACGATTTATGTCAGAGAATGTTTTGCCTATGTTTTCTTCTAGGTGCATTTATCTTTTTTTTTTTTTTTATAAATTTATTTATTTATTTATTTTTGGCTGTGTTGGGTCTTCGTCTCTGTGCAAGGGCCCTCTCTAGTTGCAGCAAGCGGGGGCCACTCCTCATCGCGGTGCGCGGGCCTGTCACTGCCGCGGCCTCTCCCGTTGCGGAGCACAGGCTCCAGACGCACAGGCTCAGCAATTGTGGCTCACGGGCCCAGTCGCCCCGTGGCATGTGGGATCCCCCCAGACCAGGGCTCGAACCCGTGTCCCCTGCATTGGCAGGCAGACTCTCAACCACTGCGCCACCAGGGAAGCCCCTGCATTTATCTTTTTGAATTATAGTTTTGTGTCTATAAGACACATACAGTGTCTTATGGTGACATATGGTGTCATGTCATATTTAAGTCTTTAAGCCATTTTGAGTTCATTTTTTTGTATGATGGGAGTGTCCTAACTTCATTGATTTACATGTGGCTGTCCAACTTTTCCAACACCACTTGCTGAAGAGACTGTCTTTTCCCCATTGTATATTCTTGCCTCCTTTGTTGAAGGTTAATTGACCATGGGTGTCTGGATTTATTTCTGGGCTCTCTATTCTGTTCCATTGATACCACGCTGTTTTGATTACTGTAGCTTTCTAGTATTGTCTAAAGTCTGGGAGGGTTTTGCCTCCTGCTTTGTTCTTTTCCCTCAAGGATCGCTTTGGCAATTCTGGGTCTTTTATAGTTCCATATAAATTTTAAGATTATTTGTTCTAGTTCTATGAAAAATGTCATGTGTAATTTGATAGGGATCACATTAAATCTGTAGGTTGCTTTGGGTAGTATGGCCATCATAGCAATATTAATTCTTCCAATCCAAGAGTATGTTTACCCCACACATTTTAATGTGCTGTGTTTATATTTTCATTTAGTTAAAAATATTTACTTTACTTTTTATCTTTTTTCTCTTTGTCACATGGATCATTTAGATGCTTACTTTTAGTTTCCAAATATTTGGGGGGTTTTCTAGAAATCTTTGTATTATTTTTTAATTTAACTCCCTTGAGGTATGGTTTCAGTTATTTTAAATTTATTGAGACTTGTTCTACAGCCCAGGTTCTATGCCTAGTGAATGTTCCATGTGGGCAGAAAAACAATGTGCAGTTTGGCTGGAGTGTTCTATAAATGTTAATAGGTCAAGTTAGTTGATAATGTTGTTCAAATCATGTATATCCTTGGGACTTCCCTGGTGGCGCAGTGGTTAAGAATCTGCCTGCCAATGCAGGGGACACGGTTTTGAGCCCCGATCCAGGAAGATCCCACATGCCGAGGAGCAACTAAGCCTGTGTGCCACAACTACTGAGCCCACATGCCACAACTACTGAAGCCCATGCGTCTAGAGCCCGTGCTATGCAACAAGAGAAGCCACCGCAATGAGAAGCCCGCACACCACAACAAAGAGTAGCCCCCACTCACCACAACTAGAGAAAACCTGCGTACAGCAACGAAGACTCAACGCAGCCAAAAATAAATAAATAAATTAATTAATGAATTAATTTAAAAAATGCTTTATAAAAAAAGAATCATATATATCCTCACTGATTTTTTGTACTTCTTCCATCAGTTATTGAGTGAGGACTGTTGAGGTCTCTAGCTATAATTATGGAGTTTTCTATTTGGTCTTTTAGTTCCAACAGTTCTTGCTTCATATATTTTGAAGCAAATGTTGTTGTTAGCTATATACACATTTAGGATTGCTATGTCTTCTTGAGGAATTGATCCTGTTATCATTGTGAAATGTTCCTCAGTGATCACAACTAGTAAAATTAATCTAGTGGATTTTTGTTGATTTATAGAAACATTTAAAATGGACACACAACTTGTGTTTTGTGAAAGCCACATCCCCTGTATCCTGCTTCAGTTTTTTCCATGGCATCTGTGTCCATCACACAATTTATTTGTTTGTTTTTTTCTATCTTCCCCCACTAGAGTAAAACTTCCAAAGAGTAGGACTTCATTTGTTTTGCTCCCTGCTGTATCCCAACTACCTGTCACAAGGTCTGACCTCAATAAATACTTTCTGAATGAATTAATGTATAAAAAAGCTGCAACAGCTATGAGCAGATAATATTCCCATGACTCTATCCCATTTACTCCATGGTAAGAAGGCCTCTGCTCACACAGGGGCTATTTCAGAAATAACTTCTACACTCCAGTGTGCTCTCACACTGCCCTTCAGCACAACTAGTGCCACAAAACAGTGTTGCTTTGGGTTCTTAGGGTCTCAGGGAGACGTTAGTAAGATAATTCTTTGTTTTAATTTGCTCTGTGTATCTTTAGTCCTGAATCATTCCAGAATGGTGATTCCAGAATGACAGACACCCAGACTCTGCCCCCAACACCCTGGACCTGTATTATGTGCCTCCAGTCACTCCTTCAGGAGGCCATTCAGGCCCTCATGTAAGATGGACTTTTGGGCCAGCCTCACTGCTTCCAGGAGTGGCTCTATATATCCCTGGATTGTAGGGTGAGTAGGAGTTTGGTTCTTATACCAAGACCCCAACTGTATAAAGCATTTACATTTCACATCTCCTTAGCCACACTGTGGTTTCACTTCCCCCACCGACTCTGTTCCTTCACACAGCTGAAGGGTTTTGTTTTCCCAGGAAATTTAGGCTTCAAATTCACCAGGAAAACTGAGCCTACCCTGATTGAAATATTTGATAATGTAAACTGCAGATAAAACATCAGTCAAGTATTCCTCTCATATTTACTTCTGAAGAGAAAAAAAACCTTTTTAAATTAATCGTGTGTTTCGTGTATCATAGAAAGATCCCTGAGCCTGATGGTCAGAGTTCAAATCCCAGCTCCATCCCTTGGACATACACCTTCCTGTGAAGGGAGAAAATAATAGTGTCGGCTCTGCTCGCCTCTGAGGGTTGATGGAAGAATCTATGAGAAATGCTTGGGAAAGTGCCCTGTGCATTGCAAAGCTCTGCAGGTGTGTAAATTTCTGTCGTTGCCATGAGAAGCTTTTTCAACTTTAAGGTTTGCGGTGATTGAATATTTTTTGTTCATTAATTCAAGAAGAGCATTTGGGTATTTGGATCAGAGGCCTTTACTACATCCTGAACGGCACCTGCCTGCAACTCTTAAACTGGGAGGAACACAACCCAATATCCATTGGCTGTTACTTTGGAAACTAGGACAATTTAAAAACACTGGAAAGGAAATACTGTAACTGGGAGGAAAAGCACACTTGGGGCCAATCACCTTTTTTCTTCCAAAGCTTAAAATATTAGACACCTGTGTAAACAATTCTTAATCATTTTTTTAAACCCATAAGTTATTGTTAAATACATGATGAAAATGAGAGACATAAGATCTTTTCTTACCTTGGGGAAGTTAAGACTTAAAAGTCCTACTACTTGTATCTACTGTGTACCTACTATTAAGCCTGTTGGTTTTTCTTACTGTCTAGGATGCTATCAGCAGGCTCAAGCTGTATTCTTGGTCAGCTATAAGAGTCCCAATGTAATTATCTAGGACTTCAGAGGGAAAAAAACCATCCAAGCACCCAATAGACCTTTCTCCACAAACTCCCTCATCCTTGTGATAATGTATAATTCTGGTTCCTGCTAAGCTCACAAGCTTCTTTCTTTCTGTATCCTTCGTTGGCTACTCTTTGTGACCCATAACTGTTGAGACCCCCCCCGCCCCCTTCCCCCTATGCTCTAGTGCTTGGATCCTGCTTTCCTATTCAATAACTTTGGGTAAGCTCAGCCACTTGGAGTTTGGTCTATACATATCTTATCTCTGGTTCAATGGGGGACACTCCAATGCCCTCAGTACCTCCCTCCTCTAAATTCATTTAATCCCGATTCCTGGGATTGTGGTTCAGTAGGTCTGGAGGGGAGCCCTGAAATCTGCATTTTAATAGGCACACAGGGGATTCTGAAGCAGGGCTCTAAGGGCTACTGTTTGAGTGTCACTGTATTCAAATGCTGGCCTGATTTTTATCTTAGATCTTTATCTTTCATCTTAAATTTAATGAGCCTAAAAGTAACCTCCACGAATAGATACAGGTTTCTCTTGCCTGTCATCATGCCTGCACCAGTTTTGCAAATGTAATCAGTGTAGTCTTTGTTCTTCCATCTTGCCTTCTTTCCTCCTCCCTCCTTCTCCTTCCTTTTTTTCCTCAATCTTCCAGTCGTTCCCTGTCTGGTTGGCTCCTCCTCCCCAGTCTTCATTCACATTAAATCTCATTCTTAGGGCCACTCCTCTAAATCCCCATCCTCATCAACTCACGCATGGACTATCCAGGTCTTCTAGCCTCTCTCTTTCTGCTCTAATCCTTCTTTCACGTTTTCACCATGTCACTTAGCTATTCAAGAATAAGTAGTATTCCCTGTTTGCCACGTCAGAACTGAACTTCTCTCCCTAGTATTTTATGTTTTCCTCGTTACTCCGAAATTATGTATTTTTATTTTCTGAACTAGTACCTCAGTCCATTATTTAGACACAATTTCTTTTCTCTTGCCTTTGAATGTGTAGTCTCAAAATATATTCATTGCAAATTTCCATGGACATAGAATTTATTTGTTAGAGAGGAATTTTGTTATACTGACTACATTATTATAAATTCCTTCCCATAGGCGAGGTCTAGAGAGGAAACCGAGTGGACTGGTGGACTGATTGAATGAGAACGTTACATTCCTCTATTTTACGGCAGAGTTAAATTTCATTTTTGTGGTTTCCTTAGATTAAATGAATTTCTCTTGTGCAGTGAACTTTGAACTTTTAGAGGGATTAGATTACCTTTTAATAGGTTGTCTATTGGTAAAATTTTCCTAAAGCTGTTCAGCCAAGATTTTAAGTCAATATATAGATTGTTTTGTACACCTTAAAAACTATTTTCTGTCCTGAGCAGCTGTATATTTGGTTAAACTGAATCTACTAAGACAAAGCTCTGACATGTTTTGAAAATTAGAAACAAGTACTCAGAAAATCAGGAGAGGTAGCTGGTCACTCTCATAACAGGTTTTTTTGTTCTTATTCCAGTGCTTTGATGTCTCTGGTACCCATGCAGAAGCTTATGTTGGAAACGGTTTAAGTACTTGATAAATCACAAATGTGTCTTTTCAGGGCACTTATCATTGAGGTTGGCCACTGTCCACCACCTTCAGAAAGACTTAACAGTTCTCAACCTCTTTTTTACCACAACATAACATCCCTAAGCGGTCCCCCTCTTTCTGACAGTAACAGAGGTGTACTGAATTAGTTCTCAGAAGATCTCTCCTTTTCTCCTCTCTGGGTAACGTATTACTTGAAAAAGTTCCTCAGGTGGTTCTGAAACCCCCACCCATTCTGCATTGGGAGTCACAGCTTTCAGATCTCCTAATTGCTCCTTCTTTAATATAACTAAAATTTATTGGCTTGATTTATCAGTTTCTGAAAGGTGTGTGGTGAAATTTGCCTCTGAATTTATAGTTGTGAAGAAGTTTTCATTGTAGTTCTATCACTTTTGCTTTATATATTTAGGTGCTTACAAGTTCAAGATTGTTTCATCTTCCTGAGGTGTTTTCTTTTTCTCCTTACGTAGTATACTACTTTATCCCTGTTAATGTTGATGCATTACCTTTTATATTGTCTGATATTAATATTGCTATGTATTCCTTCTTTTGGTTAGTATTTGCTTGACATACCTTTATCCATTTCCTTATTTGCAAACCTTTGGTGAGATTTTTAAAAAGTATGTTTTCTGGTAAATAGCGTTATTTGAATCTTTAAAAATTGACTTGCTCTCATCCTATTTTTTAATAAATGGGTTTAATTCAGAGTTCAGCAATCTTTTCCTATAAAGGACCAGACAGTAAATATTTTTGGCTCTGTGACCCATATAGTCTCTGCCATAACTACTCAGAAATAGCCACTGCCAGTACATAAATCAATGCACAGGGCCAGATTTGGCCTGCCAGGTGTAGTTTGCCAACCCCTGGGCTTAGTCCGTTTACATTTTTGTGATTGATAACATACCTACATTATTTCTGTCAAATTATTTTATGTTTTCTGTTTACCATCTGTATGACTTAGGGTAGTGCCAGCTGAGGTTACAGATGAACCTGGAAACCTCAGTGGCTTAACATAATAGAAGTATATATTTTGTTATGTAAAAATCCAGTCAGTGGCACAGAGGGTATGGTCTCCCCCACACAGTCATTCAGGAATCGAGGTTTCTTCCATCTTGCGGTGCTGCCACTCCCAACATGTAGGTTCCAAGATCACCATAGAAAGGGAAAGAAAGGGTTAGGCTGCTTCTTAACCACATCAACCTGAAAGTTATTTATATCACTACTGCTCACATTTTGTTGATGAGGACTAGTCATATGGTCCTACCTAGAAGCAAGAGGGGCCTGGGAAATGTAGTTCTTGGCCTGACAGCCACTTCCCAGCAGCAGTTCCTCACTATGGTAGAGGATCACAAATCTTTGGCAGACATCTGGACACTTCTGCTGCAGCCACCCTTTTTCTTTGCTGCTTTTTTTTTTCTGCTTTCTGTGTGGTTGATTTTTTTTTTCTATTTTCCTTTATTCCCTTTGTTGCTTGCAATATATATGATGCATTACTTTTATTTTAGTGGTTGTCCTTACAGTTTTAACATATATACATAATTTTAAAAATTTCTATAAAGCCTATGTTTATTCAGTATATCTCTTCTCTTCTGGATAAGAAAATAATTTCTTTGCTCCTCTCTTCCCCCTGTACCTACACTCCACATATCTTTCTTCATACTGCTGTCTAGGGTTTTATTTAAACCTAAAGAAAAACCCCAAATAGTTATTATTTTTATGGTTAAGGATTAAATATACAGTTATTATATTTTTATCAGTTTCTATATGCATTCTTCAGTTTTTTGTTTGTTATTTTCAGTGAGTTTCTGGGTAGTAAGCTCCCCTAGTCTGTTATAACTGAATTGCTGGGAATAGGAAGGTAGATAATTATATTCTCGCAGTAGGTGGAAGATGTTACTCCTTTTTCTTTTGGCATTCATTGTTGCTATTGTTGCATCTATTGTCAGTCCAATTGTCATTTCCTTCATAGGAATCTGTCTTCTTTTCTCTAGTAATTTTTACAATGTTCTGTAGTTTGATCACACACTATAGTTGTGGATTTATTTTCTTTGATTCACCTTGCCTTCCAGAGTAAGTCTTCAAACTGTGGACTCATATTTCTTTGATTCTTGAAAATTATTAACCACCCCTTTGAATATTGCTTCTCTTCCATTAACTCTTGGCTCTTGAGGAATTGGTTAGATGTATTTTGAAGCTTCTCAATGTATTCTCCATGTCTCTTAACTGCTCTTTCATACCTTTTCTCTCCTCCTCAGTGGTTTTTTCTCAGCGTAATTTTTCAGTTTTCTAATCCTTTTTTGAGTGTGTACAGACTAGAGGTGATCTCATCTAAGTTTTTGTTTCTGTATTTATTATATTTTTCATCTACCTCTAATTTCATTTGCGCCTGTTTTTTGTTTCAGTTTTTAAATGAATGTTATTCCTTCCTTCTTCTCTGAGGATCCTGAAAATACAGAAACGCTTTTTAGGTTATTCTGTTATTTTCATTGCATTTGTAATGTTGGCTGACTTCTGTTGGTTGTCTTTCTTTGTTGATATTCTCACTTTCTCTTTCCCTCTCTCTTCACACATCCCTCCCTGAATGGTTGCCCAACCTCCCGGGACCCTTTTCCAGAACCAGGTGTTCTATGGGTGGTGAGACAGTGCTGCCCTGGGTGCTACTAAATAGGTCACAGGTCCAGTCCCTGCATTCATGCACAGCCTTGCTCAAGTCCTTGCTCAGGTCGACTCAATGTTACGACTGTGCTGGTTTCTTCCTCCCTCCCTAGGTTTGCACCTTCACAGGAGGTTTACCCTCAGGCAGCACCTGCAGTAGCTCCCCTGTCATGGGTGGGCAGGGGACACTGGTCCTGCCCTGATTTCCCACTTGAACCTGGCTAAGGGCACCTGCCATATGTGGAGCATCTCTAGTCACCATGAATCCCCAAGAGCTGAAATCAGTAGGTTCTAAGGAGGTCATTATCTTGCTTTAGAGCCCACCTTTTTAATACCTTCTTTTTTTTTTTTTAACATCTTTATTGGAGTATAATTGCTTTACAACGGTGTGTTAGTTTCTGCTTTATAACAAAGTGAATCAGCTATATACATGCACGTATATCCCCATATCCCCTCCCTCTTGCATCTCCCTCCCTCCCTCCCTATCCCACCCCTCTAGGTGGTCACAAAGCACCGAGCTGATCTCCCTGTGCTATGCGGCTGCTTCCCACTAGCTATCTGTTTTACATTTGGTAGTGTATATATGTCCATGCCACTCTCTCACTTCATCCCAGCTTACCTTTCCCCCTCCCCGTGTCCTCAAGTCCATTCTCTACGTCTGTGTCTTTATTCCTGTCCTGCCTCTAGGTTCTTCAGAACCAATTGTTTTTTTAGATTCCATATATATGTGTTATCATACGGTATTTGTTTTTCTCTTTCTGACTTACTTCACTCTGTATGGCAGTCTCTAGGTCCATCCACCTCACTACAAATAACTCAATTTCGTTTCTTTTTATGGCTGAGTAATATTCCATTGTATATATGTGCCACAATTCTTTATCCATTCATCTGTCGATGGACACTTAGGTTGCTTCCATGTCCTGGCTATTGTAAATAGAGCTGCAATGAACATTGTGGTACATGACTCTTTTTGAATTGTGGTTTTCTCAGGGTATATGCCCAGTAGTGGGATTGCTGGGTTGTATGGTAGTTCTATTTTCAGTTTTTTAAGGAACCTCCATACTGTTCTCCATAGTGGCTGTATCAATTTACATTCCCACCAACAGTGCAAGAGTGTTCCCTTTTCTCTACACCTTCTCCAGCATTTATTGTTTGTAGATTTTTTGATGATTGCCATTCTGACCGGTGTGAGATGATATCTCATTGTAGTTCTGATTTGCATTTCTCTAATGATTGGTGATGTTGAGCATCCTTTCATGTGTTTGATGGCAATCTGTATATCTTCTTTGGAGAAATGTCTGTTTAGGTCTTCTGCCCATTTTTGGATTGGGTTGTTTGTTTTTCTGATATTGAGCTGCATGAGCTGCTTGTAAATTTTGGAGATTAATCCTTTGCCAGTTACTTCACTTGCAAATATTTTCTCCCATTCTGAGGGTTGTCTTTTCGTCTTGTTTATGGTTTCCTTTGCTGTGCAAAAGCTTTTAAGGTTCATTAGGTCCCATTTGTTTATTTTTGTTTTTATTTCCATTTCTCTAGGAGGTGGGTCAAAAAGGATCTTGCTGTGATGTATGTCATAGAGTGTTCTGCCTCTGCTTTCCTCTAAGACTTGTATAGTGTCTGGCCTTACAGTTAGGTTTTTGATCCATTTTGAGTTTATTTTTGTGTATGGTGTTAGGGAGTGTTCTAATTTCATTCTTTTACATGTAGCTATCCAGTTTTCCCAGCACCACTTATTGAAGAGGCTGTCTTTTTTCCATTGTATATTCTTGCCTCCTTTATCAAAGATAAGGTGACCATATGTGCGTGGGTTTATCTCTGGGCTTTCTATCCTGTTCCATTGATCTATATTTCCGTTTTTGTGCCAGTACCATACTGTCTTGATTACTGTAGCTTTGTAGTATAGTCTGAAGTCCAGGAGCCTGATTCCTCCAGCTCTGTTTTTCTTTCTCAAGATTGCTTTGGCTATTCAGGGTCTTTTGTGTTTCCATACAAATTGTGAAATTTTTTGTTCTAGTTCTGTGAAAATGCCATTGGTAGTTTGATAGGAATTGCATTGAATCTGTAGATTGCTTTGGGTAGTAGAGTCATTTTCACAATGTTGATTCTTCCAATCCAAGAACATGGTATATCTCTCCATCTGTTTGCATCATCTTTAATTTCTTTCATCAGTGTCTTATAGTTTTCTGCATACAGGTCTTTTGTCTCCTTAGGTAGGTTTATTCCTAGGTATTTTATTCTTTTTGTTGCAATGGTAAATGGGAGTGTTTCCTTAATTGCTACTTTAGCAGATTCATTGATTAGCTCTAGTAGTTTTCTGGTAGAATCTTTAGGATTCTCTATGTATAGTACCATGTCATCTGCAAAAAGTGACAGTTTTACTTCTTCCTTTCTGATTTGGATTCCTTTTATTTCTTTTTCGTCTCTGAGTGCTGTGACTAAAACTTCCAAAACTATGTTGAATAATAGTGGTGAGAGCAGACACCCTTGTCTTGTTCCTGATTTTAGGGGAAATGGTTTCAGTTTTTCACCATTGAGAACGATGTTGGCTGTGGGTTTGTCATACATGGCCTTTATTATGTTGAGGTAAGTTCCCTCTATGCCTACTTTCTGGAGGGTTTTTATCATAAATGGGTGTTGAATTTTGTCAAAAGCTTTTTCTGCATCATTGACATGATCATATGGTTTTTCTCCTTCAATCTGTTTATCTGGTTTATCACATTGATTGATTTGCGTATATTGAAGAATCCTTGCGTTCCTGGGATAAACCCCACTTGGTCATAGTGTATGATCCTTTTAATGTACTGTTGGATCCTGTTTGCTACTATTTTGTTGAGGAGTTTTGCATCTATGTTCATCAGTGATATTGGTCTGTAGTTTTCTTTTTTTGTGACATCTTTGTCTGTTTTTGGTATCAGGGTGATGGTGGCCTTGTAGAATGAGTTTGGGAGTCTTCCTCCCTCTGCTATATTTTGGAAGAGTTTGAGAAGGATAGGTGTTAGCTCTTCTCTAAATGTTTGATAGAATTCGCCTGTGAAGCCATCTGGTCCTGGACGTTTGTTTGTTGGACGATTTTTAATCACAGTCTCAATTTCAGTACTTGTGATTGGTCTGTTTATATTTTCTATTTCTTCCTGGTTCAGTCTTGGAAGGTTGTGCTTTTGTAAGAATTTGTCCATTTCTTCCAGGTTGTCCATTTTATTGGCATAGAGTTGCTTATAGTAATCTCTCATGATCGTTTGTATTTCTGCAGTGTCAGTTGTTACTTCTCCTTTTTTCATTTCTAATTCTATTAATTTGAGTCTTCCTTTTTTTCTTGATGAGTCTGGCTAATGGTTTATCAATTTTGTTTATGTTCTCAAAGAACCAGCTTTTAGTTTTATTGATCTTTGCTATCATTTCCTTCATTTCTTTTTCATTTATTTCTGATCTGATCTTTATGATTTCTTTCCATCTGCTAACTTTGGGGTTTTTTTTATCCTTCTTTCTCTAATGCTTTAGTTGTAAGGTTAGGTTGTTTATTTGAGATGTTTCTTGTTTCTTGAGGTAGGATTGTATCGCTATACACTTCCCTCTTAGAACTGCTTTTGCTGCATCCCATAGGTTTTGAGTCATCGTGTTTTCATTGTCATTTGTTTCTAGGTGTTTTTTGATTTCCTCTTTGAGTTCTTCAGTGATCTCTTGGTTATTAAGTAGTGTATTGTTTAGCCTCCATGTGTTTGTATTTTTTACAGATTTTTTCCTGTAATTGATATCTAGTCTCATAGCATTGTGGTCGGAAAGATACTTGATACGATTTCAGTTTTCTTAAATTTACCAAGGCTTGATTTGTGACCCAAGATATGATCTATCCTGGAGAATGTTCCATGAGCACTTGAGAAGAAAGTGTATTCTGTTGTTTGGGGATAGAATGTCCTATAAATATCAACTAAGTCCATGTTGTTTAATGTATCATTTAAAGCTTGTGTTTCCTTATTTATTTTCATTTTGGATGATCTGTCCATTGGTGAAAGTGGGGTGTTAAGGTCCCCTGCTATGATTGTGTTACTCTCGATTTCCCCTTTTATGGTGGTTAGCATTTGCCTTATGTATTGAGGTGTTCCTATGTTGGGTGCATAAATATTTACAATTGTTATATCTTCTTCTTGGATTGTCCCTTGATCATTATGCAGTGTCCTTCTTTGTCTCCTATAATAGTCTTTGTTTTGAGGTCTATTTTGTCTGATATGAGAACTGCTCCTCCAGCTTTCTTTTGATTTCCATTTGCATGGAATATCTTTTTCCATCCCCTCACTTTCAGTCTGTATGTGTCCCTAGGTCTGAAGTGGGTCTCTTGTAGACAGCATATATACGGGTCTTGTTTTTGTATCCATTCAGCCAGTCTGTGTCTTTTGGTGGGAGCATTTAATCCATTTAAATTTAAGGTAATTATCGATATGTGTGTTCCTATTACTATATTCTTAATTGTTTTGGGTTTGTTATTGTAGGTCTTTTCCTTCTCTTGTGTTTCCTGCCTAGAGAAGTTCCTTTAGCATTTGTTGTACAACTGTTTTGGTGGTGCTGAATTCTCTTAGCTTTTGCTTGTCTGTAAAGGTTTTAATTTCTCCATTGAATCTGAATGAGATCCTTGCTGGTAGAGTAATCTTAGTTATAGGTTTTTCCCTTTCATCACTTTAAATATGTCTTGCCACTCCCTTCTGACTTGCAGAGTTTCTGCTGAAAGATCAGCTGTTATCCTTATGGGGATTCCCTTGTATGTGATTTGTTGTTTTTCCTTTGCTGCTCTTAATATTTTTCCTTTGTATTTAATTTTTGATAGTTTGATTAATATGTGTCTTGGCATGTTTCTCCTTGGATTTATCCTATATGGGACTCTCTATGCTTCCTGGACTTGATTGACTATTTCCTTTCCTGTATTAGGGATGTTTTCTACTATAATCTCTTCAAATATTTTCTCAGTCCCTTTCTTTTTTTCTTCTTCTTCTGGGACCCCTATAATTCTACTATTGGTGCATTTAATGTTGTCCCAGACGTCTCTAAGGCTGTCCTCAATTCATTTCATTCTTTTTTCTTTATTTTGCTCTGCAGTAGTTATATCTACTATATTATCTTCCAGGTCACTTATCCATTCTTCTGCCTCAGTTATTCTGCTATTGATTCATTCTAAAGAATTTTAAATTTCATTTATTGTGTTGTTCATCATTGTTTGTTTGCTCTTTAGTTCTTCTAGGTCCTTGTTAAACGTTTCTTGTATTTTCTCCATTCTATTTCCACGATTTTGGATCATCTTTAGTATCATTACTCTGAATTCTTTTTCAGGTAGACTGTGTATTTCGTCTTCATTTGTTTGGTCTGGTGGGTTTTTACCTTGCTCCTTCATCTGCTGTGTCTTCTCTGTCTTCTCATTTTGCTTAACTTACTGTGTTTGGGGTCTCCTTTTTGCAGGCTGCAGGTTCGTAGTTCCCGTTGCTTTTGGTATCTGTCCCCAGTGGCTAAGGTTGGTTCAGTGGGTTGTGTAGGCTTCCTTATGGAGGGGACTAGTGCCTGTGTTCTGTTGGATGAAGCTGGATCTTGTCTTTCTGGTGGGCAGGACCATGTCCGGTGGTGTGTTTTGGGGTGTCTGTGACCTTATTATGATTTTAGGCAGCCACTCTGCTAATATGTGGGGTTGTGTTCCTGTCTTGCTAGTTGTTTGGCATAGGGTGTCCAGCACTGTAGCTTGCTGGTCGTTGAGTGGAGCTGGGTCTTAGCGTTGAGGTGGAGATCTCTGGGAGAGCTTTTGCCATTTAATATTACGTGGAGCTGGGAGGTCTCTGGTGGACCAATGTCCTGACCTCGGCTCTCCCACCTCAGAGGCACAGGCCTGACATTTGGCTGGAGCACCTAGACCCTGTCAGCCACATGGCTCAGAAGAAAAGGGAGAAAAAAAGAAAGAAAGCAAGAAAAAATAAATAAAAATAAATAAAGTTATTAAAATAAAAAATAAAAAATTATTAAAAAGTAATAGAAAAAAAAGCAAAAAGAAAGAAAGAAGAGAGCAACGAAACTAAAAAACAAATCCACCAATGATAACAAGCACTAAAAACTATATTAAAAAAAAAAAAGCACAGACAGAACCCTAGGACAAATGGTAAAAGCAAAGCTATACAGACAAAATCACACAAAGACGCATACACATATACACTCACAAAAAGAGAAAAAGGAAAAGAAAATATATATCTATATATAAAAATAAAAGGAAGCGAGCAAGCAAATCAATAAACAAATCTACCAATGATAATAAACTCTAAATACTAAACTAAGATAAACGTAAAACCCGAAACCAGTCAGTTGCATACAGCAAACCCCAAGTCTACAGTTGCTCCCACAGTCCACTGCCTCAATTTTGGGATGATTTGTTGTCTATTCAGGTATTCCACAGATGCAGGGTACATCAGGTTGATTGTAGAGATTTAAATTGCTGCTCTTGAGGCTGTTGGGAGAGATTTCCCTTCTCTTCTTTGTTCGCACAGCTCCCGGCGTTCAGCTTTGGATCTGGCCCGGCCTCTGCGTGTAGGTCGCCTGAGGGCGTCTGTTCCTGCCCAGACAGGATGAGGTTAAAGGAGCAGCTGATTCGGGGGCTCTGGCTCACTCAGGCCGGGGGCGGGAGGGGTACGGAGTGCGGGGCGAGCCTGCGGTGGCAGAGGCCAGTGTGACGTTGCAACAGCCTGAGGCGCGCCGTGTGTTCTCCCGGGGAAGTTGTCCCTGCATCACGGGACCCTGGCAGTGGTGGGCTGCACAGTCTCCCGGGATGGGAGATGTGGAGAGTGACCTGTGCTTGCACACAGGCTTCTTGTTGGTGCAGCAGCAGCCTTAGCGTTTCACGCCCGTCTCTGGTCTCCACGCTGATAGCCGCGGCTCGCGCCCATCTCTGGAGCTCGATTAGGTGGTGCTCCGAATCTCCTCTCCTCGGCACCCCGAAACAATGGTCTCTTGCCTCTTCGGCAGCTCCAGACCTTTTCTCGGACTCCCTCCCAGCCAGCTGTGGCGCACTAGCCCCTTCAGGCTGTGTTCACGCAGCCAACCCCAGTCCTCTCCCTGGGATCTGACCTCCGAAGCCCGAGCCTCAGCTCCCAGCCCCCGCCCACCCCGGCTGGTGAGCCGACAAGCAAGCCTCTCGGGCTGGTGAGTGCCGGTCGGCACCGCTCCTCTGTGCGGGAATCTCTCCTCTTTGCTCTCTGCACCCCTGTTGCTACGCTCTCCTCCGTGGCTCTGAAGCTTACCCCCCCCCACCTGTCTCCGCCCGCGAAGGGCCTTCCTAGTGTGTGGAAACCTTTCCTCCTTCACAGCTCCCTCCCACTGGTGCAGGTCCTGTCCCTATTCTTTTGTCTCTGTTTTTTCTTTTTTTTTTTGTCCTACCCAGGTATATGGGGAGTTTCTTGCCTTTTGGGAGGTCTGAGGTCTTCTGCCAGCGTCCAGTAGGTGTTCTGTAGGAGTTGTTCCACATGTAGATGTATTTCTGATGTATTTGTGGGGAGGAAGATGATCTCCACGTCTTACTCCTCCGCCATCTTGAAGGTCGCCCCTTAATACCTTCTTTTTATATTTTATCTGTTGCTTTATGTTTGGAGTAGTGGTGAGAGGGGTGTGGTCCAATTCTTCTTCTTTTAGGAACCAATCCACCCTGATTTGAGACCTTTCTCCTATTCCTTTTGATTCCTTCATTGTGATAATACTGCTTGGTCCATTTTCTGTACCTCACATCACTGTTGGATCCCCAAACGCACTCATAGCAAGCAGACATGAATTGTTCTAGATAATTTTCCTCAGAGACAGATGGTGGTGAGTGAGCCTGATGACAGGAGTGGGTTGGGTCTCAGTGGCTGTGTCAGAGTGAGGTTAGGACATGGCTGGTTTGAGTGTAAGTCCTGGCAGGACCACCATGTTTCTGTCTCCCTTGCTCCTCCTAACATCTCTGTCATCAGCTAGCCTGGCACAGACCGATGCCCCAACATGCAAAAGGGTGTGAGAAGGCTGACCCAGACATGACACCTGCCATCTTTTCTGACACTCTACCTTGAAACTAATTATTTCTAACCCCTGAGATATGGAATGGGACGGCTCTGTGTTGCTATGCGTTGTGCACTCTACCTGAGCACAAATCATGCCCACGTTTCACCCAAGCTGTGCACCCACAGGTCTCTATCTACTGAGTGAGGGAGGGCCTTCTCATTTACACAAAGATGTCAGTTAGACTATGTTGGCCATACAAGGACTCTTGTATGGAAGAGGAAGGAAGTCTTGTATGGAAGCAAGGAAGTCTCTCTCTAGGCTTCTTGTCATCACCTCAGATAAGATGGTCAGGCTCTAAACTCCTTGTTTATCACCCTTATAGACAAGAGTATTGCTGAACCCCATCCTGGGGATGCTTTCCTACTAGGGTATGGTGAAGGGAGAGCCAGGGCCTGGTACCAAGTTGTTGTGGCACCTGACTGGCAGCTGGAAGAAACTCCAGAGGCTGGGCTTTTGTCTCGTATTTCAGTATAGACCTGGCAGGTGAGGTACCAGCTTCCCCTTTTATCTGGGTTAGACCTCATTTTCTCCAACAAGTGACACCCTCAGACTGCCAAGGGGCCAAGGCAGTTCCTGGCCTTTGTTCCCTCCAGGGGCCAGCTTTTTGTGCACACTGCCACTGACCCCCTGGGCCTGGATCTAATCCTGTCTCCCTCTGCACCCCGCCCTCCCTCGCCCCAGTTGTGCAGTAGTTTCTGGCCATAAAGCTATTAGAAATTGGCACCAGCAAATGAGTCACTGGAAACCCAGCCCTTGGTACAAGGAAAGCCATGGTAAACATCACTTTGCAGTGCTGCTGAGATACTCAATATTAAGTAATGTTATAGCCTGACTCCTTTTCAAGGGACCCTTCTGCGCTAGTGCCTAAGGTAGCATAGAAGCATTTGTTTTCCAGAGCCAAAAGCATGCTTCCTTTAGCTTTTTTGGGTTTTGCTTTTTTGTTTGCTTTTTTTTTGACTGGTCTTTAGAATTCTTGCTACTTTTTGCCAGAACTTACTAGAGAATTCCTTCAGGGAAGTTTAAGAGATGACAGAAGGAAGGAGAGGTTCATTTGTAATAGGAGGAAGAGCAGTAATTATGAAAAGCAAGAGGAAGCTAGAGAAAGAAAATCAAGGAAAAGAGACTGGGAGCAAGTCCAATCCGAGGGATTCGTGTTGTGGTTGGTAGATTTGGGTTGGGAGTCTCTTTCACAAGAGTGCCTGGTGCCAGCCACTGTCCCTGAACCCAGTTAGCAGGGACAAGGGAACAGGATTCAGGGACCGTGAGGAATCTGTCTTACAACCAGGGTGCAGGAGCATGGTAGTCAGCCTAGCAAAGCTAACGTTTAGAATTATGGAGGCTTTTGATGCACTTTTCCTCTAGGAAGCATTTTACTAGGCCAGACAGAGTTTACCAATGCAGGGGACAGGAGAGCTGCATTGCTGTTTGGAGCAGGACAGCTCTTCCTTGTGTCCCCTTGTGTGGGACACTGTTTTCAGCTAGGCACTGAGAGCATGTGAAAGTCTATAGGTGCCGTCCGTGATTGTTACAAAGAAAATACAAACCATGGACCCTTGAATACAACAGAGCAGTTGTAGATACAATTCCTAGAGAATTAAATGGGCATGGGTTCCAACATCATAGAATTTATCAAGTTATCTGTAAAACAGAATCTCAGGTGGCTGTTTCCACTCAGACCAGAGAAATCAAATGTAGAGATATGAATGTCTTTGGTACCATGGGAGAGATGTAGGAATTACACATAAGAAACTAGGGAGCAGAGAATATGTTCTTATGATGGCAGCATTCAGAGTGCGGGAAGGGGAAGTTTGCAGGTAGATTATAGACTGTAATGAGGATGGAACTTGAGACCCACCAGGAAACTTTGTTTCCATGAGTGTGGCCGTTTGGGATGCTGAGAAGGCAGAGTCTGGGAGAACTTTCCCACATTATGCTCATGGTTTATTCCACATCTGTTTCACTTTCCTATCTACTTATACGTTCATTCCTTCTGTCCTACCCCTACCATTTTACCATGTATTCACAGTAATCTTTCCTATCATCATCAAGAGAGCTTCGGCAGTGCTGCCTTCTCTAAGGCATCTTTCTCACCCACTGGAAAAAATAGAGTTCCTGTAATGTGCTGGAGTTTGTGCAGTCCACATGCATCATCCCATTTCATGGTCCCAGCAAATCCATGAAGTAGTTATAAGAGAACTTTCTGGAAATCTCCAAATGGGGTTTAAGACCCCTGGGTCTGACTACGTAAAGGTGTTTCCATCCCATAGGCACAGAGGGTATTAGTGAATTGTGAGCACTATTTTTAAGCCATATTGACAAGGGTTGCTACAAGACGATTTTACAGAATCTTCTCTCGCTAGGGGAAAATGAGTAACACATGCTTTATTTAGGCTCCTTTTAGTAAGCAGACATGTCTGGGAGTCAGGTTTGAATCAGTGAGTGTCAATAGCAAGTCAGGGAATGTCGGTACCTTTCTAGGCAGGTGTAATGAAATAACATTCCTTGCCAAGGAGGAGCAGGGGTTGAGATTGTTGTAGTGTTGAATCCACTGAACAACATAGGCTGGCTCAGGAGAGACATGAAAGGCTGAGCAATTGATTTCTCAGTAGTAGACCTGAGCTGGCCAATTTGTAGCAAACTTGGTTATTCAAAATATATTTTCTAGCTAAAGACAGATGGACCCTTTGATGTGAGATGTTTTGCTGTGCTCAGAGAGCTCATAGCCAAGGCCCAGCCAGGCACTGTGAGCAGAGTCAGTTCAGTTACCAGAAATCACCCTGATGCAGTTATGGAGTCCAGAGCATCTGGATTACCGGGAAAGATGGGGGCAGTAAGGGAGCATAGAGATCCTAGGCCTTCTGTTAGGGGTGTTAGAAGATAACTAGTGGGATGTGGGAGTAGGAGACGGAGTTGAACATTTGATGCCCTTCGTGTGGGGCTGATTGGAGAAAGAAATTCTCCCTGACCAAATGATTAAGCCGTAGATTCATAGAGCTTGAGTGATACGTGGAGCTTAAGCAAATAAGCCTCTCATTATGCAGTTGAGAAACTGAGTCCCCAAGAGATTTGTTGAAGGCCACGCCGCTAGGAACGAATAGAATGGGATTCCAATCCATGTCTTCAGACTCTAACTTTACATCCTGTTATATAGAGTTATTTATTTTTTTAAGGTTCCTGATTCAGTCTGATATGGCCAAATGAGTCTCTTGCTTCTTTTTATGAACACAGAGACTATAGATCTGCTATTATTTCTTTATTAAGCAGCAATGTCAGAAGCTCATAAGAAGTTTACACCTGGATAATAAACTCCCACTCATGGTCTGAGAGAAAGATTGAAAAAATTTACACAAAAAATATCAAAATCCCAGACTCATTAATGGATCCATTTCTTACTAACATTCCTTTTCCCTCCTACTTCTGTTTATTTTTATGATGGTTTTGGGCTTCCAGGAGTGAATGATGATTTATCTTGAACCAAATAGAATTTGTTCTTGAATCCTGCTGGTGTAAATGCTAAACTAAATAAATGGAAATAGATAGAAATCTCAGGAATAAATCAGACTCCTTGCTTAAAAAGCAAGCATGTAATTCAGCCCTTTCTTTTTGGTAGGTAAGAAAAAGCCACAGGACTAGAAGTCCATCTCCTTGTCCATATGTAGGCCCTCACTCAAGCTTTTTGTTCATTTATCCATTTGTAGCAATACAGGGTTTTCTTCCTCCCTTGCTTCCTTCTTTCCTTGTCTCCATTATCACTCATTCTTGGGAGGGGTCTTTGGAAAGTCAGAAAAAAAATAGAGACTTTGTCAGCACAAAAATATATTGAAGTCATGCTATGAAAGGTTGTGAATATTAGCAAGGAAGGATATGTTAGAAGTGGTATTCCTCTGAGACTCTGAAGGGCTTAAAATAATCAGAACTCACAGGACACAGAGAGGCTGACTCACACTCCCCACCCCAGGGGTAGAGCCAGGACTCATGAAGGAAAAACAGGGATGGAAGAAATAAGGGAAACATGGGTGAAGAGATAAAATGGGAGACCAGAGAAAAAAGGGCTTCACAAAGTCCTCCAAAGACAGGCTCTGCAAGGACTGAGGAGTGACTTGGTTGAAAAAATAAAGGGCCCCATGTATATTTGTGATCATCTAATCAATGGAAAACATTCATTTTGGTGACAGACTATATACCTAAAGTAAAATATAATTTGCTGTCCAAACTGATACTCTTTTGCAAGTAAAAGGGGCCATTACTGATTATGCGGATACAACAGGTATAGTCTGGGATTATCAGGCAAATCAGGACATACGGTTACAGACTCTACCTCTACCCCTTCCAGACCTCATGGACATAGCTAAGAGGTTAGACTTTCACTCATTCAAAGCACAATTATTAAGCCCTGATGTGTCCGGCATCGCGCTTGGCACTGAGGGTACAAAGTTGAGCTCTTCTGCTTCTGCAGCAGATGAGTAGCTCTTTCTGTGGCTGAGACTTTCATGACTAAAGATCAAGGCAAAACCTTCACAGTCCAGTTAACCAGTCATGGTGCTTCTCAGCGGGGCTTGTGTATGTGGCTCCCACCTGATCTCCGGCGTGGTGACGGCTGCACACCCTGAAGCGTGGAGTGAGTGGTGTGGTTTTGCTCTGCCTCTGCCCTGCATGTGCTGCTTTTAATCAGATGAGCGCTTAATCCTGTAGCGAGTCTTATTACGCCCTTTGCCCTTTCCCATTCCATCTGTTACATGTCTCATTGTCTATCCTCCAAATGGAATAAGTTGTATTTTTTCTCAGACTTTTTTTCTTTCCGTGTTTGATGTCTTTCAGAAATAGGCCTGGAGCCAAGAATTACAATCAAGCTGAAGTGGATCTGACTGAGGATTTTCAGTACCTTGAGTTACTTTCTCTAATGCTCCACTTCTCTTATCAGCAAAGCCTCCAATTTTGATGGCTTTTAATGCAGGGTACTGGGGAATTCTGCAGTTGGTTTCACAGATCTTCCTGTTAGGACTGCCATTACTGTCTCCCCAGGGTGTAAAAGCCCCTTGGGGCACACAGTTATGGTGGCATCCAGTTGGATCAGCAGGTCTGTGTCCCAGCCATGCTGCAGAGCCCAGATATCTGCTGGTGGATGGATCATAATCTTGTCTCAGTGCGCCCTTCTAATCCTTTTGATCTCTGGCTATTTGCTATCTTACTGACCAAATCATTCATACACATCAAAACCAGCTCAACTTGAAAATAGACCTCAGGGCCTCTGTCCTGGGATTAGCAAAAGAATATAGACAAATCTTCCTCAAGGAGCATATTTCTGTTTATTGTAGTTTCTCTCCTTGGCAGGTATGATAAGGTTTTACTCTGGAAGAATGAAAAATATTTAAAAGGTGTTGATGGTATGGCAGGTTCCAAATTCGGTTCTCTTTCAGCAAGCACAGCCCCATACACCTGGCCTCTGTCTCTCTTTTGCATTATTTATTTTTGTGTCTGTGTGTTTCCCCCATTTTTAAGGTCCTTTGAGGGGAGGCTTCTTGTCTCTCATCTTTCAAGCCCTTCTTCTCCCTACCCTACCCCATCCTAGTGCTAAATCCTTTGTTTTCCATATAGAAGGTAATTGATAAATGTTTCCAAACTCAGTAAATATTTCTGGCTTGTAAATCAGTAATTTCCTTATTTGATACTTCTTTAGACTGAAAGACTTACTGATAGGTTCTTAGATGGAATGCAGGGGTTAATGTCCTTTGAGTAATAAGGCCAGACCAGAGATGTGAAAAATATGAAAGTCACTCCATGTGCAATCCTATGGGGGAGATTTTGCTACCCCAGATGCAGAATCTTCAGACTTCTAGGGATGCAAATAAAACATGAGGTTGATGCCGCATCCAATCTTTTTCGACTCTCGTGTTTACTGCTGTTTCTGTCTGACAAACACTCAAACTTACTTTGCAGTAGATGGAAGGAAAGGTGTTTTAGACCTAGGAACACAGGTAAACTAAGGCCCAGGACCTGCCTTAAAAGTAGCATCCAGAATCCTTGGTTGGATCCCAAACCAAATTAGGCTAGCACACGCCCCACCTTGAACTAGACAGGGATCAATCCAGACTAAAACACCAAAAGGAATAAGACATAGGGCAAATGGCCACTTGGTTCTCTACATTCTGTTCCTAATTATTGAGTGTTTCAACCCAAGTATAGCATGCTCCCTATTCTATTTGACACTTTCATGTTGCTTCTCTCTATTAATAGTCATTCGGCTTCTGGTCAGCCAAGGATAATTATGCTTCATTATCACCTCTGGGTAAAACTCTGGTTGCCAGAAATTCTCTTTGTGTTGTATTTGAGAACAATCCAAACTTCTGCCTCATTGAGGGGGGTGGAGGGGTGGGCCAGGATCGGCCATTATGAACAAATGATGAAAGTTCAAGGCACTAGGAATCTTCACATGAGTTTCCAAGTAGAGAAGTATGGAAAATGTATTATAGTTACTTTCTGTGTTTTGAAAGTAGACCCCCTCTTGTTCAGGGCTGGGTAGTGAGAAACCCGAGATAGTATCTCCCATTTATGTATGATAGCCATGAATTTGGAAGGCAGAGAGGTGCCATCCAGGGCCAACCACATGTGGACATGCAGTGCATGCCCTGCACAAAGCCTGCCTCCAGTCAGTCAGGAGGAGGGTGTGACGTTTTGGTCATTTGTCTGCCCACAGAGGGGATGCCTTTTTGAAATTCTAGTAATACTAAGCCTTCTTAGTCATCTACCTACCAAGAAGAAGGGAAACTATCACTAAGATTTTGTCTCCATCATAAAATCACATTCTAGCTCGGCAGAGACATAGAATATAGTCTTTTGATTTTAGATAGTGTTCTTTGCCTAGCTCCATCATTTTGCTGTGTGTGTGCTCAGGGGCAATCCAAAATGCTATCTATTAAATTTCTTCAGGATGGCTCTTCTCTCTACTCCTTTCCTGAGCTCCAGTATTTTAAACTTAAAACTCCAGTCCTGACTGATGCAACACCACACATAGCTACTAAATGCTGGATTTCAGGCTCCTGGGAATCCCTGGTGATCGATGCCAATTACAGTGCCATAAGCCACAGCTGAAAATGCCAACAGAAACTTTGAGCTTTCTAATCTAGGCATAAACAGCCGGGTAGTGCTTCTTTGAAGTGCAGAGATTGGGAGATGGTATGTGGGCCCTGGATTGGGAGAGAAGGGGGTGAAATATTCTGGTAAAAGTGAATATAGGCACAAGCCAGTTGTGTCACGGACAGATAGTTTCTTAGCATGGCTTGAACTTCAGTTCGAGGAAAGGAACTACATTTCAGGAACTTGAACTTTTAAACTCAGGGTTAAGAGAAGCAATGAGATTGCAAGTTCCATAGGCCTGGGTTATGTCTCCCTTATTAAGTGTCTTTGCAGCTGCTAAGGTAGTATTTTACCCTTGGTGGGCACTCAATAAATATTTATTTAATTGGATTGAGTTTTCTGTAGATAAGGAGGAAATTGGTTGACAGCCCTGATTTGGGTATTTTTCAGTCCCTTTTCTCTGTACAATTCTGTGATTCTAGGAAGCCCAGCAGGCAAGAGAACAGCAGGTTTGAAGGTCTGAAAGAGATTCTGTGGGGCTGGAACATGAAATGTGAAGGAATTCTGGTGAGAGATGCGGCTGGAGAGGTATGTGGAGACCAAGTTATGCAGGATATCTTCAGTTGGTTAAGGCATTTGGACTTCATCCTAAAAGCAGAATGGAGCTACAGGAGGATTTTTAGTGAAAAGCATGACATGCTTAGATATACATATTAGAAAGATCACTGGGTTCAGCATAAGGAACGGATTGGAAGAGCTCAAGCAGGGTCAGGAGACCAGTTGGGAGACTTATCTCAACTTTGGGAAATAATGATTTTTACCTGAACTAGGCTGGTGGTTGTGAGAGTGGAGAAAAGTGGATGGATTCAAGAGAGGATAATGACAGTGTTTGACACTGATTGGATGTGAGGGACCTTGGGTGGGGAGGAGCAAGGAGTGAAGGGTGAGTCCTCGGTCTCTTATATGGGCAATGATAGAAGATGGTGCCATCAACAAGAGAAGAGAGGAAGAGAAATGGGTGTGAGGAGGTGGTAGAGAGAGAAGATGATGAGTTCAGTTTTCTACAGATTGAGTTTGAGGTGCTTGTGGGACATCACAGAGATGTTGGCAGTTTCATGAATGGGTCTGAAGTTCTGAAGAGAGATATCAGTTGAAGTACAGGTTTGGGAATATATGCTGTGTCCATGGGAGTAGATGAGTTTGTTCAGGGAAATACCAACATTTAGGGCTTGGCAGAGGGAGAGGGATACATAAAGCAACCTAACCATGAGTGGTCAGAGAGGTAGGTGGCAAACACAGAGAGGTGTGCATAGGGGAAAGGAGAATTTAAAGAAAGAGGAAAGATCCAGCTTCCTTACCTTTAAGTCATCCAATCTCTAGGTTCCCAAATATTTCAAATTACTTTGGCCAATAGGCCCTAGATTAGAAAAAATGCATATCCAACCACTCGTGTGTGAATGATATAGCCTAAGGTCATTGGTCTATTTTATCTAAATATATCTAGGTTCTGCTCCCTCTGAGGATTTTACCTACTGCTAAAGAGAAAGAGAAGAAATCCTCATCATACACTGTACAACCACACTAAAAGTAGCCAGCAGGGAAATTGACCTATAAATACTCTGAGCACATTAAGGTAAGTACATTTTTAAAAACGGTATGTCTTTTGGCTATGGTCTAACGTGATGATTGGTGGAAATGGAACTGAAGAGTGACAGGAAATATTAATGGAAGGTAACACACAGTCTTTCGGCCTTAGAAAGAGCAATGGGCTATATCTGTTCCCAGAGGGAAAGTTTGATGAGTAATGATCCTGATATACGTTTTAAACATTCTGATGATGACATATGGGTACTGCTTTTACTCTTTGGACAGCAGATTCTCCTTTGCTGTAGTCGGGTCTATTACTTCAAGTCTGTTTAGAGGGCCACCTGAGGGTGCAATGGAAGCATCACGACACCCATATACCTGTTCTAGACAGTGGGTGCTGTAAAAGGCATGCTCTAAGAGGCTGTAAGTGGGTGCTGTCACATCAGGGCTTGCTTTCCCTGCAGAGGGAAGAGCGCCAATCCAAGGTCTCGCAGGCACGCTTTCCCAAAACTTCCCACCCCCCAGGTTGCTGATTAAGAGCTGATGATTCACATTTAGATGCCCTTGCACCTCCACTCCCTTCCTAACCATACAAAATTTGAGTCAAGCTTGAACCTTGCTAAGAAAACAGATTTGCTCTTTTTAGTCTTAGCAGCACTGGAGTCTAAAGAGAGACTATGTGGGAAGGCAGATCCTTAGTTCCCTCTTCTCCAGGCTGTTGGAGGAATTTCAGACCTCTGCTTGCCAAAGCACTTTTATGGAGCTCAGATTTTTTTTTTTTTTTTTGTGGGGTGAGGGAATGCCTTCAGTGACTCACTCCCCTCCCCTCTCTGAGCCTCAGGTTTTTCCTCCTAACAGAGGGGTCTGGATTAGGGGATCCTAGAGGGCCCCAAGGCCTAGCCTGTGTCCCTGACAGCTGGCCCCACCAGCAGAGAGCTTGTTCTCAGAGAGGCCCTTTCCTGGTGAACTAAACTGGCCCGAAAGGACTGCTCTATATTTGGACAAGGCAAGTCACAATATGTCAGTTTGCAGAAAGGGGGCTTGTTTGGAGTGGGAACGCCACGGGAAGAGGCTTCTAAGTTGAAAATGCACACACCCTGTGGGATGGGGGGAAGACAGAGAACCCCAGTTGCTCTAAGGGGTCTAGAAATCAGAATGGTTACAGTTTGCCTGGCCCCGCCAGTGCTTTGCTTGATTCCTTGGCCTCTTCATTTTGTGTTCACCTGTGAAGAGGCCCCTGGCTGAGCGAAGGGTGTTGGAGGTAGATGAACCTAGCTCTGTCCCTTAGTCGTTGTATGATCGTGAGTTGTTGGACTTTCTGCACCTTATTTTCTTTATCTGTTAAATGAGGATGGTTTATAGACCTGGATGAGGAATAAATGAGATAACATACATAAAACAGCTGTACAGAGTCTGGCATGGGGGGCAGTTACCTCCTTCCATCCCCGGTCCTCTTCTTCTTTTACCTTTGCTCACATTATTCCCCCCACCTGGACCATTCTCTCCACCTCTCCAAATTTAACTCACTTTCAGTGCTCAGCAAGATCTTTCTGCCTGTCTGAGTGCTCGAATTCTCCTGCTGCCCCAAGCACATATTACCTGACTTCACATTCTGGCAACTGCCTTCTTTCTTGATACTGTTTTGCTGATTTTTCCCATCTAAACTGATGCTCTCTGAGGGAAGAAATTTGTCAAATAACAGTTATCTTTCTATAATATCTGGTAAGATGTTGGGGACATAAGCAATATTTGAATGAATGAATACAGAAAGAACTAAGTTACAGGGAGAATGTGGTGGGGGGCAGTATGTACTATGGTTAAGGCCTGGATGCTGGAATTAGCCTGCCTGGGTTTGAATCCTGGTGTTGCCAGGATTACGAGCTTTGCAACTTTAAGAGTTGTTGCATCTCTCTGTCAGTTTTCTCCCTGCATAAAGGTAGTGGCAAATATAGTACTTCTCTCCTAGGGTTGTTGTAAAGATTAAGGTTAGATTTGGAGACTGTTTAGATCAGCGCCTGGCACATGGTACTGTATAAGAACCACCGTTATTATTTTAAAGAACATGAGTTTAGGATTAGACAGGCCTGAGTTCAAAGCCTGCTCTACTGCTTACTAATTATGTGACCTTGGACAGAAGTTATTCAGTTTCTCTGTGCTCCAATTTCCTTATCTGTAAAATAAGGATGATACACCTGCCTAATAAGTTGTTGTGAAGACAAAATTAAGAGCCTAGAACACAGTATATGCCTGAGAACTGGTGGCTATTAGAAGCCTGCTTCAGTCTTCTAGAAGCAAGAGTTTGAGGTGACTGCATGAAGAGTCATTGCGGTGGCCTGGGCCCCATTTAGGAAACTGAAAACCTGGGGCTTGCCTTGACTGGGAAGGATTGAGAGAAGAGTCGAAACAGGGGTTGTGGGTGCATTGTAGGAAGGGATAGGGAAGCTACTTTGTGCTGGTTGCTAAGCTGTATCACCAAAATCCTGGCCAAATTAGGTCATTAGAGATACATTTGGAAGGAGCTAGAGACTTTTGCCTGAGTGAAATTCCGATACAAGTCCATGCATGTCACCTTTCTGCATATCTTTGATTATGTAAGGTGTTTCTCGTGTTTTGTCCTTACGTAGCCAGCCAGCTGTGTTACTGTCATGGTGATGCCGCAGGCGTGGGTGAGTGGAGACGCACCATCCTCTGCTGGCCAAGAGGATCTGTGATTCTTGTTGTCTGGGAAGGTAAAATTTGCCAGTTCAGAGCTTGTGTAACTGAGGGGTACCACTTAGCCTCTTCTGACCCCGAGTTGGGACTCTGAGAGTCCTAATTTCTACAGTTTAGTCTATTGATTCTCACTCCCCAGATCTTATTTGGTGTGCTGAGTGATGGTTTAGGGCCTTAGGAAGTCTATCTCCCCTTAACTTCTGCCAGCAGTGGGAGGCTGACTGTTCTGTACTGGTCAGGGCAGAGGGATCTGCATGGTTTCAGTCAGGGACCCCGCTAGGTCCACTGGCCTTGAAGGGAGGTGTGGGAGAGGAAAAAAAAGCAAAGAAGAGGCGGGCAGGGAGGCCTTGGCATTGCTGGCTTCTTCCCCAGATGGCTTTGCTGTGTTCACACCATAGGACTAAGGGTTTGAACCTCTCTTCCAGCACCATCTGGATATAAGTTTAGACTTTTCATGATGCAGGCTTCTCACATCCCTTTCTTCTCTGTCCCTTTATTGCTTCTTTGTTTGAATTTAATGCTAAATTCTGCAATGCAATAAATCCTTTGGTAAGGAGATGTAACACATTTATACCTCAGAATTACAGATTTGCTACATATTTGCTATATTATCTCACCATCTCATCAACATCTTGTGGCTTCATTGTTAGCAGTGCCAACAAGTGGTTTCAAGTATCAAGGTAAAAGTGCCCACTTCCTTTTTTTTCATTACCTCAAAGTTCTTTATGATTACAATCTTGTTTTTACTCTATTCCGGTGGAAGGACTCTCCATTAACTTCATTTTGCAGAATAAAATTCAGATACAGGGAAGTTCAAAGAAGGTGGTTAATTACATTCAGGTGGTGGGCCTGGATACCCCAGTTCAGTGGTACTCAACCTGGCCGTACACCTGAGGATTTTAAAAAGGTACTCTGCTCTGGACCCACCCCAAACCGATTAAGAATGATAGTCCATTGAGGCGGCAAGGATGGTTTAATCTTTTCAGGTGAATCTAATGGGTAAGCATGGTTGAGATCTCTGCTGAATTTACTAAGGAAGCAAGACTTTCACTGTTTGGATTAGGAAATCACAGGAATGACTGTGAAACAAATTTAAAATGTAGCTGACAATGTTAAGTTAAAACTTGCTTCTGCTATTACTTTTCAAACTTGTTAGCATTTTGCATATGAAGGTTTTTGGTTAACTATAGATTCAAGGCTCTGTCTTTGGGTTTTTCATTTTAAAGAATAAAACTTCAGGGTAGGACTGGAGGTGCTCACCCATTGTTTATCAGTACCTTAAATCATGAATATGTTGGTGTTACCCACCTGTGTTCTCTCTTTGCTTTATGATCGTGTTAAATAACCTAAGTGATTTCCAATGAGGTTAAGCAGAGTCCCTTCAGGGGGCTCTTCAGTCACTTTTTCAGAGTATGCATTTTCAAACTATACCCCACGTCTCATCCCCCAGCCTCCTCATTCTGATCTGTTCCCTGAGGTAGACAGCCTTGGTAACTAATGGGAGTATATCTTTTGGGTAGGTGAGGGCAGAAATTAGGTTAAGAGCTACTTTCTTAGAAGTTTCCCCAGCACTCTATTAAGTATGGTATATTTATCCTCGTCTTTAGAGCTTTATGTGGAAATGTCAAGCTAGTTATTGCAAAAGACCTGGTACTGGAAATTCCTTGCATTTAATGTGAAAGTTTGATGCACCTGTAGTTGGGATGGTGTCTTTTTTAGGGTTGGAGTTCAGAGCAAAAGGAAAATGTTCTGTGTAAGACTTGCCCTAAAAAGGCACCTCTGACTGGCTGAGTCCCTCTTGAACCACTTTGGGATCCTTCAAGTTTCTAGCTTGGCTGGGTTGCTTTTGGAGCCAAGGAGAGTTCTAATCATTAGCATTAGTGAATTGTTGCTCATTAGCATTTGTGTGGAGTACCCAAATCACTGCAACAAAAGTGTGAAACCCCAGCTGGTGGTGGGGGGAGGGCCAGCGGGATTGTTTCTTCTTGGATTAATACCAGAGTTATTTCCCTTGGTGCAGATCCATTCTTCCCTGTGTGGGAATGTTTAACGTTCATACTGTTAGGTGAGAGTCTCATTCAGAGAACTTTAAAAAAATACCCATTTTTCTCAATTTATCTTAAAAAACCCACAAACCCAACGAAAGAATACTTTCCCTGTACGATGACTTGTTCAGAAATTTGAAAAGGCCTTCTGCTGCATGAGAGAGCTTTTCCTGCAATGCAGGTCCACCAGTTATTCAAGCAAAGAGTTAACCGAGGCCAGGGAGGCTTCTCTGGCAGCCTGCAAGCTTTGTGCAATAGCCAAGCTGGGGGCTGAGAGAGACTGATATTCATTTGTTTGTGTATGAAGCTTTCATTCCCAAAGTCTTAGACATCACATACCAGGAAAGATGATTGTGAAAAGCACGGACAAACTCAAGTGTTTCCTGGCTGCTCTGGTTGCCTTTGATACATCTAATTCTGCCTGACAGTGTTTGCCGCTTGGTTGTCTAAACAGAATTGTCTTCTTCAGTGGTGAGTGAGAATTAGTTATTCACATCCAGTCGTCATCATAAATACTCTTATGTGAGCCTGTGTCCCTAAATGAGTCTTACAGTAAAATCTTCAGTTTGGAGATCTTCAGTCCTCCCACTTTATTGTACCATGTGTAAGCTTCACCCTGGAATTGCATAGTTTGATGAGGTGTAATGGTCTTTGGTTCTGAGAAACTGTGCAGTGTGGTTGTGCAGAGAGGCCCAGCTAGGAATGTCTCCCAGGAGTCTGAGAGCTCTGTCATTTCCTTTTCCTCCATGGCTCCAAGTTCCTTGGGCCTGGATATAGCAACAGCACCCTCTAGTGTGTGATAGGGCGAGGATGGGCTCCTGCTTAATAAGGTGAGGTGCTTTGGCTTCACTGAGTGAGGTGTGGGAAACAAGGGGCTTGCCATTTATTGAACAGTACAGCTGAGCCTAAATACGCAAAAGCAGCATGTCTTCTAGGTTTTGACAGCTGAGAAAGGAAGATAGAGACAGCAGGAAGATAGGGTTTTAGATTATTTTACAAAGACGTGAAAGCTAAGGAGAGCCACAGGAGGGAATCTGGGGGTCACTGGGGAAAGGAACTGTTCCTATGAACAGTTTGCTGTTCTTCCAAAGAATTCAAAGCTTGGCCATGTGCACAGGGAGGAGGATGGATAGGGCCTGGCCACAGAGACCTTCCATTGCTGACTGAGACTGGGCCTGCAGAGGGGCCAGAGCTTTTTTTAGAAAACTGAAATTCCAAACGCTCCAAGCAGTGGTTTAAAGGCTACTAAAATGTAAATGACTGATAGGTATTACCTGACAACAGAGTTTTGATTAAAGGAACTAGACTTAAGTATAACAGGGAGCAAAAAGTGGGTAGAGATGGACTGAGTATAGAGAGAATGGAAGAGGGATGCTTCCATCCTTCATTTTGTTCATCTAGCAAATATTTATTGTTGAGCTGCTATTCAGTGACAGCTTCTGTTGTAGGTACTGGGTGTGAATTCACACTAGGTGTAAATAAAGAGAGTCCCTGCCCTCATGGAGCTTATGTTCTTTACAGTTGCCAAGGGGTTCCATAGCTCAGTCCTCCATGCTTACATTTTTATAGTGTGGTCTGTTTACAGGCAGAATGTGATTTGAGGACATGGAAAGTACCCACTGCTCAAAATTGTGTCTGCTCCAACTGGTCTTTCCTGCAATTTCCAAACCAAAACCCCTTGTTCAACAAAGATCTGTTTTCTGAGAGAAGTAACGATGAAGTCAGACACTTTGTCCCCACGCTTATCGTCTGGTGAAAATGAACAATCTGATGAGACCTGGAGGGACGGGGGTAACTCTGGCACCAGCAAATTGTGGCCTGGGGGAGTGTATTTTTCAGAGCCAAGGTTTCCTCATCTGTGGAAGCAGCTGTATTAATTCCTCTGTCAGATCCTTTCTGGATCTAACATTCTATTTTGCATGGCAGGTAGCATCCTGGAAAGCACAGAGTGTGGTACATCCCTGGGAACACTGGGTAATTGTTTGGGGATGGGGGCAGGACCAGATTAGACACTGTAAAAAAAAAAAAAAAAAAAAAGGAGGAGAGCATGGAGAAGGAGCATGATTTGACAACCAAATTTAGGCTATTTAAAAACTGTTTCTAGGGCATATATTCCTGGGTCCAATTTCTGACTAGAAGTTGCCTGCAAGGGAGGGTGGTAGTGTAGGTATGGTTGTCGCAGATTTTTTGGGAAGCTCAATTACTGGTACTTTTGAGGATGCTAATGAGTTTTGAAAATTATCTGCAAAACTCATGGCCATAGATCTGACCCCTGAGCTGCAGCTGCTGCTATAGAGCTCTGTGGTGAAGATTTCTTGTGGTGTGGAGTGCTTTCCTTTTAACTGCAGATGGAGTACCACAAGCTGATATTCTTTGAATCCTAGAGAGCAAGTGACCTACTTACTTACTATTGTGTCTGAAATATTCAATTAGAGTATATTTTAGGAAAAACTTTTTCAGCTTGGAACATGGTTTTGCTTTTGTGAAAACACACACCAGTAGAGACACAAGATTAATTTTCTTGGCTGTTCTGACCCACTGTATCAGGAATAACTTTGGATACTGTATGACTTCTCTCATTGGGAAGAGGCAATGTAAAATCCATGGGCTTCTTTAGTAAAGACTATTCATAACTATACCTTTATAGGCTCATGTGATGAAGATTAATGAAAGCTTTCGGTTTAGAATGAAAAAATGCACAAGTTATTTGCTAGGCTCTCTAACGTCTTGAAGATGTTGATCTTGGTCTTTGCAGTTTATTGGTCAGGCTTTCTTTACCTTGTGGCTTTTCGCTTTGCAAAGAGTTTCAGCCTCTCTGTGAAGTACTGTGTAAATAGGTTTCAGGGTGGAGTGTGGGTGGGACTTTTTTTGCAAACTTTCTTCTTTCAAGACTTTTAAAGAAATCATACCTGGGACCAATTGAGAGGCAGAAACCTTGGGTGGCTTTGGAGTTTTCTATGTGTGTGTTCTGCCATCTGCTGGAAAAGGATCACCAAGCTTGGAAAGCTGACCGGCAGTGTGGAAGAGGGTGTGCACTCCTGGTCCCTCCATCCCTCTCTCAGGGCTGGGCAGAGTACACAGCAAAGCTTGTAAGATGCCATGATGTACTTGGTTTTCTGTTGGATCACCTTAACTCACAACCAGAGTTATCTCACAGGGATTTCCCTACCAGTCTGCTGAGCTCAGGTCCAAGTTGCTTTGGGAGACTGCATCACAGTATCGTCTGGCCTCGTTCTTCTGGGTATGCAGTATGTTGATTGGGATTGCCTTGAAGTACTTTTCATTGGTTTAGAGTGGAAACAAAACAAAACATTCAATCCAAGTCGAGGGCAGGGTGGCTGCCTTCGTAGTGATGTTAGTATAAGAGGGCTAACTGATCTATTCAGGAAAGATCAGCCCTTTTTCTCTGAGATCATAATCTCCCTCCTTTTTGGTGTTAAAATGCCCTTTTACAAAATGATAGTAATAGATGAGGGTTATCATGTTAAGCATATATTTGCACGGCAAAAGTAAAAGTTAGCAACCGTGAGTCAGTTTCCTAATTCTTTTAAAAAACATTTTCTTGTGTGTGAAATCCCAAAGTCTGGGTTTGCTACTCCCTGTGGTCTCACCTTTTCCTTCATGTGACAACTCGAGTAGAAAAGTAGGGTCAACAATCCTCCGTTGTAGCTTCCATATTTTCCCTGGCAAATCCTCCGTGGATTTTTCTGTGCTATGACCCACATAGAAACACAAAAATAATAGTGTGGTAGAATGAGGATAATGTCTCCTCACTAACTGGGTCACTGCTTTATAGATGGATTTTGGTCTGTAGTAAATGCTTGGCCTGGTTTCGCACCCCTTTGCATCATTTTCTTCCTCTGGAGCTCTTGATGGAATGTGACCTTCCTGTCTGGATGTGTCTGTGGGACTCCCATGGGGAAGACTTAGATTTTTGGCAGCCGGATCCTCAAGGCAACTGGGACAGGATGTGAAAGGCCAGCATCCTTGTTTCTTCTTAAAATTTCTCAGAGGCTTATAATCCTTTTGAAAGATTTTAAAATGGAAATTTGACATTTTGATACCTAAGATTAGTTAAAAGATTCTAGTAACTGAAGTAATGAAACTGACTTTCTTCTTTATTAAGGGTTATACTTACAGAAACATATGATTTTTTCACCAAATGTTTTAAGGCCTAATTCAAATAAAATTATAAAGATTAAAGAAAAAAATACAACTGGAGTTACTCTGATTGAGGCAGGTTTGGTATTTGGCTCTGTGGAACCTGAATTGAAAATTGCTAAAAACTGAATTGAAATTTATTTCTGAGAAGATATTTAGCTAAGAGGGCAGATATTTGAGATCTGAGTAGGTGGAGGCTGGGAAAATAAGTTTGTACTGAAGCCAGAGCACATGGTGTCTTCATTGGAAATATCAATAGATGTTCCCAGAGAATAAACGTTTTTGTATATTTATCTAGTGATAACAAGTGCTTCTGAACGAGCAAGGACATTCAAGATTGTAGGGTATGAGTTTTCATATGGGCACACACAGAGGCTTGTGACCTAAAGGCCATGTGAAGAAGGTGGAAAAATCCTCCCCAGTTAAATTTTCATGGGCCAGATTGTTAGAAACATGTCCAAGAAGTGATTTCATAAAACTTTTGAAACTTGGCTGAAAACCCTGGCAGATCTGTATCATCTGGTAAATATTTAGGACTTTGTGTATATTATTTTCAAGGAACAGCAATAAACTATAGAAAAAAAATTTCTTCAGCAATAACAAAACACTGCAGGAATGTTAGCGTTTGAATCAGAATTTTGTTTTTTTTTTCAAGGGTGGGGGTGGGGTGGGGGAGAGGGAAAGAGGTCTTATTTCTGGTAGAATTAGGTCAATTTAAATTCTCTTTCATTGAAGGTGACTATCAAAGTTTACTATGATTTGCTTGTTAACTTAGCAACACTGGGCGTATGATAGCTTCATTTTTTATCACCTGGTAGTTTTTTGTTTTTATTTTTATTTATTTATTTAAAAAAATTTTCTCGCCTGGAAGGGCTTATGAGATTTCACCATTACCTGCACCTTAAAATCTCAGTATGTAACTCAACAGCAATTGAAAATGTGAATTTTCCTATCTAGTAGGAGAATTAAAAAGCAGAAAGGTAGAGTTCAGGAATAATACTCCCAAAAGGGAACAATCAAACATCAAGGCCATGTTCTAGTTTCCTCAGGTCATAGCCTTCTGTTAACGATACCATCTTATATTTCTTTTCCAATGGGATTCACATCTGTTTGTCTTTCACATATCTCCTAAGGCAAATGGCTATAATAATCATGCCCCATTATATAATTTGGGAAACAGAGTCATAGATGAGGAATTACTTTCCTGTCTCTCTTTTCCTCAATACATTGTTCTATTCTAGTGAGGAAAACACAGATGTCAACCAGTTATATATGCCAAGCACTTTACATGTATTATCTCATTATTTCCTATGAGGTAGGTGTATTTCTATTTATTTTTCTTTCAGATGAGGAAATAGTGGCTTATAGAGGTTAAAAAACTTGCTAGAATTTATATAGCTAGTATGTGGCAGAATGGGGAACAGAAACCATTACACCATACTGCCTCTCCAGTAATGTGCTACAGAGAAAGCAGCTTCCATAGCCCAATTGAACCCAGCTGTCTATTCCCAGGCTCCCAGCCTGGTACCTTCCTTCATGTCCAGCATTCAGTGAATCAAGGAGTTGATTTAGACCTCCCAGGAAAGGGGTCTGGAGAGGCAACAATGTCCTGCTCTCTAGCTTAGAGTTAGCTGTCACTGATAAGACCTCTCTGAGATGTTTTAAAACAGCATGATAAAGACGTAGTAAATGAATATATGTTCTATGCAAAAGCTCATGAAACAGCAGCTCAGTAATGGCCCGGGGTCTGTAGAGGCAACAATGTCCTGCTCTCTAGCTTAGAGTTAGCTGTCACTGATAAGACCTCTCTGAGATGTTTTAAAACAGCATGATAAAGACGTAGTAAATGAATATATGTTCTATGCAAAAGCTCATGAAACAGCAGCTCAGTAATGGCCCAAGGCCTAAGCAGGCAAGCAGGAGGCCGCAAACTGGCCATGCCTCCCCAGTGTGTAGGCAGACATCTTCTCACAGGCTGTATTCCCATCCTGGCCTCTTCCCTTTTCTGTTGACTTGGGCAGAGTCCCAACTTTTCCTTACAAAAGATCAAAACTAAGACTTCTTGGCTGTCCAGATCAGATCGTCACTAAGGTTTGGCCGTCTCTCAGAAAAGACAGGCTGGGTTGGCCTGAACTTTCCTCACTTGGCATTCCAGGAGGTTCATACTCCACTGAAGGACCTTAAAACCAACAACTGTCTCCTTCATACCGTAGTAATGGCTTTGACTCAAAAACTGAATGTAGCTGATGCCAAATAAATGGCAACTCAGACGATGCTCTCCAGACTCGGCAGCTTTTAACCCATTTATCTTTAGAAACCGAACCCTTCTCTTTCAGACCCAGGCCTGTACAAATGAAATTCTATTTGGGTATAAAGTTTATTCTAAAACTAGCTTTTTGGACTGCTACTGATTTTGAATACTAATGGCCATCTTTGTTACTTTTTTGATTATGAATTTTCTAGGAGGAATAATTTTGTAGAACACAAGTACTCTGGACCCTGTTTGTGCAGAATTCACTTTAAGGGAAGGTACCTTAAATGCCTGACTGTACACTATGTTAGAAGGAGAAAAGACATCTAAGCACTACATTTCTTCCTTTTCTCTTAGTTCTGTGAGCCTGTGAGACTTAACTCTTAAATTTCTCCCATGCCTCAAAATTTCAAATCTCAGGGACTTCTCTGGTGGTCCAGTGGTTAAGAATCCACCTTCCAATGCAGGGGACACAGGTTTGATCCCTGGTCGGGGAACTAAGATCCCACATGCCATGGGGCAACTAAGCCTGCGTGCTGTAACTACTGAGCCTGCATGCTCTGGAGCCCGTGTGCCACAATTAGAGAGCCTGTGTGCCGCAACTACTGAGCCTGTGCACTCTGGAGCCAGCGTGCCACAAGTAGAGAGCCCACGTGCTGCAACTACTGAGCCCATGTGCTCTGGAGCCTACATGCCACAACTAGAGAGAGGCCTGTGCGTCACAACCAGAGAGGAGCCCGTGGGCTACAACGAAAGATCCGGCGTGCCGCAACAAAGATCCTGTGTGCCGCAACTAAGACCCGATGCAGCCAAAATAAATAAAGTAAATTAAAAACTAAAAAGAAAGCAAGCATTAAAGTTTCTTTAAAAAAAAGAAGTCAAATATATCAGCTACCCACCACAACAAAATATCACAAGTGCTTTGGGAATTTCAGAGGAGGAAGGGTGTGGTCAGAACGCTGCCTTCTTTTTCCTAACACAGTCAAACAGCATCTGCTCACTTTCTAATTCACTACAGAAAAACTGACCTTTCATTTTAGCCTCTGCATATTAAGAACATGATTCCTAACATTCCATTCATTACAACAGAAGCTCATTACTGTAAATATCTGGTCTCAGATGTTCATTATAATGCTGTGTTTCCTCTTCTGCTTTCAGAGAGGGAGGTAGTGTCACTTACATCTGGCATATGGGAAGGGGTTAAATAAACTGGGACTCATCAACCAATTCAGCCCTGGCCCCAAGCAGCAGGTGGTTCTTTTGCTCTCTCACTAAACTGGGACTTATACAGGAAACAGCCCTTGAGGAAGGCAGGTTAAGTAACTTAGCAGTTTTGTAAGCAACATGCATGTAAACCAGAGGATAATCCTTTCATGCCCCAAACATCTTATAAAATAGTGGTAGAACCAGATGTACAGGAGATCCCACACATGCAGTTGCTGCACTGCAAACATTGTCCAGTCATGAGCTGTAGAAGTGTAGTTGGTGATGCCTTGCTTATGTCTTAAACTGAAGAGAATGAGGGGCTCTGCATTTAGCAGGTTACATATGATACCAAAGAAAGCTGTACCCCTTGGCAAAGCGCATCTTCTTTGGGGAACAGGACCTCTAACCCTACAGAGCCCAGAGTGATAAGGATGGGAAACACAAAGACCCCCCGTCGGTCATTGAGAATGATGGTAAAGTGGGGCCACTCCTGCTTCCATGTCTTGGTTCACAGACTCATGAATTCTTCCTATTGGGACACAGCACCATATAGATTCAATACTTACACTACGTCCTTGGAAGATGGTACTCCATCCTTGCAGAGAATTGCTTCCAAGCTGGTATTTCAGCTGTACCTTCAACAGGACATTCCAGTGCTCTGTCATGCCAGTGGCTTCTGTATGGTGCGGTGTGTGATATGACCAGTATATTCCATGGTCATGGGCCTGCTGCATATGTCCTTCATTGTGCAGTGGGTTCCTGGTCATATGCTGTGTTTTGTGGCCTTCCATGTTTGTGGGATAGGCACACTGTGATCCCTGATAGCAGTGCTGCTTGAGACTCTGCAGATAGTAAAGGCAGCCCCATACTCAGAATAGGTGTCTACTCCTGTAAGAATGAATCATTGGCCCTTCAAGGAGTATAGTCAACTTGCTGCCAAGTGGCTAGTTGTTCTCCTCAAGGAATAGTGCTATATAGGATGCTCAGCTTTCATCTCTGAGGTTGAAAATTCAGAGATGGCAGTAGTTAGATTGGCCTTGATAAGTGGGGATCATGTTGTTAGGCCCAGGTATACTCTGCCATTGTGGGCATGTGCCCGTCTTGTTAGTTCAGCATGGTTGATGGCAAAGGCTGACTCATGTCAGCTGGCCGAGTCATTTTGCCTATTCAATTGCTCAGTGCCTATTCCATGGTGGCACTTATGGCATTAACATGATACAAAAATCTTCACACTTCATTCTCACAACCATATGTCCATTTACATGTATGTTTTTGTCTCTGATCTTCTGGTATCTTTTCCTTTCAGGTCCCTGACCAGTCAGCTGTCCCTCTAGCCTTGCCAGTCACTGCAGTAATTTTGTTCTCCTGGCTTCTGTGCTGCCACTAGGGCTCAATTGCTTCGGGGCCCCATCAACCCCATCACTATCAATCAGCCAAGCTTTGTGACTGCCTCTCTTACCATAGGCTCTGGCTTGCAGAGGAGAGGCACTACTGAAGTTCTTAGTGAAACTGGTTCTCCTCTCACTAGCAAATTCCTGATGGCCTTGGTAAATGAAGCCCCCCTTAGCTCTCCTAAGAAATATAATCCTCTGGTGAGTCTGTGGCATCATGTAATGCATCCATTCCAGTATGCCAGCTTCCCCCAGCCTCTTTATCCCTTCTTCTACTGCTTGCTGTGGCAACTCAAGCATTTCCACTTTCTTTACAATAGGCTATAGTTTTCTCCAGGCTTCTAGGAGCCTCCTAACCGCAAGTTTGCTCCTTTGCTGGCGTCCTTGCCAGGATGTTAAATCCCATATCCCAAGAGAATGCCCCAAGGCAATTTTTTCTTGCTTACACAGTCTTATATTCCTCCTCCTTTGATTAAGCACCCTTAAAATCCAGCCACAGAGGTCCTTCCCCGGACTGTCGGGACATGCTAATTCTGGCAGCTCTTTGCTCTCTCATCAGCCTTAGCACGTCACCACAGATTATGCCGGAATTTATCTCTGGTTATCAGTTTGGCAGGCAGGGGACAAGTGGGACTACTCCTGAAGGTGGCATGTACTTCTTGTGGCAGAGAGGCCTCTGTCGTGTCTTCCTTCATGGGGGATGTGCTAGCTTCTAACATGGAGTGGTGGGCTCTGCAGGCTCTGAGGGTTTAGGAGAGCATGTAGAGCCATAAGCCTCTGGGGCTTTAACCCAGCTTCCCCCATATGGGTCTCAGGTTTTTCTAATTAGGATTTTTGCATAATAGACCTGCCTTGGCTAAGCATTTAAATGTTTCTGGAGCTTTGGACTATTCAGCCATGTGTTTGCTCCTCAGTTGTGTCTATTCTCTCATTATGGGAGAGAAGGGTCTCTTTGTAAACTACCAAAAAGGTTTTCTGATTGTTATACTCAACTGTACTTATACTTTGTTAGAAAGTGCTCTCAAGTTGTTCATTATCCCTCTGCAGGACAATACAATTTAGTAATAACCAACTGACTCTACTGTCCTTTTATACATTGTTCCCCCCTTACCTTTCAAATGCCTGCATCTTATTGGCAAGGGCATTCCCCTCCAATGGGATGTGTTCCCACATCACTACCAGTAACATCTTCAGCAGCTGGCCCACCACCTTGTGCCAGGGACTATCCGTGCCCCGCAAGCCACCTGGGGTATGCTCTTCTTTTCCAGATGAGGGGTGGATGATCCAGTCTAAAAATCTCATCTTACTGCATGCTTTCTCAGCCCACTCCTGCTACCGATTGTGTCAGTTCGTGTTCTCTGGATGTAGATGCCAAAATGGAATTAGAAGTGCAAGGGATTTATAGAGGGAGACACCTGTGAAGGATAAAGGGGAGTAAGAGCCAGAGTAGAAGGGAGAGCCTTTGGATGGCACTGTAAATCTGAAACCGGTGAAAGAAGGGATGGAAGAAAGGAGGAAAGGGTAGGAAGAGCCTGAGACTCAGCACAGCTCTGAGAAAGTCTTAGGGGGCAGGTAAGGAACCAGAGCAGAGATTGCCCTTAGAGGCGTCCTGCCCGGGCTGGAGTGGGCCTGCCCTAGTGCCCTGCTGTGCACAGTCACTGGCTGAGAGCAGTTCAGGCAGTCTGTGGCCTTGGCTTGAATGCCGCCTCAAAGCCTGGAGGTGCATCTGCTGGAGACTGGCAGCTAACCACATGCTGCACAGCAGGGAGATCTGAACAGTGCACCTCATGGCTGCCATCTCCACTTCTCTGTAGTCTTCCCTATCTTCATGGCAACATATCCTGTTCTTAGGCCAAAATCATGGACTTATCCTTTATTCTTTTCTCTTTTATGTTCTCCACAATCTGTCAGGGTAACCTGTGGCCAGACCTTCATATATTAACTAGAATCTGACCACCTCTCATTACCTTCACTGCTCTCATTGATGTGAAGAGACACAGGGAGAAGACAGCTGTCCACAAGCCAAGGAACACCTGAAGCTACCACAAGCTAAGAGCAAGGCCTGGAACAGATCCTTGCCTAGGCCCTTCAGAGGGAGCATGGCCCTGCCAACACCTTGATCCCAGACTTCTGGCCTCCAGAACTATGAGACAATGAATTTCTGTTGGTTAAACCACCCAGTTGGTGGTACTTTGTTTGTGGCAGCCCTAACAAACGAATACAAATACCATCTCTCATTTGGATTACTGCAAGAGCCTCCCTGTTGATCTGTTTGCTTCAGCCTCTTTCAACAGAGTAGTAAGAAGGATCTTACTTAATGTAAATCAGATTATGTCACTCCTCAGTTCAGAAATCATCCAGAGGATTTCTATTTTAGAGTAAAAGCCAAAGTCTTTACACAGGCCCACATTACATGTGCTTCCCCTTGCCCACTCTGTTCTAGGTACCTACCTTTAGTTTTCAAGCAGGCCAGGCTGTCTCCCGCATAACGGCCTTTGCTAAAGCTGTTTCCTCAGACTGCCCTTCCTGCAAAGGACAAGGCTCATTCTCTCACTTCTTCCAAGTCTTTGTTCAGCTGTCACCTTCTTTAGGAAGCTTACCTTGACCACATTGCTTAAAATCACAATCACTCCCTCTGTACACCTGATCCCCTTTAACCTGCTCTATTTTGTTCTTTTTCCATAGCACTTATCAACTAACATAGGATATTGATTATTTTAATTATTTATTACCTGTCTCCCTCCACTAGAATGTAGGCTATGAGGGAAAGGAATTTTTGTTTGTATCCCAAGCAAACAGTGCCTGGTTCCTAGAAGATGCTTAATGTTTGCTGGATAAAGAAATGGGCTTTCCAGGATAGGAAACAGAATAAAATATTAAACCTGACAGCCTGGTAGCACAACAAATCCCTCCACAATTTAATACCTGGCTTGCATCTTGTACCGAGAACTGACCTATCTTCATCCACCTAAGATGTATCAAAAGCATCCTGTGTCAGGTGCAGGATCAAAAAGGAGTAATGTTTGGTCTGTGCCTTCAAGGACTCAAGAGTCTAGTGGCTGGAGGCAAGCAAATGTGTGCCCTAGATTATCTTTTTGTCATCTCTCTTCTCTTTTTCCCTTTTTTAAATATATAGTAGAAGTAAGGCAAGGGGTACTAGTGAGTGATGACAGCCTGGTAGATTTATTTTGCTTCATATAGTCCAAGCAGGCTTTCTTTGAGGGGAACTTGAACCTTATTTCAGGTATCACAGTAGCATTAAAATCTTCCCTCCCACCCTGTGTCTAACAAAACAGTATAGATTTCACATAGAAAAGATGTCATTATCTGGAATATAATGATTAACCTATTTTAAAATGCAGAGACATTTCTATTAATGAAAAATTATGATCATTATGCAAGTTTCTGACTAATCCTAATTGCTTCCAGGCCAATTTCATGGAAACTTGTAAATAAAAAGTGCCGCTGGCACCGTTATGCAAAAAGAAGCCTTTAAACATGATTTATTTAAGTCTGGTGAATGCAGTGAAAGATAAAAATAAATTAATAATCTGCTCATAATCTTAGGTAAAAAAATAGGTACTTACAGTCCTATTCAAAACTTTAATTCTCTGAAATGTCTTTTCATGATCTGTCAAAAGATAAAATATTTAAAAAGTGTGTTTCATTTTTTATTATTATTTATTTACTTTTTTATTGAGGTATAGTTGATTTATATATAGTATTATATTAGTTTCATGTATATAACCTAGTGATTCAAAATTTTTTGAATTTTTAATAAGCAAAATTTTGAGAAGCTTTGCAATTTAATTGAATTATTTTTCTTGGAAGAATATTTTTAGTAGTTCTTGATGTCTTGTCTTTGATGTGACTTAAAAGTCTTGAGTGATTCCTCAAGGAAAAAGCAGTGTTTTTGTGTGTATGTCTATTTTTCTGTTCGTCATTTCCTCCTTTATTCAATGTTTCTTGAGTGACTACTATCTGTAATAATCTAGACCAGTACATAGTATTCACTCAATTTTATGGAGATCAGAGTTCTCAGATCTTTCCTGAACCGGGCAGAAATATAAAGAATTGTCTACTTTGTATTAATTGCAGTGACTTTAAAGGAAATAGTTTTTGTATCTCTTTTGGCTTAAAATTCTTAGTCTGCAAGAGGGAAAAAGCCTTGTACATAATTGAATGAGGAAAAGAGTAAACAATGTCAAGAGTTCAAGGTTTAAGAAAAACACCTATATTTCCACCTCTAAATGACAATTATTATTTGATTTAAAATATCAGTTTCTCTATTTGTATTCATTTCTATTTTTTCCCAAAAGAATTGCTACTTTCTTCCTTAATGTGATCATTTTCATTGATGTTCTTTCCCTCTCTTCAAGATAATTTCTGAAAACATTTTCTTCATATATATTTCCTTTTCTTATTTTGTGACATTTCCATGTTTTCTATTTTCTAATTAACTTTTTTATGTGCAAACTGTATTTGTTCACTTTTAAATTGTTTATTACCTATATAGTTATTTTCATTTTTCAATTGCTACACCTTTTTTTTTAACCTGAGAAAATAGTTTGGGTGTATTGGTTTGGGATGGAATACATTACAATTTTTTCATTTAAATGAATGGGAAAAGTTTTTAAACCTAATGGCTTTTCAGTTTGCAGTCTGTTTTTTAGGAATGAACAGAAGTTTCTAACAGGGATCAGTGTATCAATTTGTGGATCAACATAAAGCTTGTCTGTGGAGTAGATTTGGCCAGCAGGATGCTAGTTAGTGACATTCAATGAAGAATGGCTGCAAAAGTACTGTAAAAATGTTAGCGTGCTGAACAATCTATGGGGGTTATTATTCTAGGCCTTTCAGGGTGTAGGGTGGAGAGTGGTGCTTTTTTTTTTTTAACATCTTTATTGGAGTATAATTGCTTTACAATGTTGTGTTAAAATCCTCAACTAGCAAACAGAATCCAACAGCACATTAAAAGGATCATATACCATGATCAAGTGGGGTTTATCCCAGGAATGCAAGGATTCAATATACACAAATCAATCAATGTGATACACCATATTAACAAATTGAAGGATAAAAACCGTTATGATCATCTCAATAGATGCAGAAAAAGCTTGTGACAAAATTCAACACCCATTTATGATAAAAACTCTCCAGAAAGTGGGCCTCACATAATAAAGGCCATATATGACAGACCCACAGCCAACATCATTCTCAATGGTGAAACACTGAAACCATTTCCTCTAAGACCAGGAAGAAGACAAGGGTGCCCACTGTCACCACTATTATTCAACATAGTTTTGGAAGTTTTAGCCACGGCAGTCAGAGAAGAAAAAGAAATAAAAGGAATCCAAATCGGAAAAGAAGAAAAGCTGTCACTGTTTGCAGATGACATGATGCTATACATAGAGAATCCTAAAGATGCTACCAGAAAACTACTAGAGCTAATCAATGAATTTGGTAAAGTAGCAGGATACAAAATTAATGCACAGAAATCTCTTGCATTCCTATACAATAATGACAAAAAATCTGAAAGAGAAATTAAGGAAACACTGCCATTTACCATCGCAACAAAAAGAATAAAATACCTAGGAATAAACCTACCTGAGGAGATAAAAGACCTGTATGCAGAAAACTGTAAGACACTGCTGAAAGAGATTAAAGACAATACAGACAGATGGAGAGATATACCATGTTCTTGGATTGGAAGAATCAACATTGTGAAAATGACTCTACTACCCAAAGCGATCTACAGGTTCAATGCAATCCCTTTCAAACTACCAATGGCATTTTTCAGATCTAAGTAGCTTTTAAAAAGCTCTAGAAACTCACCTCAAAATCCCTTGAGTAAATCAAGTTATTCTCAGATTATTGCCCTAGTCCCTTGCCTTTTTTTTTTCTTTTTTGGCCTTTTTCTTCAAAGATATCATCCTATTTTTCTCTTTCTTCTGAAATATAGTTAACCTACTTCTTTTTTGAAAATTTCTGGGTCTCATTGATTTTCTGGATTTGAGAAGTCTTCTAATAGATTTCAGAGTGCTGTCCCATTCATATTATGAGTCTAAGAAAGGTATTCTTTACTCTAAAAAACTTTCTTCTTTCACATTTCTGGATATTTCCTTTATTTCATTTCCATCTTGTTTTCCCTTCACTTTTTTGTCTTCTTCCTGGAAGACACAAAAACTTCCTCTTACTGAATTATCATTGGTTTATTGGTAGAGTGATTCCAAGACAAAATGTCAGATTTTTCCTTTCATGTTAGGGAGATACTCCCAACATCTCTTCCTCTCTGGGCCTCTGGTAGGTTCATTTTCATAAATGCCATTTTCTAGTTTTCCTTTAAGAGTATATAAACAGTCACTTCTGTGATTTTCCAAAGTTTGCCTCCTCTTTTAAGGGCACCAGATGGCTTACTCCATATTCTCATGTTAGGCTCACTTACTTATGTACCATATTCAAAATGTCAAAACCAAGTGGTCTTGGATTGTTTACTTTTGTTATTTTACTTTATCTGAATTAGACAACTTACCTCCTTCCAGTTAAACTCAAACTCTTAGGCTTCCCCAAATGTTTAATTAAAATTTTTTTCTCCAGGTCCTTTTCCAGCCTTTTAGCACATCAAGACATTACAATTATGTTTCTGGAATTCTCTTCTCTAGCTAAGTTGAGGGCTTTGGTGGTGTCTCTTTTCCATGAAAGGCTAGTCCAGTCTCAGACTCCTCAATTTCAACTCTAATAGAAATTGTTCCAGGGGACTCCCCTGGTGGTCCAGTGGTAAAGAATCCACCTTCCAATTCAGAGGACGCGGGTTTGATCCCTGGTCAGGGAACTAAGATGGGGCAACTAAGCCTGTATGCCACAACTACAGAGCCCACGCACCCTGGAGCCTGCGCGCCACAACTAGAGAGAGAAAACCCGCACACCGCAACTAGAAACTCAAGCAGACTGCACGCTGTAACGAAAACACTCCCACATGCCTCAACAAATATCCCATGTGCCGCAACTAAGACCCAATGCAGCCAAAAGAAAAAGAAAAAAGAAAAAAAGGAAAATAAATAAATACAATAAATAAATATTAAAAAAAAATTGTTCCAAAACACAAATGCTAACCCCCTTCCTCTCTCCTTCTTTCTGTTTGTTAAATTCAGGAGTTGTCTGCTCATTCTGATACTGTTTGATTGAAAAACCAGTTCTTGGGAATAAAAGTTTTTATTCAGCATAATGTTTAGGGGTCAAATTATCAGTCAAAATGTGACCAAAAAACATAATGCTCCATCTTCTCATGTTCTTCGCCTTTTCCTTCTTTATAGGATTTATCCTTTAGTATGCTTTTTATTCCCGAAAACTGGCTTGAGAGTCCCTCACAAAAAAGCATTCATCTTATTATTTTTTGAAGTGTGAATCAACTTGTTCTCATTTCAGAAGGATCTTTTCTCCTCACTTTGAGTGATAAAGGTTCAAAAAAATAATTTCTCTGCACACTAAAAAGTCGTCTTTAGAAATGTAAATGAAAACCACAGTGAGATTCCACTTCACACCCACGGGGATGGCCCAGGCTGGTGGGGAGGGTGCTAATGGGTACGAGGCTTCTTTTGGGGATGATGAAAATATTCTCAAGCTGTGGTGATGGTTGTGTGTATCTGAATACATTAAAAACCATTGAAGTGTGTATTTTAAATTAGTGTATGTGTTGTATGGTATATGAATTATATCCCAATAAAATTATTAAAAGAAAAAAAATTTTTAAACACATTTACTTTTCAGTGATCAATACCACTTTCTCATGAAATGCTTACATATGAGAAATGTTCTTGTGTCTTCTCACCTTAAATTGTTCTCTTTCGCTTAGAAGTCAGGCTCATTCCTCTGGCTAATATCTGACAGAATCCCGTCAGTGTTTTTGCTTCTTCCTTTATTAGCCAGACTACTTCCAGTTTAAAGAAAATTTTGCCGTCAACAACCACTAGGGTTCCCTAAGGTATGGTTCATAAAGGAAAGGCAGGACAGGTGCTCGATTCTTTCTTTCTATTTATCAGCTTTACAGATAGTAAGTGGTTCCCTAGCGTGCAACGATGACCAGTGCTTTTTAGGGTCATTATGAACTTAGGGATTTAAAGGCATGTGATATATTCTAATCCATTGCAGGTATTATCCTTATTGGTGCTTAAATTTTCCCATATTTGCCCAGTAGGAGCATTCACGTTGACTCCTGGGTCTTCTAGATACAACTCCAGTAATGTTTGATGACTTCTTTATTTTCTGGTGTAAAAAATCGCTCTTGGCTCCTCTTTTACATTTTCTGTTCCAGACATGAATCTACCGTTTCTCCAAGAAGCCCTGGGGTATTTTAGACACCACTACCTGGATGCTATGGGTGCTTATTGCTTCCGGTTTCGTCATTATTTCTAGGTCTTTTCAGTAGACAGATACAAGAAGTATTTTTTAACATAAAATAAATTATGAATTCATACTGATACTTCTAACTCAAAAAAGAGGGTTTTTACTTAATTTCATTGATCTTAATCCATACCTTTCTTCTACATCGAAATCTCTTTTTAACACCAATTACTCATTCTCCTTATCCCCCACTAAACACAGAGTAGTCCAAGTGTAACATTATTAATGCTACTCTAACAATGTGATTAGTTGAAAATGTTAGAATTGTTTGAAGTTCATTTTTGTAATGAGGGTATATGCCAAAAGAATGAATGACCAGACACATTACTGTGTTTTCAAGTCACTTGGCATGATTTATTTCTGGTGGTTATACCACCAACTAGACACACATTTAGGTTCTTTTTTTTTTTTTTTTTGCTTTTTATTATTAAGGATATTTTATACTTCTTTTTAATAAGGTATAATGTATATACTGTAAAATTTATCCTCTTTAATGTATAGTTCTGCATATTTTGACGAAAGCATAAAATCATGTACCCTGCACTAAAACCAAGATACAGAACAGTCTTATCATCCCCCCAAATTGCCCCAAGCTCCTTTACGGTCAACCCCCACTCCAGTTCCCAGCAATTTGAATCTGTTTTTTTGTCCATGTAGTTTTGCTTTTATTCAGAATGTTGTATGAATGGAGTCATATAGTATATAGCATTTTGAGTATGGATTCAGCATAAAAGTATTGCTTTTTAAAATTTAATTTTGTTTTATAATGATATAAAATATTTACATAATTCCACAGTCTAATCAACAAAAGTATATGTAAAGAAATTTGGCTTTTATCCTGTCCTCTTCACTTTATGCCTTTCCTCCCTCTATAGATAGCCATTTTTTTAAATATAAATTTATTTATTTATTTATTTATTTATGGGTGCATTGGGACTTCATCATTGGGTCTTCGTTGCTGCGTGCGGGCTTTCTCTAGTTGCAGTGAGCGGGGCCTACTCTTAGTTGTGGTGCGCGGGCTTATCGTGGTGGCTTCTCTTTGTTGTGGAGCACGGGCTCTAGGTGCATGGGCTTCAGTAGTTGTGGCACGTGGGCTCAGTAGTTGTGGCTCACGGGCTCTAGAGCACAGGCTCAGTAGTTGTGGCGCATGGGCTTAGTTGATTCGTGGCATGTGGGATCTTCCCGGACCAGGGATCGAATCCATGTCCCCTGCATTGGCAGGCGGATTCTTAACCACTGTGCTACCAGGGAAGTCCCTAGATAGCCGTTTTTTATTTTTTGATATCTACCTGTCTACCAATCTCATATTTCCCTCTCCCTTCTTAAGCAGTTAACATAATATGCACACTTTGCTCAGGTAGGGCATTTTATTTTTTTATTTATTTATTTTTTTTATTCACACACACACACACTGTATTTTATTTTTACAAGACATAAATAGACTGACACCAAGCATTGTACATGGATGACCACAACAAAAGCAACAATGATTGCAATTACCAAACATGAAACACACTCATACTATGTCATAATATTGACATTCAGTCCAGTAATCCTCCACTGTAACAGCTCCTTTACTTTGCAGTGAAAATTGATTTGTATATTCTTTGCCTCTGAGTCCTCGTGGGATTTTTTTTTTTTTTTTTAAATTCAGACAGAAAGTCACAAAAATTATACTCATCCTCATCAGTTCACTCAGTCCCATGTAATTAATTTTTTTTTCATCTTGATCTTTTGTTAGCACTTTTATGAGTTCATCAGTTTTTCATTAGAGTTCTGAAAATGCTTATTCATTCAGTTCAGCAGTACAGTCAGTTACCAGAAACCTGTACTTGTCAGAGTCTTTTCCATGAATTTCTTGAAGATGAAACCCTTTTATAGGAACATATTTGCAAAATCATCAGAGTACACCCAGAACTGTCTGTAAATGACAAAAGACTTAAAAATGACCACGGTTAAAGATTTGATGAAAGTTCATAATAATGCAGTTGACAAGAAAATTAGTTATTTCTGAGATATACATTTTAAAGTAATAACTAGGATTATTACTTATAACATTATACCAGAACATATAAGATTTTTAGAAATTTCATGTAATGTCTGAAACATTTATATTAACATATTTCCATACAAATACAAATATAAGATTTTTAGAAATTTCATGTAATGTCTGAAACATTTATATTAACATATTTCCATACATATTTCCATACAAATACAAATATAAGATTTTTAGAAATTTCATGTAATGTCTGAAACATTTATATTAACATATTTCCATACAAATAACCCAATGAAAGTTTAGTATTAGTTGTTTTGTTTGTTTTTTTATACTGCAGGTTCTTATTAGGCATCAGTTTCATACACATCAGTGTATACATGTCAATCCCAATTGCCCAATCCAGCACACCACCATCCCCACCTCACCGCAGTTTTCCCCCCTTGGTGTCCATATGACCATTCTCTACATCTGTGTCTCAACTTCTGCCCTGCAAACTGGCTCATCTGTACCATTTTTCTAGGTTCCGCATACATGCATTAATATACGATATTTGTTTTTCTCTTTCTGACTTACTTCACTCTGTATGACAGTCTCTAGATCCATCCATGTCTCAACAAATGACTCAATTTCGTTCCTTTTTATGGCTGAGTAATATTCCATTGTATATATGTACCACAACTTCTTTATCCATTCGTCTGTTGATGGGCATTTAGCTTGCTTCCATGACCTGGCTATTGTAAATAGTGCTGCAATGAACATTCGGGTGCATGTGTCTTTTTGAATTACGGTTTTCTCTGGGTATATGCCCAGTAGTGGGATTGCTGGGTCATATGGTAATTCTATTTTTAGTTTTTTAAGGAACCTCCATACTGTTCTCCATAGTGGCTGTATCAATTTACATTCCCACCAACAGTGCAAGAGGGTTCCCTTTTCTCCACACCCTCTCCAGCATTTGTTGTTTGTAGATTTTCTGATGATGCCCATTCTAACAGGAGTGAGGTGATACCTCATTGTAGTTTTGATTTGCATTTCTCTAATAATTAGTGATGTTGAGCATCTTTTCATGTGCTTCGTGGCCATCTGTATGTCTTCTTTGGAGAAATGTCTATTTAGGTCTTCTGCCCATTTTTGGATTGGGGTGTTTGTTTCTTTGATATTGAGCTGAATGAGCTGTTTATATATTTTGGAGATTAATCCTTTGTCCGTTGATTCATTTGCAAATATTTTCTCCCATTCTGAGGGTTGTCTTTTCGTCTTGTTTATGGTTTCCTTTGCTGTGCAAAAGCTTTGAAGTTTCATTAGGTCCCATTTGTTTATTGTTGTTTTTATTTCCATTACTCTAGGAGGTGGATCAAAAAAGATCTTGCTGTGATTTATGTCAAAGAGTGTTCTTCCTATGTTTTCCTCTAAGAGTTTTATAGTGTCCAGTCTTATATTTAGGTCTCTAATCCATTTTGAGTTTATTTTTGTGTATGGTGTTAGGGAGTATTCTAGTTTCATTCTTTTACATGTAGCTGTCCAGTTTTCCCAGCACCACTTATTGAAGAGACTGTCTTTTCTCCATTGTATATCTTTGCCTCCTTTGTCATAGATTAGTTGACCATAGGTGCGTGGGTTAATCTCTGGGCTTTCTATCTTGTTCCATTGATCTATGTTTCTGTTTTTGTGCCAGTACCATACTGTCTTGATTACTGTAGCTTTGTAGTATAGTCTGAAGTCTGGGAGTCTGATTCCTCCAGCTCCATTTTTTTCCCTCAAGACTGCTTTGGCTATTCGGGGTCTTTTGTGTCTCCATACAAATTTTAAGATGATTTGTTCTAGCTCCGTAAAAAATGCCATTGGTAATTTGATAGGGATTGCATTGAATCTGTAGATTGCTTTGGGTAGTATACTCATTTTCACAATGTTGATTCTTCCAATCCAAGAACATGGTATATCTCTCCATCTGTTGGTATCATCTTTAATTTCTTTCATCAGTGTCTTATAGTTTTCTGCATACAGGTCTTTCGTCTCCCTAGGTAGGTTTATTCCTAGGTATTTTATTCTTTTGTTGCAATGGTAAATGGGAGTGTTTCCATAATTTCTCTTTCAGATTTTTCATCATTAGTGTATAGGAATGCAAGAGATTTCTGTGCATTAATTTTGTATCCTGCAACTTTACCATATTCATTAATCAGCTCTAGCAGTTTTCTGGTGGCAGTTTTAGGATTCTCTATGTATAGTATCATGTCATCCGCAAACAGTGACAGTTTTACTTCTTCTTTTCCAATTTGTATTCCTTTTATTTCTTTTTCTTCTCTGATTGCCGTGGCTAGGACTTCCAGAACTATGTTGAATAATAGTGGTGAGAGTGGACATCCTTGTCTCGTTCCTGATCTTAGAGGAAATGCTTTCAGTTTTTCACCATTGAGAATGATGTTTGCTGTGGGTTTGTCATATATGGCCTTTATTATGTTGAGGTAGGTTCCCTCTATGCCCACTTTCTGGAGAGTTTTTATCAGAAATGGGTGTTGAATTTTGTCAAAAGCTTTTTCTGCATCTATTGAGATGATCATATGGTTTTTATTCTTCAATTTGTTAATATGGTGTATCACATTGATTGATTTGTGTATATTGAAGAATCCTTGCATCCCTGGGATAAATCCCACTTGATCGTGGTGTATGATCCTTTTAATGTGTTGCTGGATTCTGTTTGCTAGTATTTTGTTGAGGATTTTTGCATCTATATTCATCAGTGATATTGGTCTGTAATTTTCTTTTTTTGTAGTGTCTTTGTCTGGTTTTGGTATCAGGGTGATGGTGGCCTCATAGAATGAGTTTGGGAGTGTTCCTTCCTCTGCAATTTTTTGGAAGAGTTTGAGAAGGATGGGTGTTAGCTCTTCTCTAAATGTTTGATAGAATTCACCTGTGAAGCCATCTGGTCCTGGACTTTTGTTGTTGGAAGATTTTTAATCACAGTTTCAATTTCATTACTTGTGATTGGTCTGTTCATATTTTCTGTTTCTTCCTGATTCAGTCTGGGAAGGTTATACCTTTCTAAGAATTTGTCCATTTCTTCCAGGTTGTCCATTTTATTGGCATAAAGTTGCTTGTAGTAGTCTCTTAGGATGCTTTGTATTTCTGTGGTGTCTGTTGTAACTTCTCCTTTTTCATTTCTGATTTTATTGATTTGAGTCCTCTCCCTCTTTTTCTTGATGAGTCTGGCTAATGGCTTATCAATTTTGTTTATCTTCTCAAAGAACCAACTTTTAGTTTTATTGATCTTTGCTATTGTTTTCTTTGTTTCTATTTCATTTATTTCTGCTCTGATCTTTATGATTTCTTTCCTTCTGCTAACTTTGGGTTTTGTTTGTTCTTCTTTCTCTAGTTTCTTTAGGTGTAAGGTTAGATTGTTTACTTGAGATTTTTCTTGTTTCTTTAGGTAGGCTTGTATAGCTATAAACTTCCCTCTTAGAACCGCTTTTGCTGCATCCCATAGGTTTTGGGTCGTCGTGTTTTCATTGTCATTTGTCTCTAGGTATTTTTTGATTTCCTCTTTGATTTCTTCAGTGATCTCTTGGTTATTTAGTAACGTATTGTTTAGCCTCCATGTGTTTGTCCTTTTTACGTTTTTTTCCCTGTAATTCATTTCTAATCTCATAGCGTTGTGGTCAGAAAAGATGCTTGATATGATTTCAATTTTCTTAAATTTACTGAGGCTTGATTTGTGACCCAAGATGTGATCTATCCTGGAGAATGTTCCGTGCGCACTTGAGAAGAACGTGTAATCTGCTGTTTTTGGATGGAATGTCCTATATATATCAATTAAATCTATCTGGTCTATTGTGTCATTTAAAGCTTCTGTTTCCTTATTTATTTTCATTTTGGATGATCTGTCCATTGGTGTAAGTGAGGTGTTAAAGTCCCCCACTATTATTGTGTTACTGTCGATTTCCTCTTTTATAGCTGTTAGCAGTTGCCTTATGTATTGAGGTGCTCCTATGTTGGGTGCATATATATTTATAATTGTTATATCTTCTTCTTGGATTGATCCCTGGATCATTATGTAGTGTCCTTCCTTGTCTCTTGTAACATTCTTTATTTTAAAGTCTATTTTATCTGATATGAGTATAGCTACTCCAGCTTTCTTTTGATTTCCATTTGCATGGAATATCTTTTTCCATCCCCTCACTTTCAGTCTGTATGTGTCCCTAGGTCTAAAGTGGGTCTCTTGTAGACAGCATATATATGGGTCTTGTTTTTGTATCCATTCAGCCAGTCTATGTCTTTTGGTTGGGGCATTTAATCCATTCACGTTTAAGGTAATTATCGATATGTATGTTCCTGTGACCATTTTCTTAATTGTTTTGGGTTTGTCTTTGTAGGTCCTTTTCTTCTCTTGTGTTTCCCACTTAGAGAAGGTGGTGCTGAATTCTCTTAGCTTTTGCTTGTCTGCAAAGCTTTTGATTTCTCCATCAAATCTAAATGAGATCCTTGCCGGGTAGAGTAATCTTGGTTGTAGGTTCTTCCCTTTCATCACTTTAAGTATATCATGCCACTCCCTTCTGGCTTGCAGAGTTTCTGCTGAGAAATCAGCTGTTAACCTTATGGGAGTTCCCTTGTATGTTATTTGTCGTTTTTCCCTTGCTGCTTTCAATAATTTTTCTTTGTCTTTAATTTTTGCCACTTTGATTACTATGTGTCTCGGCGTGTTTCTCCTTGGGTTTATTCTGTATGGGACTCTCTGCGCTTCCTGGACTTGGGTGGCTATTTCCTTTCCCATGTTAGGGAAGTTTTCGACTATAATCTCTTCAAATATTTTCTCTGGTCCTTTCTCTCTCTCTTCTCCTTCTGGGACCCCTATAATGCGAATGTTGTTGCGTTTAATGTTGTCCCAGAGGTCTCTTAGGCTGTCTTCATTTCTTTTCATTCTTTTTTCTTTAGTCTGTTCTGCAGCAGTGAATTCCACCATTCTGTCTTCCAGGTCACTTATCCGTTCTTCTGCCTCAGTTATTCTGCTATTGATTCCTTCTAGTGTAGTTTTCATTTCAGTTATTGTATTGGTGATCTCTGTTTGTTTGTTCTTTAATTCTTCTAGGTCTTTGTTAATCATTTCTTGCATCTTCTCAATCTTTGCCTCCATTCTTATTCCGAGGTCCTGGATCATCTTCACTATCATTATTCTGAATTCTTTTTCTGGAAGGTTGCCTATCTCCACTTCATTTAGTTGTTTTTCTGGGGTTTTTTCTTGTTCCTTCATCTGGTGCATAGCCCTCTGCCTTTTCATCTTCTCTATCTTTCTGTAACTGTGGTTTTTGGTCCACAGGCTGCAGGATCGTAGTTTTTCTTGCTTCTGTTGTCTGCCCTCTGGTGGTTGAGGTTATCTAAGAGGCTTGATGGGAGGCTCTGGTGGTGGGTAGAGCTGACTGTTGCTGTGGCGGTCAGAGCTCAGTAAAACCTTAATCCACTTGACTGTTGATGGGTGGGGCTGGGTTCCCTCCCTGTTGCTGTGGCGGTCAGAGCTCAGTAAAACCTTAATCCACTTGACTGTTGATGGGTGGGGCTGGGTTCCCTCCCTGTTGGTTGTTTTGCCTGAGGCAACCCAACACTGGAGCCTACCGGTGCTCTTTGGTGGGGTCAATGGCAGACTCTGGGAGGGCTCACGCCAAGGAGAACTTCCCAGAGCCTCTGCTGCCAGTGTCCTTATCCCCACGGTGAAACAGAGCCACCACTCGCCTCTGCAGGAGACCCCCCAACACCAGCAGGTAGGTCCGGTTCAGTCTCCCCCAGGGTCACTGCTCCTTCCCCTGGGTCCCGATGCACACATTACTTTGTGTGTGCCCTCCAAGAGTGGGGTCTCTGTTTCCCCCAGTCCTGTCAAAGTCCTGCAATCAATTCCCTCTAGGCTTCAAAGTCTGATTCTCTAGGAATTCCTCCTCCCGTTGCCGGACCCCCAGGTTGGGAAGCCTGACGTGGGGCTCAGAACCTTCACTCCAGTGGGTGGAATTCTGTGGTATAAGTGTTCGCCAGTCTGTGAGTCACCCACCCAGCAGTTATGGGATTTGATTTTACTCTGATTGCGCCCCTCCTACCGTCTCACTGTGGCTTCTCCTCTGTCCTTGGACGCGGGGTATCCTCCTTGGTGAAGTCCAGGGTCTTCCTGTCAATGATTGTCCAGCAGCCAGTGGTGATTCTGGTGCTCTCGCAAGAGGGAGTGAGAGCACGTCCTTCTACTCCGCCATCTTGGTTAATCTCCGGTAGGGCATTTTAGTTTAAATTAATTTCAAGGACTAAGAATTAAAAGGGCTTAAGGATAATAATATATTTGACTAGTCTCTAGTTTTAAATTGGAATTGTATTATAGGTTTGATAAAAAGTAGTAAATCACCATTTTTTTTCTGTCTTCCCTCCCTTTTTTACCCGCAAATTTTGTTAGGGCCAGTAATGTGTCTGCTGCTATGGACTTGGAGGGTGGTATTTGTGCTGCAGTTTAGGGTTGGCTAGGATTTCCTGAGCCCTCGATGTCAAAGTGGGCCTTGTGCAAGCTTATGCAGCAAAGAGCAACAGTTATTACTGAGTAGCTACTTGTGCCAGGCATATTCTAGATCTGGGGGATAAGGCTGGAAACAAGTCACTTTCTCTGACCTATGATCTTACAGTTCTCTGAGAAAGGAAGACAAAGGGTGAGGAATGTTTGCCCTGTGTAAGAGATGGGAGAAGCTGGGGGTTCCTATCTCCTGTGGGGTGGCCAAAGCTTGTCACAAGAGTAGCCAGATGAGGCAGCCACCTACCTTAAGGCCCTCTTTTGCCTTCAAATACCTCACTACCAGGCCTGATCGAACTTTCCATATCTGCAAAACTCATTCCTTGGGGCTACCATTACCTTCAGAAATTTTTGTTTAAATGTAAAAGGAAGGGGCAGCACAGTAATATGTTAGATCTCCTTCCATTCTTGCCCAGGGCGTTTAATAGATTTCTAGAAGGTGGAAGGGCCCCGAGGAGTATAAATAAAAAGGGTATGGGGAGGACAGCCAGGCGTTAGATTGTGATGAAGCTTAGTTAGCTAACATACAGTATGACAGATAAAATGATCTCGATAGGGTGGGAGGATGGGCCAGGTATCAACAGGATAAAGTAATATATGGGTAAAAGTACATTTCGAATTCTTCATTACAGAGCTAAACATACACACCTGGCCCCGGAGTTGGAGAAGCTGGGGAAGATCCAGGGGAGAGTAGAGCAAGTTGCAGGCCCAGCTGCTGCCTCATGCAAACGAGGTGAGTGAGCAAAGATAAGCAGCAACCTGTGTGAGCTGCAAAATGGTTGCTGCATCATTTCTGCCCAGCAAATCTCCCACAAGAATATTTCTTGTGGCTGACCCTCATCAGAAATATATAGGAAAGGGAATTCTGGAAAATGTGGTTCAGCTTAGTTAAGTTGACACATTAAAAAGACACCACAGATATGTACTATTGTGATTCCGTGGTGGCAAGTAGCAGACTCCAATCAAGATTAGCTAAGGAAAATATAACTTGCAAAATACCACGAGTGACTCATGTGACGCTGAGCAAGAATGTAGCCAGGCCTCTGGAGGGCCTAGGATCAGGTGTGTCTTGCCACAGGCCTGTTTCCTCTGCCCCTTTGACCTTTGGCAAGTACAATATGGTCAGCCTACAAGTTCTAAGCTACATCATGGTAACTGGATGAGGCATCCCAAGAGACTCAGCTTATCTGTTTCTCTGTCTTTCCCTTCTTCCTTCTTCACTATTTCAATTCAGATATTGGTAAATGGCCTCTGATTGGTCCAGCTTAGACTTCATGCCTGTTCTTGGTCCAATCAGGATAACAGAGTCACACAGGATAGCAAAGTGGCTTCAGGACCAGGACCTGCCACTGTGAGGGAAGCAGACAGTTAAAGCAAGTTCACTCATCAGCCAAATTTGTTCTAAAATTTGTTCCTAAGCAAGGTGTGATACCACAGGAGATGCCTAGAGCTCCCTGTGGTTCTGAGTAGTGCCGTGCATCTTTGTTTTCCCCCTTTCTAGTCTTTTCCCTTTTCCCCCTTGCACCGCTCAGAGCTCTGATACCCCAGTCCCTCCAGGCCTAGGAAAGCAATCAATGTGTGACCTCCTCACTCTCATTCTGAACTAGAACTATATGCATTTTTAGAGAAATAGGAAAGGGCAATGTAGTATTTAACCTAAGGGAATTAAGGGTAATGCCTGGACCCAAAACAACAACAACAACAACAGAACCCAACCAACCAAACTAAACTCCAAAAACCTTTTTAGTAACTAGCCACTTATTTTGATTCTGAGTCAGACAAGCCTTGGATTTTGGAGAAACCAAAGGGGCAAAACAAGGCATGGAGACTGGGCCAGCAAGAAATCAGCATTGTCATTTGGTTTAGTCCAGATGGCAGTCCTGAAAGGGGTCCTAACATTGAAGCAAATACAAAGATACTATTCACCCTCATCACCACCAAATACTGCTTGTTAAGCAGTTCATTGTTTTGTCTTTACTGAAAGATTGCGTGGAATGATGAATAGCTAGAAATGTTATGACTGCTGGTTGGAAACCACCTGAGGAGTAACAAAATAAATTCTGTTCCTCTCTGTGAGTTATGGAAAGACTCGGGTGAAAAGAACCAATTGTATAATCTGGACACTAATTCTTACTGATAATTCTTAGTGATAATTGTACTGCTAGTGTTTTCAGGCCTGTTTCTACAGGCCAGACATGCCTATTAAAGCATTAACAACATGAGCAAGCTGTGAAGTAGATGAATTTTGCAGTCTGTGTCCTGTGCCTCCAAACCCAACTCACTCAAGTGAGTTAAGTGCCTCCTATATGGTAAGCATTGTACTACTTTCTAAAACTCTCACTTAAAAAATAAACCCGTAAAGCCTTAGATTTAGACGGGATTCTAGAAGAGAATGAGACCCACTCTATCTAGGACTCTCTTCCAGTGACATCAAGTGCTGTACATTCAAAGGCAACACCCTCCATCAGTGATGATCTCTGAATGATAAAAAGCTGTTGCATATATTGTGATGAAACTTGATTCCTCTGTTTCTACCCATGGGTTCTAATCTGTCCCATAGAGAACAGTCTCATTCCCACTTACACACCCCAGCCTTGTAAGGTTTGTAGACTTCCTTCAAGGTGAGCATCCTCAGGGTTCTTGGCTGTTTCTGTGATATCACGTGAACGCTCTAGTTGCAACTGTTCCTCTTTGAACGTGATGCTGAGAACAGGACACGGCAGTCCATAAGTGACAAGTTCAGTAGGAGTGTTACACTGGGCTAGTAACATGCTCTGCATTTGTTTTACTAATTATTTTGAACATACTGAGTCTGAGTTAACTAAAACTCCAGGGGGAAGCCAGAGCTCTCCTACTCTACTCCTGCCATTGATTTCTTGAGTTCAAGTGTATTAGCATTATAGTCAAAGAGGGCTCTATTAATTTCTTATTGCTGCTTATTAGCACAAATTTGTTATCTTACGGTTCTGTAGGTCACATGTCCCATCTGAGTCTCACTTGGCTAAAATCAAGATGTTAGCAGGGCTTCTTTGCCTTCTGGAGGCTCTTGTGGAGAATCCATTTCCCTACCTTTCCAGCAACTAGAGACTGCTCACTTTCCTTGGACTCTGACCCCTTTCCTCCATCTTCAAAGTCAGCAACGTTGCATCTCTGTGCCTTTATTCCATAGTCACATCTCCCTCCAACTTGCCTCTTCTGCCTCCCTCTTTCATTTCTAAGAACTCTTGGGATTACATTGGGCCCACCTGGATAAACCAGGATAATCTATTTTAAGGGTTAGCAATTTTAACTCTATCTGCAACCTTAATTCCCCTTTGCCATGTAACCTAACATATTTACAGGTTCTGAGGATTAGGATATGGACATATTTGGAGGGCATTATTCTGCCTACCATAAGGGCTATAGCAGCTCCAGAAACCATCTCCCTGCAAAACAACATCCAAAGATGTGAGAAGGGTCATCTCTTTTGCATGTCCCCTTTTAAGAAGGAGGGGGGAAATTTCCTAAAACCTCTTTGCACCCAACAGATTTCCCTCCTCAACTGGCCAGAATTATGTCACATGCCCATTCCTAACCCAGTCACTGGGAAGGAAAATAACTGACCATGATTGGCTTGGGCTGCTCAAGATGCATCCTCTGGGGCCGAGGAAGGCCCAGCCTCCCAGGAGACAAGGAGGCCTCTGACGCCTGAATCAAATTGGGTTTCTGCTAACAAGAGAGAGATGGAAAATGGCTTTTGGGTATTTATCCTCTAATGTCACCATGTAATGGCTTTTAGTTATGACCTAGTTAACTGAAGGGGAGAGAGGGAGAGAGAGGGATGTTTTAAAATTATTTTTGCCTTTTCTGTGTTGAAGAGAGCACAGAGATGTGAGATATCCAGAGAAAAGCAAGAAAAGTATCAATATATTAAGTATATGGGTGTGTATCTGTAAGGGTTCGTCAGATATATATATCCCCAGCTCCCACAATAATATAAGGTCTCATACCTGTAACAAACCCCTTCATATATGTACATATATATATGTGCACATACAGACACACAGGGATTTATTGTAGGGGTGTAACCTCATGTAACTGTGGGAGCTGGTCAAGCAGTCTCTATAAGGCTGTCGTCTTCACGTTTGAAGTTGGAGCTTGTGGACACAGAGCAGGCAGGGAAGGGAAGATGGCTGTACAGTAGCCAGTGCAGGAGAGCAAGAGCAAACTGGAACCATAAGCCCAAGTGGGATCCCACAAGGATGGACTGAACCCATTTGAATTCTTATTGTCTCTTTCTTTAACATGGACGGACTCTTACTTGGATTCCAGTATTTAATCTACTCAGGATTTGTTGCTACTCCTGACTTTTCTTCCCTACATTTGAACTTTTTCCCATTTAGGAACACTGGCAAATTTAAACATTAGAATAAGTAATGTGCATCGATTAGAGGCCTGTATTTTAAAGGCTTTGTTTTCTGGCAGCAGAAAGGGGAAAAGGGTAGTATATTTCAGGTGTTATGTCAGGTGGTTCCCTTTGTTTTACCTTTCCTTTGCTGTTCTTATGAGTGATTTAAAAACAAACTCTGAGACATTTGTTTCTCTTCAGTAAGCAGGAGCCATATATTATCCTTTAACAATCCTGGTTACAGTTTGTTTTAGGTTTGGCATTTCTTTTTGGTCACTGGATTGAAAGATTAGAGAGGAGTTTTGATATCCTCAGTATAAATTCTCTTGGTAAATGCCAATTACAGTATTTAAGGCTAAGTGGCTATATACTTAACTAGCAGTAATGGTCTCATAAGATAAATATTAGTAAAAAATGTAAAATTATGTTTTGTAACTTTATTAACTGTTGTTGTTTATTAATAACAGTACCATGTATAGCTTAGGAAGAATTTTGCATAAATTATTCATGTTTGAATTAAAGGGAAGATAATCAAATTTACTGAATCCTCAGAATCTGTCTGGTGCATGTACGTGTTCTCATCTCACTAATTCACACTACAGCCCTATGGGGGAGTAACTCCATGTACAGTGAAGGAAACCGTGCCTTAGAGTGGTCATTTATTTGTCTCAAGTTCTCTGAATTGTAAATGGTGGAGCCAGGATTTGAACACAGTTCTATGTGATTCCGAAGCCCATTTTTGTTGTTGTTGTTTAATTAAAAAATTAAGACTGATCTAGTAAGCTTAGGTTTCCTTCGTAAAGTTTGTTATTAATATACCGTAAGATATACACTTGAACACACTGATTTAAAATTACATGAAACAGCAGGATGTCTGTATGTGTGTATATACACACACATATGCACATGTGCACTCATGCTCATACACTTTCCTGTTAGGTAGAGTGATTATCTAACCTGACTCTACATTAAGAATAATAATTCTACGTTAAAAGGGCATGGTGAAAAAATGGTGCTTTTCTTTCTTTTTTCCTTTTTCCTTTTTTAAAAAGGGAATTACTTATAAGGTGTGTATTTACATATATAAACTATTATATTGGCATTTTATGGTAATATTGTCTGATGATGGCATTATTGCAACCATTATTATCAGCATTCTCATATAATTCTTTTTTTTAAATTAACTTATTTTATTTATATATATTATTTCTTTTTGGCTGCGTTGGGTCTTCATTGCTGCACGTGGGCTTTCTGTAGTTGCGGCGAGTGGGAGCTACTCTTTGTAGTGGTGTACAGGCTCCTCATTACAGTGGCTTCTCTTGTTGTGGAGCACAGGCTCTAGGCATGTGGGCTTCAGTAGTTGTGGCGCGTGGGCTCAGTAGTTGTGGCTCGCAGGCTCTAGAGATCAGGCTCAGTAGTTGCGGCACATGGGCTTAGTTGCCCTGCGGCATGTGGGATCTTCCCGGACCAGGGATCGAACCTGTGTCCCCAGCATTGGGAGGCAGATTCTTAACCACTGCACCACCAGGCAAGTCCCAGCATTCTCATATAATTCTTATTTCAACTCCAGGGAGCTTCTTAATTCTTTGTATCATATTTAGAATTTGAGAATGAAGAAAAGAACCGACTACCCAAATCATCTTTTTCAAAATTAGTCTATTCACTCTTGGAAGTTTCCTTTCCTTGTCCTTCTCTTTGATTTTTTGTTCTGTTGTCTTCAATTACACAGGCCTTTGATACAATCAGTAGTCATTAATTTTGAATCACACTTAACAAAATTTAACTTGTAGATAGAAGAAGTAAATATTTTAAGGCCACATGAATTCATATTGCTGTTTTTCAAACATGTCCATAACATGTATTACTTTATTCTGTTTCCCTCTTATTCAGACACAAGCTAGCACTTTTTATATTCTACAAAGACTGAAACATGTTTAGATGAGAATGGACATGCCCATTTCTTCTTCCCTTTTGACATTTGACTCCAGTGACGTCAAAAGCTCCCATGCCGACCTCTGTTAGTCACACACACCAATTTGGGATTGAATTCAGGCTAGTGTGTATTGGGGAATGGGGTTCAACAGTGACTTAGGAAAGTGAGGATACAGACCTGCTTCACTGTTTATGGAGCAAGGGAAGTTGGGGAGACAGAAAGAGATGGATTTTATGTGAGTTGCAGAATTGTGACCCCAAAAACAGCAGTTTGAGGGTAACTCTTTTGGTTTCTCTTCTCCATCTGTTACATGCAAGGACAGAGGTACCATTGATACCCCAATCCAGTGTTCAGGGCAGGGACATCTAGCATCTACTTAAGAGAAGTGTGTGTCAGGCCAGGGACTTTCCTCACTCCCACCCCTTCATGCCATGAGGACTGTGGCACTGGATATTAGACTCTTTCCTTATAGACCCTGTTTCATTTCTAGTTTCCAAACTACCCAGGACTGACTTTCTTTTAGAAACATGAAGAGATTCAAGATTTTTACTTTAAAAGAAATTAATGTTGTACAATTGTGAATAATTTCCAGGATCGGAAATTGAATGTAAAATTGTTCAAATGACTTGTCTGTTCACAGCTTTGTCTATCTTCGGTGAATTATTTGCCAACTATTTCCACAGCCACACTCCTAGATTTTGAAAACAGTTAATTTATCTAGGCAGGAACTTTTCTGGTAGCTTTGTTTCATGGCCAAATCATTCAAACAACTCGCCTTAAATTTGTTTTGGAAGCTTATTTATAATGAACAACAACAACAAAAAAGTTACAACTTGGCAATGTCTATTAAAATCTACTAAAATAAAAAAATATATATAGTAAACTAGAATATCTAGTAATCACTATATCAGGAATTTATTCTACTAAAATACTCTGAAAAGTATGCAGTGATACTACTCAGTAAAAGATTGGTGAAATAAAAGCATAAACTTAAAATGGAACACTATTCAGCTGTTAAAGCAAATGAGATAAATCTATCTCAGCAACTGGAACTACAGCAACTGGAAAAAAGCAAGAGGCAAAGAGTGTATAATATGATCAGATTTTCTTCTTAAATATCTACATTTATGTACAAATAGCACACAGGTATCTTTGTATGTCTATAAGAAAGCTAAATAAAAACACTAAATTGTTATCCTCTGGGGAGATAGGTTTATGGGCCACATTTTCTTTTTTTGTTTTGTATTTCAAAACTGTTTCAATTTTTAATAATTATCACATGTTCCTTTTGAAATAGAAAACATACTTTAAAAATACCCTGTTTCTTTCCTCTTCACCCCATCGAAACAAGTCAGGAGGCCCAGTCAGGGGAAGCATTGGGTCTGTGATCCTAAGAGACCTGACGTATGAAGACTTGGGCCTCCCTTCTCAGTATGATATTTTGTCTCAAAAGTCTTATCCTGACCGAACCATCAAGCCTAATTAAAAATGGAAAATTCATGGAAGGAGAGGCCTCCCTGCACACCCCAGGGGAGCCATTCTTTCCTGGCTCCCTCCGGATCCTTCCAGTTCATTAGCTAAGAAGGCGTTAGAGGAGATGTCTCTGGCCACAGCTGCTGCCTTCTCGAGTGTCACTCTGATCCGGTGAGCAGAACCCCCCGTGGGAAGCAGCAGGCTCTCAGCAGCCAGCCCAGCCCAGCCCGCTGGCTGCCTCCGAAGCAGGACTGCTGACTAGGCCTGCCCTCCCTCCGTCTACCCCCTCCTTCCTCTTTAAGCCACTGTGGTACGGATAATCATTAGGAAACAAGGGAATTGAGGGGCTTTATTCTTCCAGGTGGGTGTGCCAGGAGTGAGGCACTCAGGCCTTGGGGACTTACTGTGGATATCCCAGACCTGAGATCTTGGAGATGACCGGAGCCAGTGGCCGTATTTGGGTGAGGAACACCGTGTGCCCCCTGGCAACTGTACTCTGTACTCTGAGGGGTGTTTAGGAAAGAGAACTGTTCTTTGCTGCTCCTCCCTGTGAACCTGAGGCCCCCTTTGTGGGGATGCTCTCGCCCTCACTGTGGCCCAGGAGAAGCCCAAGGAAGGACACAAGACTGAGAACAAGAACCTCATTAATTTGAAGGTGGCAGGCAGGATGAGTCACATAGCAGATGATGACATCAGGAACATCTGGAGCCGGTTCTGCTGTGGCGGCAGCGCACCTGACAATGGAAATGGAGTAGGAAGATAGCCAGAGTCCAGCAGAAGACAGAAAGTTCTGCTCAGAAGGGTCCTTCTCTGCTCCTTAATTCCAGAACTATGTTTCCGTAGATCACGTTCCATCAAAGAAAATCGCAGTTTGGTCATTTCCTGACCATTTACACTAGAGTTTCTGTAGTCTTGGTTCTCTGCTCTCTCTCCCCTCCCCCTTTTACTGATATGATTATATTGACCACAGGGCAGGCAAAACCAAACTAGTTCTATGGAAATAGCCCCTTTTTCCATCTGAGGCCTAATCATTCAACTTTTTTATATCCTAGTAAATTTTTTGCTTTCATTTTTTAATAAGAAATCTTGCATATCTTGATTACTTAGATAATTTTAGTGCTTTTCTTGTGTCATTGTAAAATGAAGTATTTTCAAATCATATCTGTGTGTAGCTAATTCAAGTAGGGCAATCTCTGTATTTAGATAGAGATAAATTACACTAAAGAAATTACTGTCAGATTTTTTATTTTCTTTCAAGTCCAGGAATTTGCTGCTTGTGGTAGAGCCCACTGGAACTCACTAATAAATGTGTTCTTTCCTTCCCAGGCACGAAGCTAGACCTCATTTCTCAACCTCTTGTGCCCTCTTCCAGGCCTGACCCACAAAAGTCTCCTATTGCCAAGCCCTACTCTCTTCTCCATTTGTCTGCTGAATGGGGAGATTCAAAGACTAAAGAAGATCGGAATTACAAGATGGAAGAACCTGAGTCCTAAATAACTTTGTGGAGCAGAGTTCCTCTAATGACCCACATTGGACTGCGCTATGAACAAAAAGTAAACTTTTAACGTTCTAAGCCACTGAGGTTTTTTTTTTTTTTTTTTTTGCTACAGCAGTGTCTCTTCTAATATCTTATTTAAATGAGCTACTTTAAAAAGAGTTCAGAGGTGCTTTCTGTCTACTTTAACTTATTTCCATGATAAGAAATACTACAGGAGTATTAATATTCTATGTTGTTAGGTCTCCATTTATAGGCAGAGCTAGTTCATGGCATCAATAACTCTTTAAAGCAAGTTTTGTTTCTTTTTTTTAAATAGCAATATCCTATGAAATATTTATGGGCAAGCCCTCAGAGACTGTTTACATTGGAGTGCTGTTAGTTTCAAGGACAAAAAATTGACTTTCCATGTAGCAAGACTAAACACAAATTAAAATACTCACTTTCTTCAACTGCAACACTTTCTTCAACTTCAACTGTGGCTGGAGGTAAGGGAGCATTGTTATTACGTTATTTCTAAGATGCCTTCCAGATACAATGTTCTGATCCTCTAAGTTTGCTTGTAACAGAAACTGACTAACTTTTAGTAAAAGAAAAAAAAATTTATTGAATAGATTTGCCTAGCTCACACAGTAACAGAAAATAAGATCTCACAAGTATAGAAGCCATTGGATCTCAGTCAGAGTAGCTCATGGAATGTCTCTTTAGCGGCCATCAGAATGATTCAGCTCCATTTATCTTCTATCTGTTCCTCCCTTGCCCAATATTCCGTTTCCTGGCGGAGAGGGTCAGATGTAGATTGTTTACATGCCTACCTCTCAGCCAGGATAGGGTGTCAAGACTGAGAGACCCAGGAGTACCACAAGGAGGGTCAAAGGAGAGCACGCCCAAAAGAAAGGCAGGGCTCTGAAATACCCCTTTAGAAACACAAAAGGTGGTAGCAGGAAAAGTAGAAGCAAGGTTAGATGGCTGTCACTCTCTTTTGCCTGATTGTGTCCTCTGAAGGATCTGGGTCCTCTTTCTTGTCTAATAAATATCTGAAAAGATGATGCCAGGTCAACATATAGAACTTTTACAACTAAAGGCATTATTTTTGTAACTAAATGATTGAGTTACCAATCATTAGAATAGTAGTAGGCATTATCACCTAAAAGCCTAAAATATTTTACTTTATTTAGTTGCTTATAATATGAATGAGACTCTTGGGCGTCTATTCTGAAAATGTGAGGTATAATCATTATAAGCACGTGGCACTGTGGGTAATGGCAGTTTTTAATACTATGCTTAAATTAGCAACGTTAACAGGGTACAGCCAAATTGAATACTGTATCTTCAGATTGACAGCAACTTTTAAAGTAATTACTTCATTTTAGTAAGAAGCAACATTTGGGCTCATTAGCATCTGAGGTCAAAAGGACAGTGAGTAAATCATATGAAGCTTGGTTATTGATCCTTGAATCACTGGGCTCTTAATCCATAGTATCACTAGCTCCTTGTCTGGGTTACATGTGCTCTGTGAAATGCAGTTACATTCATTTTTAAAAATTCTATTTGGAAATAATGTTAGACTTACAGAAGAGTTTCAATGATAGTACAGAGAGTTCCCATATACCCTTCACCTAGCTTCCTCTAATGTTAACACTTTATGTGTCCATAGTTACAGTCATTATTTGTGGTTAAACATGAACACAGTCATTTAGACTTAACAGAGACAGATTGATGCATTTAAAAACATGGGGTTTTGGATTCTAACAAACTTGGATTTAGGTGCTATATCACACTTACTAGCTACTAGACAATGTCAGACAAGTTACTTGTCTGTAAAAATGGGGTGCCTTCTTTCTTACAAGGTCCTTGTGGGCATAAAAATGGAATCATAAAGTTTTAGTACATGGTAGATCCTTAATAAATGTTCATTTCTTCCTGCATCTCTCATCAATCTTTTTGCCCCTCTCTAAACCTTCCTTCTCCTCTTTCTTTGTTCATATCATTGGATAATGTCACTTTTGTCCTGGCTTTTGTTTTCTGCTTTTGTGTCTGTCCCCAACCAGACTGCCTTCCCAGTCCTCCAGTTCTGGCATTTTCTGGTGCTGGGGGAGGAGATGGCCTTTTTGATCTTAGTATTGCCTAGCCTCTTGCCGATTTAGCTTTAACACTCACCAAGCTGTGTTCGAAGTACAAAATGTTTCCACATCACTAACAAGGACATGGAGAAATTATAAGGAAAAAAATGAAACCAACTTTCTGTACAAAATGTTTGTGAATGTATTGTGTGTGTGTGTGTGTCAGTGTGTATAGGTGTTTAGGGGGGCAATCAGACAATCAGACAACAATATAAACTCTGAAAAGCAACTCAAACTCCCCTGCACTTTAACACTAGAAGGGATTCCTAGTATGTGAAGTTCAACACCCTGGATCCAAATAATCCATTTTAGCCAAGTGGGACTCAGATTCTTGAAGGGCTAATCTACTCTCGTCATTTACTCTGATGAATGTCCACAGGGAAGGGAAACAGTACAACACTGGCACCATTTCACCTCTCAAAAAAATCTGCTTAAAACCAGATGCTTGGTAGCCATATGACAGACGCTCCACCCTGAGGAGGGGGCTCCCCTCAGGGACCCAGGAGAGGCAGGGGTGATTATGCTGTATGCCTGCTTCTAAGCCTAATGGGCAGGCTGGGAGGGAGAGATGGAGCCCTTAACATCTTGGAGGTGACACCCTCTGAGCCATAAGTGCTCCAAACAGGATTTAGTCTCAGCTCAGCAGCTGTCCCATGGCTGCAGCCTTTTTTTGCCATATGGGGGAGCCGTATTTGGCATGGAATCGGGATCCTCAGGCTGGTAGAAACCCCATTATCCGTGTGAGAGTGTGGGTCAGAAGCCTAATTTGAGAGTGAGGCAGAGAGAGGAGAATAGGCACTGTCACTCTCTAGTTGCCTCTCTTTTATTTTATTTTTTAAATTTTAATTCCAAGGCTGTTGTTTTGGTCTCCAACCCACAATAGGAGAGGGGCATGAGTGTTCCTTTGTCACCATCAGGGACTATAATAAGGAAAAAACAATAATTAGGGTTGGGCTGGCAAGGAGTTTCTCCAAGAGGAAATGCTTGCCCATGGTGGGTTTGTTCGGAAGTCTAGCATGGGTCATTGGACGGATCACAAAGTGAAAACATGACCATTTGGTAAAGCAAATGGAAGCCAGATGTGAGGCAAGTAGCATTTCTGTAGCAGCTACACACTGGGATTTGTAGCAGCGCAGGAAGCTCAAAGGCTGAGGTCCGGCAGTGTTCTTGCTTGTGGCGGCTGTGGCTGGGACATAGGACCAGGGGCGCCTTCTTTTCCTGAGTGATGTGGGGAGGGCGTGGGCAGAAGAGGGATGATCAGTGGCCTAATTTGTTATGGTTAAGGATTGAATCATTAGCAAAAAACGTGTTGGATAGTTGAGCTTTGCAGAGGTAGCAGAAACATAATCATTTTGACTAAGAGCTCAGTGTTAGGAATATTCAAGTTTGTGGAAATATGATATGAGTCTTTCAGAAGAAAAACACTAACATGTCATATCAGTACAACTATATGACCTAGTAGGAAAATGGTTGACAAACAAGAAACCTGATTTATCGTCTAGGTTCTTTGGCTGATTTGCTTCAGTTTCTTTATGTATCAATGGGAATGATAATAATGGTTAACACCTTATAATGATTAGCCAGGTACTTTCTAAACGCATATAGGTACTGTTAATGTCCTCTTCATTATATCATGAAGGAGCTGTGACCTGAGTTAAAGAACATAGCTAGTAACACAGAGTCACCATTTTGATCCTGACTCCAGAGCCTATATGTACAACTCACACACCATACTGTCTACTCTATTTACCCCATAGGGTTCGGCAGTGATGAAATTAGGTAATTGAAAGGAGCAGACTAGTTTTGAGATGGCTGATAGAATGGAAAAAGCCTACACTTTGGAGCCTGGTAAAAGTGGATTTGAATCCTCTTATCACCTTGTGACTAGCTGCAAATAACTAGCTGCAAATTACTTAATCTTACAATTTTTGGTTCTGTCATTTTAATTGGGAATGGTAATGACTATTTTGCTGATTGTTGGAAGGTTAGAGATGATGTATATAAAGTGTTCAATTTGTCGTTGGAACTCAAAACTTGGTAACTATCATTGTTTGCTTGTACTTTTATATATTAGTCTTGTGAACCAGGACCATGCACATATTTTTACATCCTGCTTTTGTTGTAACGGGGCTGAGAACAAAGTTGTCACTCAGCTATCAATAACAAAGGCTTATGTTTACTTGGGGCTTACCATGGGCTAGGTGCTGTTCTAGGTTCTCTACATATATTAACTGATGTCACCACCACAAGGTGAAGAAGTTACTCTTAGTGCCCTAATTTTGCAGATGAGGAAGTAACTTGTCCAGAGTCACACAGTTTGTAAGTGACAGAGTTGGGTTTTGAAACCAGGAGTCTATTTCTTAATTACTATGCGATTAGTCATAGCTTCATAAGATCATAGGGTTGGAGGAAGAGATAGAGGTTTTATAGTTCAGCCTTATGCCCCACAGTGTGAATTACTTGCTTGATATTTCTGAGAGATGCTTATTCAGCCTCTGCTTGTTTATCTTCAGTAATAAGGTGCTCCACGGCCCAAGGAGGCAACCCTTTCATTTGCTGGGCAACTCTTTGTGAGTGCTTTGTAACGTTAAACTGAAACCAGCTTTACCTCTTCTTTCTCCATTGATCTTCTAGTTTTTGAGTACCAGAACAAGGTTAGCTCACTCTTCAGCATGACACCTCTTTGCTATTTGAAAACCACTATGTCCTCTTCTGCAAGTCAGCAACTTGAGTTTCCCTCAGTGGTGACTCACTGGCCGCCTCGTCCTCGTCGGCCCTCTGACTGTTTCTTTCGATGTGCGGCAGCACAAACATGACAGTCACTGTCCATCAGCAGTGCATTATCATTTTCTTTTTTTTTTTAAAAAGATTAAACTTTTAAAAAATTTATTTATTTATTTATTTTTGACTGTGTTGGGTCTTCGTTTCTGCGCGAGGGCTTTCTCTAGTAGCGGCAAGCGGGAGCCACTCTTCATCACGGTGCGTGGGCCTCTCACTGTCGCGGCCTCTCCTGTTGCCGAGCACAGGCTCCAGACGCGCAGGCTCAGTAGTTGTGGCTCACGGGCCCAGTTGCTCCGCGGCATGTGGGATCTTCCCAGACCAGGGCTCGAACCCGTGTCCCCTGCATTGGCAGCCAGATTCTCAACCACTGTGCCACCAGGGAAGCCCTATTATTTTCTTCAGTAAAGATTGCATTAGCTTTTTGCACAACCTTATCACACAGTTTGCTCCTACTGGCTTTAGGTAACTGTAACCTCCTGTTTATTAGTCTGCTCAGGCTGCCATAGCAAACTATCATAGACTAGGTGGCTTAAACAACAGAAATTTATTTTCTTATGATTCTGGGGGCTAGAAGTTCAAGATAAAGGTTCTGGCTGATTTGGTTTCTGGCGAGAACTCTTTTCCTGGCTTGTAGACAGACGCCTTCTCACTGTGTCTTCACATGGCCTTTCCTTGGTGCTTGTGTGTGGGGAGAGAGCGAGAGCTCGATGTCTCTACCTCTTTTATAAGTCCCATCGGATTAGGACCCACCCTTATGACCTCATTTAACCTTTATTACCTCCTGATAGGCCCTAACTCCAAATGCAGTCATATTGGGGAGGGGGGTGATTAGGGCTTCAACATACAGACTTTGGGGGACACAGTTCAGTCCATAGCATCCTATGACCACAGGGTGTAGCTGTGTGCTGGAGACCTGTGATGGAGAACTGAAGGGAAGGGCCATGGCCACTTAATCTTGGCTGCAGGGCAGTGTGGAAAGAGTCAAAACTGCCCTTCTGTCTTCAGGGCTTGTACTCTCTGTCTCTGTAATTCCATTGAGCCACTGAGGTTTCCTTTTCTTGGTTTTGAGTAGCTGTGATATGACAAAGTGGTAAAAGAAAGGGAGACAGCTGAAATCTGTTATTGCATCAATAATTCTGAGTTTCAAGCCCAGGGATTTCCCCATCTACCTCATATTGGGCATTTTGCCTTCCTGCCATAGGAAACAGATGCAGGGAGGGCAGGTTGTAAGCCGGAGCCCTTAATCATAGGGCAAAGGGAGCTCTCTCAGGACCTTCATTGCTGGTAGAATGACTGTGGAGACCTGCCAGAGAAATTCCAGCAGCCTTATAGAGAGGCTTAAGGTGGGGAGACCCACTGCTCCTGGGACCCAGCCTACTTCAGCCTGAAGGAGAGTAAGGACAGGGCAAGCAGGGCATGTCCATTAGGATTCTCTAGATTGCAAGCACTAGAAAAGCCAACCTAAAGTGCCTTAAGTAAGATGAGAATGCATTGGTTCACATAAAGTACACAGGCAGGCTGAGCTTCCAGTGTGGTGTGATCCAGTGCTCACATATTATCACCATGATCAGTCTCTAGGCTTACTTCGTTTGGGTGTCAGCTTTACTGGCTCACTTTGTGGTTTTATATGCTCCCACTACCAATCCCAGAGGAAGGCTAAACATGTTTCCTTGGCTCTGACTGGTTGATGTGCCATTCTGGAAGTAATCACTGTAGCCACAGGGATGGGATATGTTGTTTTTTAAAGCCAGTCAGGGACTCCTCTGTAGCTAGGGTTGGATTCAATTCCATGGAAACCACATGACTGGAGAATGGTGGAGGGTGGTTTCCCAAAGGAAATTTTGGATCTTCTTTCCCAAAGGAAAAGAAGCTTAAGAGACAAAAACTTTGTGTATCTTAGAACTTTTGGAAATGGCTGTTGGGCAGAAACAACAGCTGTTTATTAGAGAGCATTTCTGACATGGTCCCCAAAACAAATCTTCAGTCAGTTTTACTGGAATGTCCCTGAGAATTGTAATAAAGTGTCACTTTTTCTTCATACTCTTATTACAGCAACTTTATGTTTTTATATGCTGGAGGTTAGGACTATAGTCCTTTCAAATTTTCTCCCATTTATTTTTTATTTTTATTATTATTTTTAACATCTTTATTAGAGTATAATTGCTTTACAGTGGTGTGTTACTTTCTGCTGTATAACAAAGTGAATAAGCTATACGTATACATATATCCCCATATCCCCTCCCTCTTGTGTCTCCCTCCCACCCTCCCTATCCCACCCCTCTAGGTGGTCACAAAGCACCGAGCTGATCTCCCTGTCCTATGTGGCTGCTTCCCACTAGCTATCTATTTTACATTTGGTAGTGTATATATGTCCAAGCCACTCTCTCACTTAGTCCCAGCTTACCCTTCCCCTTCCATGTGTCCTCAAGTCCATTCTCAGTAGGTCTGTGTCTTTATTCCCGTCTTGCCCCTAGTTTCTTCATGACCTTTTTTTTTCTCTTAGATTCCATATATATGTGTTAGCATATGGTATTTGTTTTTCTCTTTCTGACTTCCTTCACTCTGTATGACAGACTCTAGGTCCATCCACCTCACTACAAATAACTCAGTTTCGTTTCTTTTTATGGCTGAGTAATATTCCATTGTATATATGTGCCACATCTTCTTTATCTATTCATCTGTTGATGGACACTTAGGTTGGTTCCATGTCCTGGCTATTGTAAAGAGAGCTGCAATGAGCATTTTGGTACATGACTCTTCTTGAATTATGGTTTTCTCAGGGTATATGCCCAGTAGTGGGATTGCTGGGTCACATGGTAGTTCTATTTTTGGTTTTTTAAGGAACCTCCATACTGTTCTCCATAGTGGCTGTATCAATTTACATTCCCACCAACAGTGCAAGAGGGTTCCCTTTTCTCTACACCTTCTCCAGCATTTATTGTTTGTAGATTTTTTGATGATTGCCATTCTGACCGGTGTGAGATGATATCTCATTGTAGTTCTGATTTGCATTTCTCTAATGATTAATGATGTTGACCATTCTTTCATGTGTTTGTTGGCAATCTGTATATTTTCTTTGGAGAAATGTCTATTTAGGTCTTCTGCCCATATTTGGATTGGGTTGTTTGTTTTTTTGATATTGAGCTGCATGAGCTGCTTGTAAATTTTGGAGATTAATCTTTTGTCATTTGCTTCATTTGCAAATATTTTCTCCCATTCTGAGGGTTATCTTTTCATCTTGTTTATGGTTTCCTTTCCTGTGCAAAAGCTTTTAAGTTTCATTAGGTCCCATTTGTTTATTTTTGTTTTTATTTCCCTTTCTCTAGGAGGTGGGTCAAAAAGGATCTTGCTGTGATTTATGTCATAGAGTGTTCTGCCTATGTTTTCCTCTAAGAGTTTTATAGTGTCTGGCCTTACATTTAGGTCTTTAATCCATTTTGAGGTTATTTTTGTGTATGGTGTTAGGGAGTGTTCTAATTTCATACTTTTACATGTAGCTATCCAGTTTTCCCAGCACCACTTATTGAAGAGGCTGTCTTTTCTCCATTGTATATTCTTGCCTCCTTTATCAAAGATAAGGTGAACATATGTGTGTGGGTTTATCTCTGGGCTTTCTATCCTGTTCCTTTGATCTATATTTCTGTTTTAGTGCCAGTACCATACTGTCTTGATTACTGTAGCTTTGTAGTATAGTCTGAAGTCAGGGAATCTGATTCCTCCAGCTACGTTTTTCTTCCTGAAGATTGCTTTGGCTATTCGGGGTCTTTTGTGTTTCCATACAAATTGTGAAATTTTTTGTTCTAGTTCTGTGAAAAATGCCAGTGGTAGTTTGATAGGGATTGCATTGAATCTGTAGATTGCTTTGGGTAGTAGAGTCATTTTCACAATGTTGATTCTTCCAATCCAAGAACATGGTATATCTCTCCATCTATTTGTATCATCTTTAATTTCTTTCATCAGTGTCTTATAATTTTCTGCTTACAGGTCTTTTGTCTCCTTAGGTAGGTTTATTCCTGGATATTTTATTCTTTTTGTTGCAATGGTAAATGGGAGTGTTTTCTTAATTTCACTTTCATCATTAGTGTATTCATTCATTCATTTTTCATCATTAGTGTATAGGAATGCTAGAGATTTCTGTGCATTAATTTTGTATCCTGCTACTATACCAAATTCATTGATTAGCTCTAGTAGTTTTCTGGTAGCATCTTTAGGATTCTCTATGTATAGTATCATGTCATCTGCAGACAGTGGCAGCTTTACTTCTTCTTTTCCGATTTAGATTCCTTTTATTTCTTTTTCTTCTCTGATTGCTTTGGCTGAAACTTCCAAAACTATGTTGAATAATAATGGTGAGAGTGGGCAACCTTGTCTTGTTCCTGATCTTAGTGGAAATGGTTTCAGTTTTTCACCATTGAGGATGAAGTTGGCTGTGGGTTTGTCATATAGGGCCTTTATTATGTTGAGGAAAGTTCCCTCTATGCGTACTTTCTACAGGGTTTTTATCATAAATGGGTGTTGAATTTTGTCAAAAGCTTTCTCTGCATCTATTGAGATGATCATATGGTTTTTCTCCTTCAATTTGTTAATATGGTGTATCACATTGTTTGATTTGCGTATATTGAAGAATCCTTGCATTCCTGGGATAAACCCCACTTAATCATGGTGTATGATCCTTTTAATTTGCTGTTGGATTCTGTTTGCTAGTATTTTGTTGAGGATTTTTGCATCTATGTTCATCAGTGATACTGGCCTGTAGTTTTCTTTCTTTGTGACATCTTTGTCTGGTTTTGGTATCAGGGTGATGGTGGCCTCATAGAATGAATTTGGGAGTGTTCCTCCCTCTGCTATATTGTGGAAGAGTTTGAGAAGGATAGGTGTTAGCACTTCTCTAAATGTTTGATAGAATTCACCTGTGAAGCCATCTGGTCCTGAGCTTTTGTTTGTTGGAAGATGTTTAATCACAGTTTCAATTTCAGTGCTTGTGATTGGTCTGTTCATATTTTCTATTTCTTCATGGTTCATTCTTGGAAGGTTGTGCTTTTGTAAGAATTTGTCCATTTCTTCCAGGTTGTCCATTTTATTGGCATAGAGTTGCTTGTAGTAATCTCTCATGATCCTTTGTATTTCTGCAGTGTCAGTTGTTACTTCTCCTTTTTCATATCTAATTCTGTTGATTTGAGTCTTCTCCCTTTTTTTCTTGATGAGTCTGGCTAATGGTTTATCAATTTTGTTTATCTTCTCAAAGGACCAGATTTTAGTTTTATTGATCCTTGCTATCGTTTCCTTCATTTCTTTTTCATTTATTTCTGATCTGATCTTTATCATTTCTTTCCTTCTGCTAACTTTGGGGTTTTTTTGTTCTTCTTTCTCTAATTGCTTTAGGTGTAAGGTTAGGTTGTTTATTTGAGATGTTTCTTGTTTCTTAAGGTAGGATTTTATTGCTATAAACTTCCCTCTTAGAACTGCTTTTGTTGCATCCCATAGGTTTTGGGTCGTCGTGTTTTCATTGTCATTTGTTTCTAGGTATTTTTTGATTTCCTCTTTGATTTCTTCAGGATCTCTTGGTTATTAAGTAGTGTATTGTTTAGCCTCCATGTGTTTGTATTTTTTACAGTTTTTTTCCTGTAACTAATATCTAGTCTCATAGCGTTGTGGTCAGAAAAGATACTTGATACGATTTCAATTTTCTTAAATTTACTAAGGCTTGATTTGTGACCCAAGATATGATCTAGCCTGGAGAATGTTCCATGAGCACTTGAGAAGAATGTGTATTCTGTTGTTTTTGGATGGAATGTCCTATAAACATCAATTAAGTCCATCTTGTTTAATGTTATCATTTAAAGCTTGTGTTTCCTTATTTATTTTCATTTTGGATGATCTGTCCATTGGTGAAAGTGGGGTGTTAAAGTCCCCTACTATGATTGTGTTACTGTCGATTTCCCCTTTTATGGCTGTTAGTATTTGCCTTATGTATTGAGGTGCTCCTATGTTGGGTGTATAAATATTTACAGTTGTTATATCTTCTTCTTGGATCGATCCCTTGATCATTATTTAGTGTCCTTCTTTGTCTCTTGTAATAGCCTTTGTTTTAAAGTGTATTTTGTCTGATATGAGAATTGCTACTCCAGCTTTCTTTTGATTTCCATTTGCATGGAATATCTTTTTCCATCCCCTCACTTTCAGTCTGTATGTGTCCCTAGGTCTGAAGTGGGCCTCTTGAAGACAGCATATATATGGGTCTTGTTTTTGTATCCATTCAGCCAGTCTGTGACTTTTGGTTGGAGCACTGAATCCATTTACATTTAAGGTATTTATCTATATGTATGTTCCCATTCCCATTTTCTTAATTGTTTTGGGTTTGTTTCTGTAGGTCTTTTCCTTCTCTTGTGTTTCCTGCCTAGAGAAGTTCCTTTAGCATTTGTTGTAAAGCTGGTTTGGTGTTGCTGAATTCTCTTAGCTTTTGCTTGTCTGTAAATGTTTTAATTTCTCCATCAAATCTGAATGAGATCCTTGCTGGGTAGAGTAATCTTGGTTGTAGGTTTTTCTCCTTCATCACATTAAATATGTCCTGCCACTCCCTTCTGGCTTGCAGAGTTTCTGCTGAAAGATCAGCTGTTAACCTTATGGGGATGCCCTTGTGTCGTATTTGTTGTTTTTCCCTTGCTGCTTTCAATATTTTTTTCTTTGTATTTAAGTTTTGATAGTTTGATTAATATGTGTCTTGGCATGTTTCTCCTTGGATTTATCCTGTATGGGACTCTCTGTGCTTCCTGGAGTTGATTGACTATTTCCTTTCCCACATTAGGGAAGTTTTCAACTGTAATCTCTTCAAATATTTTCTCAGTCTCTTTCTTTTTGTCTTCTTCTTCTGGGACCCCTATAATTCAAATGTTGGTGCATTTAATGTTGTCCCAGAGGTCTCTGAGACTGTCCTCAGTTCTTTTCATTGTTTTCTCTTTATTCTGCTCTGCAGTAGTTATTTCCACTATTTTATCTTCCAGGTCACTTATCCATTCTTCTGCCTCAGTTATTCTGCTATTGATCCCTTCTAGAGGATTTTAAATTTCATTTATTGTGTTGTTCGTCATTGTTTGTTTGCTCTTTAGTTCTTCTGGGTCCTTGTTAAACATTTCTTGTATTTTCTCCATTCTATTTCCAAGATTCTGGATCATCTTTACTATCATTATTCTGAACTCTTTTGCTGGTAGACTGCCTATTTCCTCTTCATTTGTTAGGTCTGGTGGGTTTTTGCCTTGCTCCTTCATCTGCTGTGTGTTTTTCTGTCTTCTCATTTTGCTTAACTTGCTGTGTTTGGGGTCTCCTTTTCGCAGGCTGCAGGTTTGTAGTTCCCGTTGTTTTTGGTGTCTGTCCCCAGTGGCTAAGGTTGGTTTAGTAGGTTGTGTAGGCTTCCTGGTGGAGGGTACTAGTGCCTGTGTTATGGTGGATGAGGCTGGATCTTGTCTTTCTGGTGGGCAGGTCCACGTCTGGTGGTGTATTTTGGGGTGTCTGTGGCCTTATTATGATTTTAGGCAGCCTCTCTGCTAATGTATGGGGTTGTGTTCCTGTCTTGCTAGTTTGGCATAGGGTGTCCTGCACTGTAGCTTGCTGGTCGTTGAGTGCAGCTGGGTCTTGGCGTTGAGATGGAGAGCTCTGGGAGATTTTTGCTGTTTGATATTACATGGAGCTGGGAGGTGTCTTGTGGACCAGTGAACTTGGCTCTCCCACCTCAGAGGCACAGCCCTGATGCCTGGCTGGAGCACGAAGAACCTTTCATCCACATGGCTCAGAATAAAAGGGAGAAAAAATAGAAAGAAAGAAAGAAGATAAAGTAAAATAAAATAAAATAAACTTATTAAAATAAAAACTAAAAAATAATTATTGAGAAAAAAATTTTAATAAGTAAAAAAAAAAAAACAAAAAAACAGACAGAACCCTAGGACAAATGGTAAAAGCAAAGCTATACAGACAAAAATCACACACAGAAGCATACGCATACACACTCACAAAAAGAGAAAAAGGGAAAAAAATATATATCTTTGCTCCCAAAGTCCACCTCCTCAATTTGGGATGATTCGTTGTCTATTCAGGTATTCCACAGATGTAGGTACGTCAAGTTGACTGTGGAGATTTAATACACTGCTCCTGAGGTTGCTGGGAGAAATTTCCCTTTCTCTTCTTTGTTCGCACTGCTTCTGGGGTTCAGCTTTGGATTTGGACCCGCCTCTGTGTGTAGGTTGCCTGAGGGCATCTGTTCTTCGCTCAGAGAGGACGGGGTTAAAGGAGCAGCTGATTCGGGGGCTCTGGCTCACTCAGGCCGGGGGGAGGGAGGGGTATGGATGTGGGGCAAGCCTGCAGCGGCAGAGGCCGGTGTGATGTTGCACCAGCCTGAGGCGCGCCGTGAGTTCTCCCGGGGAAGTTGTCCCTGGATCACGGGACCCTGGCAGTGGTGGGCTGCACAGGCTCCCAGGAGGGGAGGTGTGGATAGTGACCCGTGCTCGCACACAGGCTTCTTGGTGGCTGCAGCAGCAGCCTTAGCGTCCCATGCCCGTCTCTGGGGTCCGCGCTGATAGCCGCAGCTCAGGCCCGTCTCTGGAGCTCCTTTAAGCGGCGCTCTTGATCCCCTCTCCTCGCGCACCAGGAAACAAAGAGGCAAGAAAAAGTCTCATGCCTCTTCGGCAGCTCCAGACCTTTTCCCGGACTCCCTCCCGGCTAGCTGTGGTGCACTAGCCCCCTTCAGGCTGTGTTCACGCAGCCAACCCCAGTCCTCTCCCTGGGATCCGACTGAAGCGTGAGTCTCAGCTCCCAGCCCCCACCTGTCCCAGCGGGTGAGCAGACAAGCCTCTCAGGCTGGTGAGTGCTGCTCGGCACCGACCCTCTGTGCGGGAATCTCTCTGCTTTGCCCTCCGCACCCCTGTTGCTGCGCTCTCCTCCGTGGCTCCAAAGCTCCCCCCTCCACCACCCGCAGTCTCTGCCCACGAAGGGGCTTCCTAGTGTGTGGAAACCTTTCCTCCTTCACAGCTCCCTCCCACTGGTGCAGGTCCCATCCCTATTCTTTTGTCTCTGTTTTTTCTTTTTTCTTTTGCCCTACCCAGGTACGTGGGGAGTTTCTTGCCTTTTGGGAGGTCTGAGGTCTTCTGCCAGCGTTCAGTAGGTGTTCTGTAGGAGCTGTTCCACATGTAGATATATTTCTGATGTATTTGTGGAGACGAAGGTGATCTCTGCGTCTTACTCTTCCACCATCTTGAAGCTCCTCCCTCTCCCATTTATTTTTGAGATTTCCCCCATGGTGCTGTCATTTGTGCCCATCCATCTAAAAACAAATACTTGTAGAGTGTCTACTGTGTGCCAAGGGATGCTAGATGCTGGGGATGTTGCAGTGAACAAGAGAGAGATGGTTGCTGCCCTCATGGGGCTTTCAGTCTAGTGTTCCAGTCTCCTCATCAAGCCTGTCCATTGCATTATGTGGTACAGGCATCTCTGATCTCCCTCAGGCCATGGCTGCCCTCACTACCACACTAGCCTTGCCCTATTCTTGCATACAAAGATCAGGATCTCCCCTTTATTCTGCACAGCATGGGAGAGACTGCTGTATGCTGTCATATGTATAGGATGGCACTTGTTACAATTGTCATGAATTATCTATATATTTATTTGTTTAATATCTTCCTATCTAGACTAATTATAAAGGTAGTGTCTGTGTCTACCTTATTTGCCATTGTTTTCCCTTGCCTAGCACAGTTTACAGAGCATATTAGGCATTCAAATACCTTGAGAGATCTGCTAGACTGTCAGGTTTAATAAGACTATTTAAGGTGAAGGAATAATGAAACAAACAAACAAAAATACAAAACGTATCCTAAAAGTTACTAGGTATGTGTTTTGGTCGGCTCAGGCTGCCATAACAAGATATCATAGATTTAGTGGCTTAAACAACAGAAATTTGTTTTCTCACAGTTCTGGAGGCTAAATCCAAGATCAAGGTGCTGACCAATTCAGTTCCTGATGAGAGCTCTCTTCCTGACTTATAGATGGCTGCCTTCTTGCTATGTCCTCACATGGCAGAGAGAGAGAGAGAGAGAGAGGGAATGTGCTTGCGCTCTCTGGTTTTTATTCTTATAAGGACACTAATCCTGTTTGATTAGGGTCACACCCTTATGACTTCATTTAACTTTAATTACCTCCTTATAGGCCCTATCTGCGAATATAGTCACATAGAGGATTAAGGCTTCAACATGGATTTTGGGGGGGGACACAATTCAATTCATAGCAGTGTAGTTATCTTCAAAGTACATAGCTCCAGGATACCTTCAGGGACCTTTTAATGTACACCTGCCTAGTTTTCTGGATGCTTCTACGTGGCAGAGACCAGCTAACCATACACTGGAGTGCTCTACTTGTAAGAATCTAAGCATACCTCTCCCAAGACCCAAAAAGAGAACAAAGTTCCTCCCCTCCCAGTCTATGGTTGGCTTTCTCTGTCCCTATTTTTTGTCCAAGTCTCTCTCTCATCCTAGTATTGGGAATATCCACTCCCTTTAGCTGAACCTTTTTCTCAGTCCATAGCTCCCATATGAAAAAAAGGAAAAAAAAATTTCTACAGACTGCTCAAGCTCAACCTAAAGTGAAAACCTTCTCTACCAAAAAGAATACTTACGTTGCAAATTTGAAACCCCTACATTTAGGTTATTTCACATTGTTCTCCAAGGAAAATTGGTAGATGTAACCAAGGTACATTTAGATGTTTTTTTCAAAACGAAGGTTCTGCCTACTCTGAAGGGAATTCAGGTTCCTGTATATGGGCGAATAGAAGTGTTTCCAGCACTTAGATGGCAGCCTGTCTTCCACTACCTCTTCCCTTCAGATTTTACCCATCAAGGCTTGGAAAATCTCAGGAGTGGCCAGAACTGTCATTATACTTACACTGAGTCTGGTACTAAATCACACAGTGCAATATTTTAGTCTTTGAAGCTAGACCTCTGTATCTCTGAACCTTGATGGCCGGAGTAAAGGAAAACTCCTATTCTAAAGCTTCCAGAAATGTGTTTTCTCTGTATGTAATGGGTGGAAGCAGGAATAATATATGGAGCATAGTTTTTCTTTGTTCTGAAAGTCCTCTAGGTCAGATAGCTGTAATTAAAAAACCAACTCCTGGTTGCATGAAATAGCCTTGATTACTGGTATAGTCAACCAGGTTGACCCTGGAACAATGAGGGGGTTAGAGGCACTGACCCTAAGCACTCGAAAATCTACTATAACTATAGTCGGTCCTCCATATCTGCAGTTCCACATCCATGGATTCAGCCAACTATGGATCATGCAGTACTAAAGTACATATTAAGTGGAAAAAATCTGCATGTAAGTGGGCCTGTTTAGTTCAAACCCATGTTGTTCAGGGGTCCACTGTACTTCAGGCTGAGTGATGTTTTCTTTAATAACAGAAAATAATGTTTCTTGAAGAAAAGGACGAGTTTTTGAAAGTGTTTTTTTTTTTTCACTGCTATCCTCATTGATTGATTTATCTAGAATATCTGCAGAGAATACTTGACATGACTAATAAGTGCTCTAAAGTTCATTTAAGAAATCACCTAGGGTCTCCCCTGGTGGTGCAGTGGTTAAGAATCCGCCTGCTAATGCAGGGGACACGGGTTTGAGCCCTGGTCCGGGAAGATCCCACATGCCGCGGAGCAACTAAGCCCGTGCACCACAACTACTGAGCCTGCGCTCTAGAGCCCACGAGCCACAACTACTGAAACCCACGCGCCTGGAGCCCATGCTCCGCAACAAGAGAAGCCACTGCAGTGAGAAGCCCTCGCACTGCAATGAAGAGTAGCCCCCCGCTCGCGACAACTAGAGAAAGCCTGCAGCAACGGAAGACCCAATGCAGCCAAAAAATAAATAAATAAATAAAATCTATTTAAAAAAAAAAAGAAACCACCTAGACCATTAACAGCTTAAAAACAAGAAATAAGAGTAAAATATAATTTTCAAATGGTGGAGTGCTGGATATTATCTTTTTGGTAATAATAGTAAAGATAACATTTATATAGTGCTTTAGAGTTTACAAAACATTTGCTAGGTTACCATTAGGTCTGTTTTGGGGCTGAGCACTCTGCTTAAGCCCAAGCTGGTAACTCTGAATCTCATCGTTCAAATAACTAGTGGGTATTTGTGGTGGGGGTGGGAGCATAGTTTTGGTTTTTCCCACCTCCAGCGCTGCCTCTGCTTGTGCTAGGTCACTCCATTCTCTCTGCCCTGCCACTACCTGCCCCAAGTATTTCTAGAGCTTCTGCTGCCTCTGGGACCAAAAAAAGATGAGGGAGTCTTTGCCACCAGTGAAGAAAGAGCTGACTGTGAGATAACAATGTTACTTGACTGAACACAAAATTATTAGCTCAGTCCTTGTACTTCTGTATTCATCCTGGCTCACCATCAGCCACTTGGTGGGTATTTGCTAGTACACACCCGTTTGATGCCACCAGATTCTGTATTTTTCCATTACCTAGCCGAGGGCCGCTGTTGGCAAATGCTGAGCTTGGCCAGTTAGGAATCTAGAGTCAGGAAATCCGTTCCTGGGTGAGCCAAGGGAAATTTCAAGACCTGTAAGCCCTGACCGGCCTTGGAGATGTGGTGATGAGATAGGTGATGGATTTTAAACCGTGGACACTTTCTTCCAGTACCATTCCCGGAATTACTGCCCACATGCATCCCCTGCAGAGCAGAAGAGAACCTAAGCTTTCTACCCCTTGGGCTCTCTGCTCAGAAAGCTCTGAGCAGAATTGCTTCTCCCCTTGGGATTCAGCCAAATGGAACCTTCTTTGTGACCTCTGATTTCCTATCACTGAAGAAAGAGGAAAGTGCTGGGTTATGGAGAGCTCATTAGGCCTCTACAGAAAAAGGCTCCTGACTTGTTTGTTCCCAAAGGGCAGATTGTTGTTCTTCATTCCCACGTTGATAAAAATACTGTCCAGTAGTGGTAAGTGAGAGTCTTCCTGATATATCTTATTTTAATTCCTTTGAGTTATTCCATTAGGATGTTTATTTCTTGTTGTGTTGTCATTTTGATGTGCTGTGTTTCTTTGGCTGTACCGAGTCTGTATACATGTATTTGGATAGGTGTGCTGGTGTCTTCATACATGTATTTTCTAACCAGAGAATGTGTTTTCCCCTTTGGAATTGCTCTTATTGGAAGGATGTTTCTTTATATGTGGTTCATGGTCAAGCTTTGCCCGCTTTTGGCTCTTTGTAATTGTTTTCTTTTTAAATATATACCATGTATATATTATTAAATAAACTTAAATAAACTTCCTCCCCCATGTTACCCAAGGGAAGCCATGCATTAAAAACAAGGGCAAAAAGGAGGAAATTCCAATGCATCTATGCTTTTGGTTACTTTATCAAACAATAATTAAAATCTTCACCACAGAAAGAAAACCTAGCTTGTGAGGATGGATGGGGGAATCCATCTGGTGTTTTAAGTTTATTTTCTTGGCTTCACTGTGGTCGCTCTCCCAACCTCTTTGTCCTTTTCCCCAAAGTACATGGGACAGACTTGGGCCTCTCTTTCAGGTAGTTATCTAAGCCTTTCTGCTCATTCCCTGATACCTGAAAAACTGACTTCGAATCTGCAGGACTGGAGCCTCTTAAGATGCTGGGGTTTTGAGAGTCAGAGAAGAAGGTTCTAACCAAGGCTGAAGTTTGAGAGCACAGGTACCTAGGATTCTTTCTCCTGAAGTATTGAATGAATCAGGCTCACCACTGTTCAGAATTCTCCCAGCTTCTTTCTTTAGCATCTTCCCCATTTAACAGTAGCAAAGAGATGCTGCATCTGATAACAGATGACAACTTACAGGACTAGTATGATGAAACCTGTATTTAACATCCATTAGCATTTGAGCTTCCTCAGCTTGCAGGGTTTGCTTAATTTCTTTTGACTCAGTGCCTATAAATCAGTGCTTATTTGCATGGGAGACTTTATCTTCTTAGTATGGGGATAGATGATCCACAGTAGAAGAAGGCATAGGCTGGGATAGCATTGCAGTGATTACTATTGTTATTATTGCTGCCCTTACTGCTATTGCTCTATTATTATTTTTTTTTTTTTTTAAGAATTATTTATTTATTTATTTATGGCGTGTTGGGTCTTCGTTTCTGTGCGAGGGCTTTCTCTAGTTGTGGCAAGCGGGGGCCACTCTTCATCGCGGTGCACGGGCCTCTCATTCTCGCGGCCTCTCTTGTTGCGGAGCACAGGCTCCAGACGCGCAGGCTCAGTAGTTGTGGCTCACGGGCCCAGTTGCTCCGCAGCATGTGGGATCTTCCCAGACCAGGGCTCGAACCCGTGTCCCCTGCATTGGCAGGCAGATTCGCAACCACTGCGCCACCAGGAAAGCCCTATTGCTCTATTATTGTTGCTGCTACCTGCTGCTCTAACAGTGGTCTAGCTGATGCTGCTGTGGCTGATTTTGCTCCTACTAGTATTGCTTCTTCTGCTGCTGCTACTAGTCACCATTCACATATTCACTTCTATGCCAGATGCTGTAGGGATTTTTAAAAATTCATTGTCAAAGCCTTGAAGATGTTTATAGTCTACGTGAGACTAACCTGAGAAATAATGGCTGGCAAACAAGCACAATATTTACCATTTATTTAGCATTAATATGTGCCAGGTGCTTTCTATAATTAGCTCATTTAGTTATTTTGACTACTCTAAGAGATAGGTCTTACTATTAACCCTTTTCAACAGATGAGAACATTATGTTTAGAGAGGGCAAGTAACTTGCCCACGATCACACAGTTCGTGAATGACAGACCTGGGATTTAAACCTAGGTCTGTTGGGCTCTAAAACCTTTGCCATTTTCACTGGGCTGGCCTGTAGACTTTAAATACAGAAAGCACATTCCCCATTATTATCTCAGGGAATTTCACAATAGTCCCCAGAAATGGCAGGGCATGTATCATGACAAAAACTGAAACACAGAGAAGACGAATGACCCTCCGAGCTAATTACCAGGACTGAGACTCAAGGCTCCCAATTCCCAACCCTGTGTTCTGCTTCCCTCTGGAGCCACAGTGTGTTTTACTGACTCTCTCTTTATAAAGCATCCCTTCAAATTAGCACAGACCCAAAGCCTGAAAATTAGGCCAGGGAAACAAGAGTTCTAGCAGTTACTGAGCTTGTACATCCTTGTAGCCTTGCCATGCCACGTACCTTGTGCAACCACACTCTTTGATCAGTAGCGTTGTCTTTAAGCACCTTTGTTCCTTGAGCAGCATAGGCACTATAATGTGGAAATAAACGCCTGGGCTGTTCATATTTTCTATTTCTTCAGTCTTGGGAGCTTGTGTCTTTCTAAGAATTTGTTCATTTCTTCTAGGGGGTCCATTTTGTTGGCATATATATGCTTGTTGTAGTAGTCTCTTATGATCCTTTGCATTTCTGTGGTGTCCATTGTAACTTCTCCTTTTTCATTTCTAATTTTATTCATTTGCCCCTCTCCCTTTTTTTCTTGATGAGTCTGGCTAAAGGTTTATCAATTTTGTTTATCTTTTCAAAGAACCAGCTTTTAGTTTCATTGATCCTTTCTATTGTTTTCTTCATCTCTATTTCATTTATTTCTGACCTTATCTTTATGATTTCTTTCCTTGTACTAACTTTGAGTTTTGTTTGTACTTCTTTCTCTGGTTGCTTTAGGTGTAAGATTAGGTTGCTAATTTGAGATTTTTCTTGTTTCCTGAGGTAGGATTGTATTTCTGTAAACTTCCCTCTTAGAACTGCTTTTGCTGCATCCCATAGGTTTTGGAATGTTGTGCTATATTTTCATTTGTTTCTAGGTAATTTTTGATTTCATCTTGATTTCTTCAGCAGTCCATTGGTTGTTTAATAGCATATTGTTTAGCCTCCACGTGTTTGTATATTTTACAGGTTTTTTTCTTGTTGTTGATTTCTAATCTCATAGTGTTGTGGTTGGAATAGATGCTTGATATGATTTCAATTTTCTTAAATTTACCGACGCTCACTTTGTGGCCCAGCATGTGATCTATCCTGGAGAATGTTCCATGTGCACTTGAGAAGAATGTGTATTTTGCTGCTTTTGGGTGGAATGCTTTATAAATATCAATTAAGTCCATCTGCTCTAATGTGTCATTTAAGGCCTGTGTTTCCTTATTGATTTTCTGTCTGGGTGATCTGTCCATTGATGAAAGTGGGGTGTTAAAGTCCCCTGCTATCATTGTGTTACTGTCAATTTCCCATTTGATGGCTGTTAGCATTTGCCTTATGTATTGAGGTGCTCCTATGTTGGGTGCATATATATTTACGATTGTTATATCTTCTTCCTGGATTGATCCCTTGATCATTATGTAGTATTCTTCCTTGTCTCTTGTAACAGTCTTTATTTTAAAGTCTATTTTGTCTGATGTGAGTATTGCTACTCCAGCTTTCTTTTGAGTTCCATTTGCATGGAATAACTTTTTCCATCCCCTCACTTTCAGTCTGTATGTGTCCCTAGATCTGAAGTGTGTCTCTTGTAGACAGCATAATTTATGGGTCTTGTTTTTGTATCCATTCAGCCCACCTGTGTCTTTTGGTTGGGGCATTTAATCTGTTTATTTTTAAGGTAATTATCAATCTGTATGTTCTTATTGCCATTTTGTTAATTGTTTTGGATTTGTTTTTGTAGGTCTTTTTTCTTAAAAAATAAAATTAGTATCTTACCTTATACCAAATAGGGTATTTGACCAATAATCAGTGACACTATAAATGTCCATCAACAGGAAAGGAAAATGGATAAATGAATTTTGGGCTTCTCATGAAATGAAATACTTTACAGCAGTTAAAATGAATGTCCTAGAGCTATTTCTGTCTACCTGGATAGATATAAAAAATGTAATGTTGAGGGAAAAACCCCAACTTTATGCAGGGCCACCATTGCATAAACTTTAAAACCAAATTTACAATACTTCATAATGTATATGGATGCATCAATATCTAGTAAACTTGTGGAAACATGCATAGGAATAATAAAAACTGAGTTTGTAATAGAAAAATGCCTGAGCTAGTGGCTGAATAGTTTAGATCTGGGTATTGCTTTGATCAACAAGAATTTATTGAAAACTTAATACATGCCCATGAGTGTCAGATTGTACCAACAAAGTTTTGTTAGGCAAGACTTTTGCAATTGGTAGCCTCTAAAATGTGAGGGGTCAACTGGAAGCTCTTTAAGGCATAGTCTCCTCTTCATGATTTATACACAGCTAATTTATGTTGTGGATTATTGGAGTGAGCATGGTCTCTCTTTTCCACTGCTGACTGAATTCTGGGTTGCTTCTGGGGAACCAAGTGGGCAAGGCAAGATGCCTGGAAAGGTCTGTTAATGAGGGAGCATCTGTGTTCCAGAGATAAATATAAACATTTTGGGGATTATATTCAATATGCTGTGTCTTGGAGGTTAAGAGTACAGGCTCTGTCCAAAATATACAAACAGCTCATACAACTCAATAACAAAAAAGCAAACAACCCAATCAGAAAAGGGGCAGAAGACCTAAATAGACATTTCTCCAAAGAAGACATACAGATGGCCAATAGGCACATGAAAATATGCTCAACATTGCTAATTATTAGAGAAATACAAATCATAACTACAATGAGGTACCACCTTACACCAGTTAGAATGGCCATGATCAAAAATCTACAAATAACAAGTGCTGGAGAGGGTGTGGAGAAAAGACCCTCCTACACTGTTGATGGCAATGTAAATTGGTATAGCCACTATGGAGAACAGTATGGAGGTTCCTCAAAAAACTAAAAATAGAGTTGCCATCTGATCCAGCAATCCTCTCCTGGGCATATATCCAGAGAAAAATAATTATATTATTTTCATATAATTTGAAAAGATATATGCACCCCAGTGTTCATAGCAGCGCTATTTATAATAGCCAAGACATGGAAGTAACCTAAATGTCCATTGACAGATGAATGCATAAAGAAGATGTGGCATATATACACAATGGAATACTACTCAGCCATAAAAAAGAATGAAATAATGCCATTTGCAGCAACATGGATGGACCTAGAGATAAATATACTAAGTGAAGTAAGTCAGAAAGAGAAAGACAAATACCATATGATATTACATATATGTGGAATCTAAAATATGATGCAAATGAACTTATTTATGAATAGAAACAGACTCACAGATATAGAAAACAAACTTATGGTTACCAAAGAGGAAAGGGGAGGGAGAGGGATAAGTTGGGAGTATGGGATTAACAGATACATATTATGTAAGTAAAATCAGTAAACAATAAGGATTTACGGTGTAGCACAGGGAACTATATTCAATATCCTGTAATAAACCATAATGGAAAAGAATATGAAAAAGAATACATATATATATATATATATATATGTATAACTGAATCACTTTGCTGTATGCCAGAAACTAACACAACATTGTAAATCAACTATCCTTTAATTAAAAGAAAAAAGAGTACAGGCTCTGTAGTCAGTCCACCCACCTGGATTCAAATCCTGGTTCTGCCACTTATAGCAGCAAGATCTTGAGCAACTCTTAGCGCCTCTGTTCCTTATCTGCAAAATGAGACTCAGTACCTTTCTCACAGGATTATTTAATGATTAAATTAATTAATACATACCCTAACCGTGCCTCTCACATAGTTAGCTATTATAAGAATAATTATTATAATTTTTCTCTCATTTATTCTTCCTTATTTCTCAAAAAGTAACTCATATTTGACTAAAATATTTGAATCCCTTACTCTGTATACCTTTGCTGTATATATGTCTCCTTAGTAATTTAAGCTGAGACCGTATTTTTATTTATTTATTAACTATTTATTTATTTGGCCGCGCCAGGTCTTAGCTGTAGCATGTGGGAACTTTGTTGCCATGTGCGGGATCTTCATTGTGTCATGCGGGATCTTTAGTTGTGGCATGTGAACTCTTAGTTGCAGCATGTAGGATCTAGTTCCCCGACCAGGGATCAAACCCTGGTTCCCTGCATTGGGACCGCGGAGTCTTAGCCACTGGACCACCAGGGAAGTCCGAGAGTGTATTTTTAAAAGATAGCTTTTAGATACAAAAAAAAAAGGGAGAACTATACCAATTTAGAGATTAATAGAAGAGCCCGTTTCTAGGAATTCCAGATGAGGACGTGTTATAAAACTCTTAGAAGGATAGCCTTTAGAATATGCCTCTTCCTAGTTTAAAATTCTGAGTGGCTCCACATCCCCCTCACCCCCTAGACTGAGCCCTCTTTAAGGCACATTCAAGATCCTTTCATTCTGCTTCTCTCATCTTGCATACTCCCCCTCACCTTCTGTAAGTCAAGTGTAAGTCAAGTGAACAACTAAAGTGTGGATCAGAACGAATATGTCACCCTTAGAAAAACTCAAAAGTTCCTGTTCTAGCCACTGGAAGTGCATAGCGGTCCTTCATGTACATTAATTATATACTTATACTTCACATAGTGCAGCAAAGTTTCAATTATTCACATATGAATTATTTAGTTCAGCGGTTCTCAATTCTGACTGATCATTAGAATAACCTGGGGGGCTTTGAAAAATACATGTAGCATCTCAAATATTATAGTAGTTTTTTTCTCCTCATTTAACAGTCCACAGTGGGTGTTTCAGTTGAAAAGCAGTTTTCTTCAACTGATGCTGCAGGGTGGTGCATCCTGGGCACACAGGGGTTCCACCTCAGTCTCTCTCCCTGGTACCATCTGGTTTGCCGGAACTTTCTTCCCTTCCTCATCAGAGTTTACCTCTTCTAAGTTCCATTTCTCCATAGAAATGCAATCTGGCTAATCTGATTAATTTGAGCTAATAATAATATTTTACATTTTATAAACACCATACATTGCTAGTATCAATGAAAATGTTAATTAACATCTACTGAGTGTCTGGTATATGCCAAGTACCATGCTAGACACTTCGATTCATACTAGAATGTCAGCTCCCCAAAGACAGAGATTCTGGTCTGTTTGTTTACTGATGCATGCCAAGCACCTAGAATGGTGCTCACTAAATATTGGTTGAAAAAGTGAATAGATAATCTTAATAATAACATTGAAAGGCAGAATTATTATCCCCATTTACCAGAGGAGAAATGTGAAGCTTAGATAAATGCTTTGCCCAAGGACATACACTTAGGTGGGAGCAGAGCCTAGAAGAATTCAGGCTCCAAAGCCTACATTCCTTCGCACCTTTTCCCTTCCTCTGTGCCCCTTTCCCTTCCTCCGTGCCCCTTTCCCTTCCTGTTGCTTCTCCCCTTCCACTTTCCCCCATTTCCCTTGCTCTTTTCCTCCCCTCTTTTTTTCATTCCTCCTTCCCTTTTCCCTGCCCTTTTTTCTCTTCCTCATTCCCCTGTCCCTTTACTTACCTCTCTCCCTCTTTCTTTTCCTCTTTTTCTTCCTTCTCTTTTCCCTTCCAACATTTTCTTTTTCCCTTTCCCTTTACTCATTTCCTCCTTTCCCTCTTTCTTTCTTATAACACTTACAAATACGGCATTTGCTTCCTAGATTCTCATAGCACTGTTAGGTAAGCAGAGCAGCTACTCCTCATTTTACAGTTGAGGACTCTGAGAGAGGTTAATGCCTTGCCCGATTTCCCGTGGCTGTTAGTGGTGGGGCTTCAACCTATTTGTCTTCCCACTCATCTGCTTAGTGCCTGTCCCACAGCACGCACTGCCTTGCGGGTATCAATGGCTGCGATGGCAGATGGTGACACCTCTCCTCCAAAACATTCATTAGCTTCCAACTGAGTGGAGTGGATTCTGAGGTAATTTAGGAACCAAAGCAGGTTTGTGAGGGAGACCATGGAGCAGGTGGGACTTAGACTCTCCTCAGGTCCCACCGTCTGCGTGACAGTTACTCATAAGGCTGTCTCCTATGAAGGAGACTCCAAAGCTGATTTCAAAGCCCACCAATACATGGGAGCCCACACAGCATCAGAAACAGTGCCTCAGAATGGCACCACTTTGGCGGGGGGCGGGGGAGGGGGGTGGTATTTACTTATTTTAAATCACCACTTGAAGTCCCAGATAGATAAATGGTGCTGGCTCAGTTTTACTGTGACACATCATCTTTTTGTTCAGTCTAGCTCATCTCTTGTACTATTTGTGATACTCTACAGCACACCACTAACATTTTAAAACCTGAATGGCACATTATTAAAGTGCTGACCAACTACAGCAGGTACTATCTACAGTTATCCCACACTTCTTGGGTGTTTTAAGACATTAAGCCAAGGGCCAGCACACCAACTAAAACAGGTCCTGAAGTATTTTGATCTTATATTAGTTAGGAAGCACTTGGCTCAATTCCATACAAGATCTGGGTGTCTTTTTTCTTGTTGTTTTTGTTGTTGTTATTTTCTCCCTCTATCCCCCAGCTTTATCAAGGTATAGTTGACAAATAAAATTGTAATATATTTAATTTGTACAATGTGATGATTTGCTATACATATACATTGTGAAATGATTACCACAATCAACTTAATTAACACATCTATCGCTTCACATGGTCACTGGGTTTTTGTTTTTTGGTTTCTTTGGTGAGAATGCATAAGGTCTATTGATACACTCTCAGCAGATTTCAAATATACAATACAGAATTATCAACTATAGTCACCATGCTGTACATTACGTCCTCAGAACTTACTCATCTTATAATTGAAAGTGTGTACCCTTTGATCAACATCTTCCCCAAGACCCTGGCAACCACCATTCTATTCTCTGTTCTATGAGTTAAAATTTTTTTTTTCAGATTCCACTTATACCATACAGTATTTGTCTCTTTCTCAGGCTTATTACATTTAGCATGATGCCCTCCAGGTTCATCCATGTTGTTACAAATGGCAGTATTTCCTTCTTTTTTATGGCTGAATGTATTTTATACACACACACACACGCACACACTCATATATGGAATGGGAGATAGAAATCCCGTATATAGATATCTTCCACAGATTATATATGTCTTCCACATTTTCTTTATCCTTTCATCTTTTGATGGACACTTAGGTTGTTTGTATATTTTGGCTATTGTGAGTAATGCTGAAATGAACATTGGAGGGCAGATATCTCTTTGAGATAGTGATTTCATTTCCTTCGGATATATACCCAGAAGTAGGATTTATGGATCATATGGTAGTTCTATTTTTAATTTTTTGAAGAACCTCCATACTGTTTTCCATAGTGGCGGTACCAGTTTACATTCCCACCAACAGTGTATAAGGGCTCCATTTCCTCCACATTCTGGACAATATTTGTTATCTACTGTCTTTTTGATAACAGACATCCTAGTAGGTGTGAAGTGATATCTCATTGTGGTTTTGTGAAGTTGAACTTCTTTCATATACCTTTTGGCCATTTGTATGTCTTCTTTGGAAAAGTGTCTATTCAGATCCTTTGCCCATTTTTAAATTGGATTGTTTGTTTTTTGCTATGAGTTGTAAGAATTCTTTTTTATTTTGGATATTAAACCTTTATTGGATATATGGTTTGCAAATATTTTCTTCTTTCTTGATTGTTTCCTTTGCTATGCAGAAACTTTTTAGTTTGATGTAGTCTCATTTATTTTTGCTTCTGTTGTCTGTGCTTTTGATGTTGTATCCAAAAAATTACTGCCAAGACCAATGTCAAGGAGCTTTTCCCCTATATTTTCTTCTGAGAATTTTATGGTTTCAGGTCTTTCCCTTAAGTCTTCAATCCATTTTGAATTTAATTTTGTGTATTATGTAAGATAAGGGCACAATTTCATTCTTCTGCATGTGGATATCCGGTTTTCCCAGCTCCACTTACTGAAGAGGCTATCTTTTCCCATTTTGTGTTCTTGGTGCCTTTGTTGAAAGTTAGTTGACCACATATGCATGGGTTTGTTTTGGGGCTCTCTATTCTGTTCCATTGATCTATGTGTTTATTTTTATGCCAGTACCATATTGTTTTGCTTTCTATAGCCTTGTATGATAGTTTGAAATCAGGAAGTGTGATGCCTCCAGCTTTGTTCTTCTTGCTCAAGATTGCTTTAGTTATTTGTGATCTTTTCTGGTTCCATGCAAAGTTTAGGGTTGTTTTTTCTATTTCTGTAAAAAATGCACTGGCATTTTCATAGGGATTAAATTGAATCTGAAAATTGCTTTGAGTAGTATGGACATTTTAACAATATTATTTATTGTAATCCATGAACATGGGCTACCTTTCCATTTATGTGTGTCTTCTTTAATTTCTTTCATCAGTGTTTTATAATTTTCAGTGTGCTGATCTCTCACCTTCCTGGGTTAAATTTACTACTAAGTATTTTATTCTTTTTGACTCCATTGTAAATAGGATTTTCTTAATTTATCTATTGTTGTAGGTATATAGAAACACAACTTAGTTTTGAGGAGCTGGGATCTTAATCTGTTTGGGCTGCTATAACAGAAATACCATAGACTGGGTAGCTTATAAAAAACAGACATTAATTTCACACAGTTGTGGAGTCTGGGAAGTCCAAGATCAAGGGGCTGGAAGATTCTGTGTTTGATGAGAACCCACTTCCTGGTTCATAGACAATGCTCTTTGCTTTGTACTCACATGGTAAAAGGGGTCAAGGGAGCTTTTTGGGACCTCTTTTGTAAGGGCGCTAATCCCATTTGTGAGCGATCCATCTTCATGACCTGGTCACTTCTCAAAAGTTCCATTTCCTGATACCATTACCTTGGGGGTTAGGATTTCAGCATGTGAATTCTGGGGGGATACACATATTCAGTCCATAGCACCAAGCAAGCACTATAAACATAGAGCTAGGTAAAGCAATGCTTTTATTACTTGACTTTATTGTTTTGTATGTTATCTCAGTGTATTTATTATGGTATATGTTCTTTTTGTGAAATGTATAGTTATGAATATTTTAGATTTACTTTTATGTTTGTGTCTGTGTAATCCTTTTCAAAAGAATTCCATGAAGCAATAATATTTTGTATTATGGTGAAATGTTTTTACAATAAATACATTTTGATAGAATGTTTAGACCAGCAGTAAGTTAGTACATTTAAAAGTAAAATGTTATCATTGGCTAGAGTAAGAGGGAAATATTGGGATTATGTTCAAAAACTCATTCTCACCTATGTTTTTAAGTCTATATGTGTATGTGTTTATATGCATGTATATTTATGTTTGACTGGTGGTTTGGGAGTTTCTAATTGCATGTCTTTAGCTGGCCAGGATCAAGTCTCTGAGTTTGACAAACTCATGTAAAGAAGCATTTACTAGGCAATGTACACAACAAGTGTTTGCTATACAACCTACTCTGCTCTGGAAGACTTAGTCTTTGCCCTGAAGATGCTTGAAGTTGTTTCCATGACAGACATGCATCTAGTTAATGGAATATAAGGCAGCCTGATATAACGACTCAGTTAGATGTAAAGCAAAATGGATACTTGTAATCGGCTGAACATTTCAGCTGTCTTGTTTGTTTCATAGCACTCTAGCAAATGAAGATAACTTTACCAATGGTGTGTAACTCTGTACTTTATATAGAGCTGATTTTTAAGAGTACATTTACTAAATTGGATTATTCACTAAAAAAAATGTTTGTACCTTGTAAAACAAATCTCTTTTATCAGAGCTACTTGTAACTTTGATTTAGTGAGCCCTTTAATGTATTATTTACTGTAGGAATTTTACATATGAAGGTATGATGTAATTTGTTTCTTTTCCATAGAAAAGGGAATCACTTTTTCTAACTAAAGTTATCTCGGGAAACTCCATCTTTCTAGAATGTTTTATTCTTATGCCAGGAGAATATGTGTAAATGAGGGTTAGTTATTTTATTCATGATTTTTCTCAGGTAAGGGGAGGAATCTAGTTTTTTAAAAGACCGTGTGGGCTGAAAATTCTATGTTAATTAAAAGACTCAGTTGTAAATAACTTGAAACAGGTATCATGATCACTATTCCTTCTGTCTCTGATGACACATGTTAAATGTTTGTTTGCTGGCTTGCGTTATCATTTTTGGTCAGATTTTCTTAGTAGCAAATTACTTTTTGTTATTTTAGGCAGCAAAAGGAAGGGGAAAAGACTTACACATGTAAGCCTTAGTAAAATCTTATAACATTTCAGACTCTGCTGTGATAAGGAGAAAGCTGTTAGGAAATTTTTCTTTGCCAGGAATGGAAACAATGTTACTTTAACAAAAAAGAAATTAAGAATTAAGAAGGACTTGTTAGGGGATTACTTATGCCTAGGAGTGCGCTAAAGTTTATGGGGGAATCAAAAGTAGCGCAAGACATTGGTAGTACCCTAAAGAGCTGTCTACTTGAGTAGATAAGATTAAGACCTATGAAAAAATTGAATACTACAACAGGAAAGGCCCAGAAATGCCAGTGCAAAGTTTAAACAGCACATAAACCCTCATCATATGTTGGTCCTGACATATATAGATATTTCCATTACCTATATAACTCAGCACAACTGGACTTCCACCAGCACATTAAAGCCACTTGGTTTTATGTCGAATGTTTTTGTTTGGTGTTAAATCTAGTGAAGCAGCAAACCATATTAACTCTAAAGTCAGGCAAGAGAAAATCTTAAATTCAGAAGATGACAGGGAGACCTTTGAACAGGTTGGGGCCAGTTTCTTTGGCGGAAATCACCCCAAGGTTTGCTTCAGGTTCCAAATCGAGGTGTTCATTCAGGAGCTAATCCATCCTCCCTGGGCTTTTGGAGGCTTTTTGGCCTTTGCTGATGGGAATTTTGCCTGGGAAAGGACAGAGGAATGGGGCTTAAGCTGATTGGAGTATGTAGTCACTGTCAAGTCCGGGAATGTCTAGGAGAAAAGATGAATAACACATTGCACCTTCCTTGTGAGGGGGTCTTGCCAGCTCTGGCCCTGACCCTAGTCCTTTGAAGGGTCTCACTGTTCAGTCTCATGCACCACTCCAGAGCCCAAGCTTCTTTTTTTTTTCTTCCAAGTACACTTCATGCTAATGGTGCCAATTTATGCCTTACACAGTTTCTTCAATGATTGGATCAGTTAGGGCTCTGTTTACTGTGACTGAAATCCCAAAACATACTGGCTGAAGAAGAAAAGGGACTTTTTGGCTCTTATAACCTACAGAGTCAGAGTAGGGCTGATTTCTGGCCCAAGCAGTGTCATCAGAACTCAGTTTCTTTTCTCTCAACTCAGCTCAGCCCTCCCTCTGTTGGCTTAGACACGTTCTTCACTCATGAATACAAAATGGATGAGCTACTTCAGATTTGACACCCTTTCAAAAGCAGGAGCCAACAGTGATTTCTTTACAATGTCTCACTGTATCTTATTGGCTTCAGTGGGGTCTCACACCATCTCTGAACTAATTTCTGTATGTCTGGGGATAGAACAAGCTTATTGGCTTAAGACTGAGTGACATTCTGCATTCCTTGGTTGGATTCCCACCCAAAGCATATAAGTTAGAATGTGGAAGAGGTAACGTCTGAGAGGAAATAATAAATCCAAACATTAGCTAACTACAATAATAACTGAGCTTATTATTAATAGTATGGTTGCAAATTCTATTCTGATCACCCATGATTAATAATAATATCTGTGCGGTTATCTAAAAAAAGTAGAAGGGATGGCGTGCGTTTGACAACAGTAAGAGCCACAAATGACCACTGTAATTTGGTGTCCAAATATTTTTGGCTAACAAATGTTCTCAGAAAGTATATACTGATTAAAACAGCATCTACAGCCAGCATGGGTATATGGTCATGTAGGCCTGTGGTTAGAGTGCTTGAGTATTTGTATATTTTGTGAATGAAGGTCAATTTTGAAGCCAGAATTCCAGAATTGGCATTGTTGGTAAAGGATTAACTAAACCCCTTCTCCTTCTGCATAAGATTTCGACCTCTGGTTAATTCTGTAGCTCTGTTCTCCTGGAAACCTGAAAATAATAAAACGTCAACAGTATTGCCAAGTAACATTGGTTAGGGTAGAAATGACCCTTGGCTAGTAAGAATGGCCACCTGGAAGTAGGAGAGTTTCCTTGGTATGGCCCTGGCTCTGTTCTCCAAGAGGGGCTGTTTATCCATTCTGCGCATGGCCCTGGCTCTGTCCTCTGGGAGGACCCCTTTTCCATTACCTTGCCTGAATTGAGTAGTGAGGGGTAAGCCCTCATTGGTAGCTGTGCAGACTTTGTAAGCCGTTTCCTAACCATCTTATTCCAGAGTCCAGAATCTTACTGGACCTACAGGCGAGAGCTAAATAGCCTCCCCTGACTGGGGTGAGTGGGCTGTTAACGACAATATTAACAAGGTTCAACGTTTCTGTGACGTTTTTGGTTTCCAGATGCTTTTATAAACATTAGTGCGTGCAATCCTCAAAACAATACCACAAGTTGAGGATTTGGGGGTAGTGAGAAAGGCCATTGGGAAATTCAAGGTGAATTACTACAGCTCCATTCACACAGCAAGAAAATACTTCATGACTTGCTTCTGCTTTATGGGTCCACTTTTTAAGCCAATCCAGGCCATTTTGGGGGCCAGTAATTCAGCCACTTCAGGTTGTTAAAAGTCTGACTTGGCCTCAGATTCGATGAGACATCCATCTCTTCCCACCAAACCAATGACTTTTTTCTGGCAAAGGAAACTCATACTGAGAAGCCATATTCAAGTCTGGAACACCTGATCCCACCCTCTTCTCTCCCTTTTATAGAACGGTGGATTTCAGTTATGGAAAGGCTGATAATATTGTTATAGAGCCATGACTTTCACTCCATCTTCCCCTGTGGCTGAGGGTTTCATCAGAGTGCCTTCAGAGGTCAGATCATAGCAGATGAGATGGGGGATGGGGTTGAGAAGAGCTCGTCAAACTTGGCTCTGGGCTTCTTATCCCCTCTCATCCAGGGCAGCCCAGCTTTGGTCTGTATCATTAGAAGATAGGGTTCCACTACTAACAAAAAACTTGAAAACCATGGTTATTAGCAAAATCCATCATCTCTGCAGATGAAAAACTTGAGGCCCAGAGAGGTTAATTTATTGACCTGATGTTACACAGATGCTCACTGGAGGAACTGGCATTAACACTTGGGTTTCCTGAATCCCAGATCAGTGCTCTTTGCACTGGAGTGGCTGCCTGTTACTTCCCTTGGTGTGGCATGTGGCCTAAGATAAAGGGTGGGAGTCAGGCTCTGCCCATGACTGAGAGCACGGATGACTTGGGCAGGCAGCTTCACATCTTGCTCTTGGCCTCCCAATTCCTCATTAGGTGAAGCAAGAACAATCCTGGCTTTGCATCAGGGAGGGGATGCTCTGTGCATAGCTGATGGTGCACCCTGCTAGGATCTTGGCATCTTTCAGGCATTTTATCAGCCCCCATTTACCAAGCCACTGCCTGAATTCCTTCTGCTATTTCATCTCCCCATCCCCCATGCTGCTGGTTAACAATGCCATTTAAAATCTCAAGTAGGAGGGGACGACATAATTGTCTCATTAGATTTGGGGGTTTTAGAATGTTGTTCTTCCCCAGAGTTGTGCAGATAGAGTATATATATGTAGGTCAGCTTGATTCTCTCTCTATCCATGGTCTGAGAGTATTAAATATGCAAGAGATGGCTGCTTTGTCCATGTCTCCTTCTCCCCAGTTCGCATCACATAATGTTTGTTTCTGCTCAGGAGTGGAAAGAAATGATTGCTTTAGATTTGCTTTTCTTTTACGAACTAGAGAAATACCTCACTATGTCTTATCTAAATGTGGCTTTTCACGCAGTTTCAGCTTTTGTGGGGGGAGGGGTGTGAGTAATTTCCTCCTGTGTGTCTCATTGCCCCATAGAGAGGAAAACAGAACCCCAATGTTTGGAATGCCAATGATTTAGGAAGTTTCTAGCAGGTCTGCCATTTGTTCCAACTACCAGGTTTGGTCCCAGAAAAAGACTCTTGCATTTTGGCTCTGAGTGGTAGGGGTTCTCTGCATGTCAAGGGAAGGGGCCCGAGAAGTTGAAGGTGATGTGGTGTGCCCCCTAGATTCTAAACCTCCTTCCTATCCAATGTGCCTATCCAATGCTCAAGTGAGAGCTGGGGCTAGTCTGCATGAGAAGGTTCTGTGTCACATGTCATGTGTCTGGGTTGGTGTCCATCAGTGGAAATGATGAGGACAGACTTTGTTGGTGGGAGTTTGTCCATATTCTGAGAATTAAAGCCTATTTTCTTTAGAATTAGAGTCACTTTCTCAGCTGTTTATATTCCATTTAAAATTTTTTTTTCTGTTCCTTGCTTTGTTCTTTTGGTCTTTGACAAATGAGAAAAATTCTTTTTAATAACTTTAAAAAAAAGTAATTGAAATGCTGTCCAGAGAGGAAAAAGTAATCAAATTGCCTAACAGAGAAACATTGTCCATTTGAGTTTTTATTTGTTTTAGCACTAAATCTCATTCCCCCCCGCCCCTTTTTCTAAGTGTGTAACAACAAAGTAGGAGGTAATTTTTATTTTTTCCAAAATGACTTCAGGGAAATCCCTTTTAAACCTATGGATTTTAGCCCAATGAGGGATCCTCTTCCTTTGATCTAAATTTTGCATATTGTCTGTTTCTTACAGGGCTTCCGTATTGTCTCAGGCTCCACTGGAAATGCAGCAAGGATTCCTAGCACATCCCAGTTGCCATAGCAACAGCAGTCTTTCCCATAATGAGCTGCATCATCTGAACTGATGTCACAGCATCATGCAGCAGGTCAAACAAGGCATCTTCTAGTATTGCATCCTACAGATGTGCTGTAAACATCAAAAGAAGGCGGTGGGAGCAGGAGATGGTGAGTGTTAAATGTCTGGGCCTTAATTTTATGGCTGTTTTCTTGGTTAGTCGGTGTCTGCTAAGGCGGTGATGGGAGGATGTTGTCTGCTTAAAATGGACTAGGGAAAGAAGGGCTGTTTTACCTAAATCTGTTTTCAGGCTGCTGGGTTAAGACAAAGGCCTATAAGAGTCATAGAGGAATCAAAATATGTGGAATTATTCTTGTTCTATCTCTGCCTGTTATTTTTAGTGTTCTCATGGAATTTTTCATAAACATAAGATATTTTTCTATTGCAAAACCCCAAATAGGCTCTAAATTGAGCAGTTCACAGTATTTAAAGACTGTAAAGATATCTATTTCTTTTTTATGGGGAGAGCTCATTCGTCCCCTATTTGCTCTTGTGATTTATGAAATATTAAGTGATTTACAATATGAAATTCAGTATTTACCTCGGTTGGGTTTCAGTTTCTTCATGGCAAGGAACGAATGCTGAATAAGCATTTGACATAACCCTGATGTGAAAGGGGATCTCTTGAATGTTCAAGACAGAATTTTTTAAAAACATAGAGACCCAAACAAAATGAAATTACTTGAGCCTATTGATTTATATGGTAGTCCTTCGACCCGTGTCCTTCATAGTTAGTTGAAAGACTGCCACAATATTTTTTCATCTCTAGCTAGTCCTCAAAATAGCTGGAGTTATCTGCAGGCTGACTTGTAACAAGTCTCCTCTCTGCGGCAGTTGCAGTGAAGGGTAACCCTATGGAGAGCCTCTGCAAGTGGCAGTGGTGTTGCTACCTCTTGCTTAACTTTAACCAGAATCTGATAAGATGAATAAATAGCAGAGTCCTCAGTGACTGTGGCAAATACAGATCTCTGGGCTCAGTCATAACCTCAACTCAATTCTGAAACTCTATGTAAACACGTATGGTGCTTATTTCAACTCCTAGCTCTGTCTTTAGGCCTCTTCATTATTATTAATTTTTTTTCTAAAAAATATGACCTGTCATTATCAGATAAGGAGCAGTGAGTTGCCTTTTGTTTTGGGCAATGGATTTCCCAGGTGCAGCTGATTGCTACTAAGGGAGGGAAAGGAGGAGGCGCATGTCAGTCCAATTGATCAGTGTGTCCACTTGGGATCAGGGAGTGGTCTTTGGCTCAGTGCTGCCGAGCTGATAGTTTTTATTTGAAAAGTCGTACAGGAATGAATGGCGACCCTTGAGTTCCTCTTCTTTGAGGCTGTTTATTGAGCCTAAAAGAGATGCATCACAGGAAGCAGGAAAAGCAGTACCTCTTGCTAGCTTGGAGTGATTTGTTTTTTTTGTTTTTTTGTGGGTTTTTTTGCACAGAGTCTAGCCTATTGGTCCCATTAGGCACTAGCTGGGATGAAAGACCTTGGATTTAATTAGTTTGTTTCTACACATCACACACATGCTGCTCTTGGTCCTTTAAGTTTATGTGCCTGACATGCAGCTGTTTGGGATGGGAGAGGTCAGCTCAGCCTGGCTTTATCGCAGGCACTTAGGAGCATGGGTTGTTCATTGCCTGCTTTTTGTATGTCGTAAAATGTGAACAGAAAGCTCTGCTGGGACTTCTGGGTGTGAATACGGCTAAGTCAGAAGCTCTAAGGTGACAGGGAGGAGTGCTAGATGGTGATGGGGGAGGGGACAGTGCGTCTAGTGGCTGGATTAAGGGTCTGGAGAAAATCACTCAGTGGCCGTTGGAATTCATTTAAAGTATTAGTTCCGAGGAAAAGCAACGAAGAAAGACTTGCTTTGGTAACATAAATTGCTAGGAATAAAAATAACCAAAGGCAGCATTTTAAGGAGTTTCCTATTTGCTTAATTTTTCTTTTGTCTAACAGTGTTCTCAGCTGCTTCATCATGGGTGATTTGTACCATTACTGGAAGTCGCAGAAGCCAGATTCCTTAAAGGCAATGATAGGAAAAGTGGAGTCATGCTTTGAGGGTGGGGAAGGCGCTGGAGGGTGTGGGCTGACGCAGTTATCTGGTAGAATCTCCTTCTAGTTTAGAGGAGCCTGTGATCTCTCCTCGCCTCTGCAAATGTTCAAAATGCTTTTGCAGTTCCCCAACTTTATGCTTTTGTGCTTTTTTTGCTCTAGGAGAACAAAGCCCTAGTAACGGGAGCTGTCATCCTGGGTGCTCGGTTTCTTTGCAGAGGGCCACAGCCTGTGCTGCTCTCTGATTAGCTGTGTGTCTTAATTACTGGCTAAGGCTATTTCAGTTGTCTTAGTTTAATATATCCCCAAGGGGTGGATGGGGTGTGCGTGTGTATGGGGGATGGGAGAGATTGCTCTATGGCTGCATTTTGTGGTGTTTCACTGAAACTTTCTAGAATTTAGAGAATTTTGTTTCACAGTGATTAGTGAAAGATCATTAAGATCATATTTATTGTGTGGCCAAGTTTAGACCATGGAAGCCTGACAAGAAACTAACTTCCTCTATGCTTTTGGTTATGGCTTTCTTCACTGAATTACAAAGGTACAAAGAAGTTTAATTCTTTGTAGATAACTAGGCCATGGTGGGGTGATAAAAAGAAAAATCATAGTAACAACCACAGCTCTTATTTATTCAATTCTTATTATGTATTGGCACTGGACTAAACATTGTATGTAACTTATTCGGCCCTTATAATGACATTATGAGATAGAGAGTAACAATCTCATTTTATAGGATTAAGTTATTATTATTTACATTTTACAGAAACTAAGTCTTAGCCAGGTTACCAAATTCGGCTAAGGTCATATAGTTAATAAGTTATTGGACCAGGATTCCAAATCAATGTGATTTGACTGTGACGCCCACCTGCTTACCCACAGTCATCTTAGTTTTATAGCATCTTAACTGTGTATACTGTCAGAGCAGTCATCTTTACTCTATCGAACTCACCCCACCCTTCTCACTGTAATTGGAAAACAGATTTCACACGTAGAATGAAATCTCACTTACAGCACTAAGATCCGTTTTACTACAGGGATGAGCATGAATCTTGGTCAGATCCTACTCTGATCCCGGAGATTAAAGTAATGCAGACTTGATGCTCAGACCTTTTGCCAGTACCCTTGCTTGACATATCTTTCTAGCAGGATCTGAGTATGGGAAATGCTACACGAATGAGTGTGGGCATGATGGCGTTGTAATAAAAGCAGGTCTTACCTGAGTCAGTAATGATTCAAGTTTGTTGTACCTGTCTTACCAGCTACATATGTAGTGCTCTGCTAACTTTAAGATATTTGAATTCCTTGCCAACACCAGCAAGGAATAGAAGAGTAGACTTCTCTTACAGTCAGGAAGCTGTAATCCATCTCATGGGTTAGGAAGATAAAAGAGAGTTATTTTGCTGAGTATTATTAGTGGCTGAATCTAAATGCTGCCTACCTCTGACAAAGTACAAGAATGACCGTCTTGTGCAACATCCTGGAAGCCTTGTGTTTGAGGAGAGCTGCTACAGTCATCTCTGCATCATCTTGCCCATCCCCAGCTATCCACGCCCAGTGTCATTACTGGGCCGTAAGGGCTGTTCTTTGTTTGACTGTGGGGCTAATGCACACACTGACAGCACATTGATATTGATTCCGGTATGATGAATACTTAGAAATATTATTCTACAGAGCTCATTAGCCGTTACTAGGTTCTGGGAAGAAGTTAATCTTTGTCCCAGCCAGTTTCAAGGAGGCCCAAGCTCATGTCTGCATGAGCTACAGGAATTAGAGGCTGACCAGAAAGCAACGGAGTTGCTGGGTGCAGTGACCACAGGAGTTAGGTTCTATTTAGGGAATAAAAAAGCCAGTGGAATTTAGGGAAGTTGGTAGTCCTGCTACATGTCTCAGATTTCCTTCTATTTCCAATCCTAGAATCAGGGAATGATAACTTGTTTTGATCCTATGTAGTCAATTGAATTTAACACCTATTTATTGAGTATCTACTATGTGCCAGGCACATAGCAGTGGAACAAGACAGATGCAGATCTCTTACCCAACTGCATTCTAGCAGCAGGGGTGGAGGTGCGGAGATAAAAATAAACAGATAAATTTACAGTGGAATAATTTATTCTCTTTGATACTGTAGTACTATTTCCATTTACTTCTATTCCAGAGATACACCCATTATCTCTGCACATATGCATATATGGTCTACATGTGGAGGTAAAATCGCTGCATTGAATAATAGGTTTGGTTTTTTTCTTACTTTTTTATATAACATTCATTTTTATTTAACAGCTACCTTCATTAGATATTCATTGAAAAGAGGTTCACTGTAAGCAAGAAGTAGGGGCGGGAAAGAGGTTGAGCATCTAGAATTTTTTTATATCAAAGTTTCAATACAAATTAAAAAATAAAAATTATTTTGTTCCAGTCAGCAAAGAAAAATAAACTGTGGCCACATCAGACTAGGAAAGAGGAAATGCAATGTTAAATGAAAATGAAAAAAAAGGGGAGCGGTGTGAACTAGCAGAATAGTTCAATCCAAACTTTTTAAAGATCCTGGAGTTGTTTTCATTTTTCTACCTTGACAGGCTTAAGCCCTGTGATTTTTGCTTGATTTCCATAGAGCATCTCCATCACTTTGGCTTTGGTGGAGCCAAGTAGCTTTGATTTTTTTCTTCTTGAGTTTGGATTAGAATCTTGCTGGGTGTGAACAAAGCCAATTTGGTGATTAGCATTTTGTTGGTATTAAGCTATTCTGAAAAGTATAATTGTAATTAAACAAAAAGCACATGTCTATCTCAATTGACATAAACCTGACATATGGAAATATGAAATGTATATGACAGATCAGTTTAAGGAGTTTTTTTTCATTTTTATGAAAGATATTTTTAATCTTTAAAAACTGTCCAGTAAGCCCTCTAAATGGAACATTCCAGCCAGCATGCTGGCGGAGGTATGTGCCAGTCACCTCCAGCTACAAGCAGCCTGTTTATTCACCCTAGTATGCCTTACAAACATCACTTTAAATGGGAAGCATTTGTCTAAACAATCATATTAACTAATGTATTCAAAACTATGATTGTGGGACTTCCCTGGTGGTCCAGTGGTAGAGTCTGTCTTACAATGCAGGGGACATGGGTTCGATCCCTGGTCGGGGAACTAAGATCCCACATGTAGTGGGGCAACTAAGCCCGTGATCTGCAACTACAGAGCCCACGTGCTCTGGAGCCCGCGCGCCACAACTATGGAGCCCACGCACCACAACTAGAGAGAAGCCCATGTGCCACAGTGAAGACCCGACATAGCCAAAAAATTAAATAAATAAGTAAACATGAAAAAAAACCAAAACTATGATTATATTTTTTAAAATATGTTATTTATTTATTTTCCTTATTTGTTTTTGTTTTTTGGCTGCCTTGGGTCTTAGTTGCGGCACTCGGGATCTTTGTTGAGGCGTGCGGGATCTTTTTGTTACAGCACGCAGTCTGCTCGGGTTTCTCTCTAGTTGTGGCGGCGCACGGGCTTCTCTCTAGTTGTGGCGGCGCGCGGGCTTCTCTCTAGTTGTGGCGTGCAGGTTTTCTCTCTGTAGTTGTGGCGCGTGGGCTCCAGGGCACGTGGGCTCTGTAGTTTGCGGCATGCGGACTCTCTCATTGAGGTGCGTGAGCTCAATAGTTGTGGCACGTGGGCTTAGTTGCCCTGCAGCATGTGGGATCTTAGTTCCCCAACCAGGGATCAAACCTGCGTCTCCTGCATTGGAAGATGGATTCTTTACCACTGGACCACCAGGGAAGCCCCTCAAAACTATGACTGTATTTTCATGAAATTTTTCATCCTTCACACGCGTGTGTGAAGGATGTCTGACTTGTGACAGTCACTTGTGGAGTGACTGTTCCTCTTTGATGGCAATTGCACATACCCAACTCAATAGATGGGCCATGAATGGGAAAGCTTTTCAGGGGAGTATCACTTTTTATAGGACTTTGGCTATAGCAACAGACTTTTAGGTATTTTGAATTAATAGGGCTGAAGATTTCGTTTCCACAAGCACATACCTATCAACAGCTGAATCCTCCAGTTGGTTTTAAGACTTGGTGAAGACAAAGGAGAGACTTTTTCCCTTGTAAGCCACCAGCCATGTTTTTCTCTGTTCTTTTTTTTTAAACATCTTTATTGGAGTATAATTGCTTTACAATGGTGTGTTAGTTTCTGCTTTATAACAGAGTAAATCAGTTATACATATACATATGTTCCCATATCTCTTCCCTCTTGCATCTCCCTCCCTCCCACCCTCCCTATCCCACCCCTCTAGGTGGTCACAAAGCACCAAGCTGATCTCCCTGTGCTATGCGGCTGCTTCCCACTAGCTATCTATTTTACATTTGGTAGTGTATATATGTCCATGCCACTCTCTCACCCTGTCACATCTCACCCCTCCCCCTCCCCGTATCCTCAAGTCCATTCTCTAGTAGGTCTGTGTCTTTATTCCCATCTTGCCACTAGGTTCTTCATGACCTTTTTTTTTTTCCTTAGATTCCATATATATGTGTTAGCATACTGTATTTGTTTTTCTCTTTCTGACTTACTTCACTCTGTATGACAGACTCTAACTCCATCCACCTCACTACAAATACCTCCATGTCATTTCTTTTTATGGCTGAGTAATATTCCATTGTATATATGTGCCACATCTTCTTTATCCATTCATCCGATGATGGACACTTAGGTTGCTGTAGGGCATGCTCCAAACTCTTCCAGCCTTCTTGCATTTGTTTGCTTTGAGTCACAAGGGGAAGTGGGAAGAGAATGTAGAACCTTTAGAGCAGGGTCTCAAACTGGGTGATTCCTGAGCTTGTTTTGTATAGCTGCAGGGCAGGCTTCATGGGCTGGCAACCTATGTTGCAGCATAGGGCCCTGCGCTGAGAGGGGTCCACATTTGGTTTAATGCTCTACTATTGCCAGCTTGCAATTCTTAGTAATTTTTGAGCAAGGGGTTCTTCATTTTCATTTTACACTGGACCCTGCAAGTTACCTAGCCAGTTCTGTATGGCCCTTTTGATATAAAAAATTGACACACAAATCTGAGTTTTAAGCTTCTTTTTAAGGATTAGATAATGTGGCTCTCTTGGCAAGAGTTGACTGCCTTAGATGGAGCAGTATTCTCCAGTTCATCACCGTCTCCCCGCTACTCCCATCCATTTACCCCCACTGCTGCTGCTTGAACCCTGTGGGTATTTGAGTTTGAGACTTCTATTCCGGAATAATTCACATGGCAATTGTAGAGCTTAAAAAAAAACAGAAGGACCATTGTCAAACAACCCAGAGAAAAGATGCCATGCATAGTAATTTAGAAGCATCCATGGTATTTCACCACCATGCACAGTAGTTCAGTGGGATTTCTTTTATAGGCAATGGGGGGGGACATATTACATTGTACCTGAAGATATTTGATAGGTCAGGCTTGTTTGTCACCACCACTTCTTTCAGGGGAGAAATCAAATGTTCTTTGCAAAGAAGCTAATTAACCATCCTGTTGGTTCATTGTTTGCATTAATTTTCCCGCCCTTTGTTTACTACTTGATGACTTTTATCCCCTGCTTTGTTTAAGTTTATTTAAATTACACAGTAGTTTTATGCTGGCTGGGTATTTTTTTAGCACTATTTTTTTCTCTCTATTCTTTCTTTCTAGGAGGCTAGGGACCTATAATTTGAGATTATATTACTGTAGGAAGAGTTCACTTTTTTTTTTAGTTAAAAGGGGAATTACAGTCAATATTTATAATGAACCCTTCTCCAGCAAGGGAGTTCCAGCCATGCTAATGTTAATGTTCGTAAGTCCAGATCTGCCATTACTATTTATAATAATGAGATGCTGGTGACAGACTCCTGGACCTTATAGTAGGTAAAGCATTCTCACCCATCATGTCACAGTGAAAAGATACTGTATTAATCTACAGATGTGCAGAGAAATGTTAGAGAATTAACATGAATGATGGTATTTGCTGCACTGGAAAAAGGTTAATTTTTTTTTTTTTTTTTTTTTGGCCGTGTGACAGTAAACAAGGACCTGACAAATCCGTAAGGGGCTTTTGTCACATCTTAGAGATGGAGTCTTCTCTAAGGATTAAGCCCCAAGGACTCACAGCTTTACTCTGTGCCCTGTAACAATCCTAATGCCCACCATGTCCACCACTGTACAAGCTGTAAAGCCAGCTGTTTCAGATAATTTCACCAGCAGTCAACAATCAACAGATGTGTCAAATGTCTACCATGTGCAAAACCATGTGCTGAAGGAACACTTTACAAATTAGGGCAACCAAAGGCAAGCACGTGTATATTACTTGGAGAGCTTGTCATAGATTTAACACTGTGTTGTCTGGGCTCTGCTTATAGACAATTCTGATTAGTTCTTCCCTTGCTCTAGAGGTACTCTGAGATGGGGCTCCAGGTATATCTGGGGCTGCCATCTCATCTTCTATTCTTTTCATTCAATTCCTTGATTTAAATGTTTTTTCTTAAATAACTCATTACTTTTTCTGGCCCACTCAGAATCTTTGTTTCCCACCCACTCTCAGCTTTTTCAGTTCTTAATGCTCATCCTTTGTTTCTACCCCATCAGTCTCCAATCACTGTAACCTTCTGGGATAGCTGTGAATCCACCAAAATCCTCCCCACCAGCAGCCCTCCAGGCCCCCATCTTCCCTGCTACTGTTTATTCCCATTATATTAGCATAAAAATAGCCCATCTAAAACCAAATGACACTTCAGCTCCCCTTGTGAAGTAATCTGCTTACATTTAGCTTTAAATATTTAATTCAAATATTGCACTGTATTTAACCTGTTTTTTGTTTTGCTGTGAATTAAAAGAGAATGAGTCTAAAACGCATATTAGTCACTCTTCCAGGCAATCTATGTGGGGCATCAACTAGAAATTACCAAAATAGCAGGGCCTTATGTGGTAGAAGACTACATGCAAAATTAAAACAGGTGTACAAATGTAGTTAAAAATTTTTGTCCTTCAGTGTTATTACCACATTGCATTTTCAATTAAAAATAAATAAAAATGGGGGGAGGGGATGGTGAGAAGGTAGGCATCACAGCAAGGCTCCAGAGAGAAACACATTTCTTCAGCCTTGCTTAGGAGTGGCACGCAGCTTATAGAACACTGAGAATATCTGTCTCAGAAGAGCAGCTGCTTGAAAAGAAAGGACAGACCTGAAAATAATGGTAAAAAATAAAAACAACCACAAAACAGGCATGATTGCTCAGAGAACTAATAAAGAATCAGATTGGTGAATTAAAATATTACAGTTTTCACTAATTTAATATTAAATGATTGATAACATGATTTTTAAGCATTTGAATTTTGACTAAACTGAAAATGAATAGGCTAAGAGGCAGAGGACCAAGAAAAAAGTAACGTAACCAGCTTAAGAGGAGACATGTTTCACCATGTTATTTTTTACTTAGAGGGTTTTTCCTTTTGGTCCTTGCTCTGGTTAGTATTATTAGGTTTATTTGTTGTGAAGGTGAATAAACCCATATATTTTGTTTTAATTTTAAAAAATATTTTCTTTAAGAAAATAACAAAAATCATGGTCTCTGGCATGATATTTTTTTCTGGTGCTTAGCTGCTAAATCTTAACTCCATCCTTTTGTAATTACTACTTATGCTTAATACCCAAACACGAAGTAGTAAAATGAGTGCTGTCAACCAGTTTGAGGGGAAAACAAAATGCTCCTTTTCAGAGATACTCTAGAATCTCAAATGGTGGTGGAAAGGCCACATTACCAAATTTAAAGTGAATTTTTGCAATGGCTTGTACCAAATGAGAGATTTCTATTCTGGATTTTGGAATCCTAAAATCCAACAATTTACACATATGTATGTAGACTGATATTCTCTGTGCAGGAGATTAGTGGTGGGGGAGTTGGGCAGGGGTGGGTGGTCCCAAGAAGGGAGCAATAGCTTCCTTCCCTCTTGACTCATTTCATCTCCTGACACCCTAAACCTAAACAGCAAACAAGAACCGAGCCTGGCAGGGTGGGTTTTGGAGCCGGGCATATTTACATTTGAATCAGCTCTAACATAAGATGATAAGATCTGTGATTTTGAGTTTCTTAGAGTGTCATTTTCCCCATATGTAAAATGAGGAGAATATCCATTTTACAGAATGACATGAAGTAAGTATTTTTATGTAAAGTTACTAGTACAGAGCAGGCATTTGATAAATAAAAGTTATTATTATTTTGCTATTCACAAGTAGTGGGGTAAGATTATTACTCCCCCAAGAAGAAATTTAATTTCTCAACTTCAACCCTGAAACCAATGAAATACTTTTCAGAGCTTTTATTAATGGAAAAAAAACCCTTTTAATATATTTTAAATGCTATAATATATTTTAAAGGCACATATATTATCTCACATAATTTCTTTTTCCTGCTTAATTTTTCTCCATGGCATTTATCACCATCTGCAAACTACACATTTTACTATATTGTTTGTCTCCCCTTAGTACAAAGCAAGTTGCACGAGGGCAGAAATTTTTGTCTATTTTGTTCATTGATGTTTCCTTAGCTCCTAGAATAGTGCCTGGCATGTGGTGGTGCTCAGTCAATTCTTGTTGCACGAATGAATGAATCCACATAACCCTTTGAGAGAGGCAACTTGACTGTGTTCAGTATGTAGAAAATGAATTCTCTTTTTCAGTGATGCTTTTCAAGGTTCTGAACACCTTCTTGCTATTCCAGATAGCATGTCAAGAAGCCCTTCTGGCTGATGGTTAAGCCATCATACACCATCCAGTATTCTAAATTCTTCCATTGAAAGCAGGGATATTGACCAGGCAGCTCTGATGGGCTTCTCCTCTCCATGGGGTTTCTAAGAGGGAGCTGGAGTTTCCTTGGTCATTTGAAAGATACATTGATTCTTCTACTAGTGGTTGTCTCTTTCTATCTCTTTAGTGAATTTGAGACTCCTTCAGGATCACTTATTTATTCTCCTTGAAATCATGAATTCTGAGCTGTAAATCTCAGATTGATTGATGGATTGGTGGGATTCAAAGGAATCTTCAAGGAAAGCACCAGATAGGGAGAATGATAAGCCATGGCAGTCAACTCTTTCCTATTTCTATAAAAATGCTCTAATGAGAAATAAAGCAAAGCATAGGCACATAACAATACACTTGCTTGGCCAGAAGAACATACCACTTCATAAATGAAGGAAGGAAATAATTAAGAGAGCCGATTTCTGCTATATATTTTGAATTAGAGGCAAACTATCTTTTAACAGTGGATATCTATAGCTGAATTTTGTACCAATGACATATACTAAATGTCATGCTTTTTTTGAACTATGTCTCAGCCAACAGGTGTGAGATTTTTTTCTTGAAATTCAGACCATTTTGACAGCATCCTATTTTTAGAATGCCTTCCTTTTTTAAAAGGCAAAACAACATCCAAAAGCAATTAGAAAAACATCTTGAGAGAAGGCAGTGTTCTTGTTATACCATAATAATAATGGGCTGAATAAGAAAATGTAATGCTGTTAAATTTATAGTTCACAGTGTTTTTAATTTTTAAAATTTTATTTATTTTTGGCTGCGTTGGGTCTTTGTTGCCGCACGTGGGCTTTCTCTAGTTGCGGCGAGTGGGGGCTACTCTTCGTTGTGGTGCGCGGGCTTCTCATTGCGGTGGCTTCTCCTGTTGTGGAGCACGGGCTCTAGGTGTGCGGGCTTCAGTAGTTGTGGCACATGGGCTCGGTAGTTGTGGCTTGAGGGCTCTAGAGCGCAGGCTCAGTAGTTGTGGTGCACGTGCTTAGTTGCTCCGTGGCATGTGGGAAGATGTCCCCCGTGTCCCCTGCATTGGCAGGTGGATTCTTAACTACTGCGCCACCAGGGAAGTCCTATATAGTATTTTTATTTTATGGTTATGAAACATATTTAATATATTTACTTTTAGCAACCTCATCATGCTACAGGATAAAAATTATGCCTTATGAAAGTTTCCTTACATCTGCAATACATGCCATGGCCAGTTGCAGTGCACAAGGACATTATTGTGTTCAAATAGCATGCTATTTTGACCTATTTCAAAGAGCCCTGGACTGGAAGTCAGGAACCTGAGTTTTAATTCCTGCTAATATAATCTTCCTGAACTGTAGTTTCCTCCACAGTAAAACAAAAGGGTTAAAATAACTGATTTCTGTTTCCTTTTATCTCTAATATTTTATGCCTCACTTAAAGGGTTCTCCCTATCTTTCAATTGTTCAGCTTTGTCATTTTTCCAAAATGTTATTCCATTAGAATATTTTAAATTTGCTTAATGCCCTCATATAGATGAAAACATATTTTAGTTTATACACCATTTAAATTTCACACTTGTGTGTTTCATTAGCTTGTGTTTCACAGTACTCTTGGTGGTTAACCTATAGTCGATACATAAGGTTTCACTTAAACTAACAAATTACTGTCTTTCACAACAAACTTAAAATTTTTTTTCCAGTTTTATTGAGAAATAATTGACATACATCTCTGTATTAGTTTAAGACATAGAACATGATGGTTTGATTTGTATATATTGTGAAATAATCACTACAGTAGATTCAGCTAACATCCGTCTTCTCATATAGATACAATAAAAAAAGAAGAAGAAAGGAAAAACATCTTCTCCTTGTGATGAGAACCCCTAGGGTTTACTCTCTTAACTTTCCTATATATCCTACAGCATTGTTGGCTGTAGTCGTCATGTTGTACATCACATCCCTGGTACTTCTTTGTCTAATAACCGGACGTTTGTACCTTTTGACCACCTTCCTCCAATTCCCTCTCTTCTTACCCCCCTCAAAACAAACTTTTAAACAGTTCCCTTATCTTGTAAATTCAAATATTTTCTATTTATTCTTTCTCCCTTTTAGCCATAACATGTATTTTCTGTTAATGAGTTGAGTGAAATATTTGGTGCTCCTCTACCCTTTCTATTGGGTGTGGAATTTCTTTAGAAACTCACACTGCTGCTCCAGACTTTCCCCCCAAATACCTGTGTGTGTGCTTGTATAAGATCAAGCCATATGGAATTCCCATTTTTGTATGTCAAAAATGGCCAAACATTTGCAGTTTCATGTGGTTCAACCTAATAATTTGTTAATTATCATAACAATATGTTTACTATTTTTATAATGCAGTGATGAAGTCAGTCCCTAAATGAGTTAGGGAAGTAGCGCAAAGAGCACGCAGGGGCTTTAATGAAAGACAGATCGGGGATTGAATTCTGCTTTTCTGCTACCAACAATGTGCCTTGGGCAAGTTGCTCAACTTTGCTGAGCTTCCATTTCGTTTGTAAAATGGAAATGCTGATGCCTGCCTCATGGGCTTGCTGAGCAGATTGCTCATGGCTCCTAGAATGGTGCCTGATACATGCTTCAAACTCAGTAATGGTCATGATGTTGTTACTAGTAACCATCGTGTACTCCCTCAATGATAAATCTCTAAATGTTTAGCTAGAAAAACAAACAAATTGACCTAAATAGATTAGATGAGAAATGGTTACAAGAAGGAGCAGATTCCTGGGAAGAAGAGTCCTATCTTCTAGGGCCATGTAGACGTTTAACAAGATTCGCAAGGGACATTTTAGGGGAGAATGGGAAGGTTGTCTTTCATGTCATCCTCAAATAACTATTTCTGGAGCAATAATGCCATAATTCATCTGGCATCTGCAAATTTACTTCAAATGTTTTCCTTTTTATATTTTGTTTTTTGAGAGTAACAGTAACAAAGTTCTCTTATGAAAACTGTGGACTGTAAAATTGTATTTATTTATAACAAATAGATTTAAAATTTTATTTGTAAAATTCTTTGAGCCAAAAAAAGTCACAGAGGTTAAATGTTCACTAGTATTGCATATGTTTTAATGCCTACCAGGTAAGCGAGTTTAATGTTTTATTTAGCCTAAAACAACTCCCATGAGACCGTGAGTCTGGTCCCAGACCAGAAGGGACAATCTTTAACTCTCCTCCTTTCCTCTGAATGATCCTGTGCTTGTCGATGGCTTCTCCTGTAGCCATGTGCTGATGACTCATGAATTCAGATTTTTACCCTCTGATTATTTTCCCTGAGATTCAGACTTATATTCCTCCTGCCTTCTGTTTGTGTTCTCCCAAATCTTCCTTGAGTACCTTCACTCTGCACATCTAAAATCTCCTTCTCTTCCCCATTCCAAACTTGTTCCTCTTTCTGAACTCCCTGTCTGGAATAAAGCCTTGTCTTCAATCCCATCCCTCAGGGCAGAGACTGGGTGTCATCCTTAGCCTTCTGTTTCACCTCTCCCCTCACCCAAGTTCTGCTGAGTCACCAAGTCCTGTAGAGTTTCTAACTCTCTGGGATTTGGTGAAAATGAGCTTAGGGTCACCCCAAATAATTTTTTATTGTCTAATAGACTTAGGTCATGTTTCCCCACCTCCTGGCTTCCCCTTTTCTAAACTATAGACCTGATATTTTTAGACTTTCTTTCATGGAAGGCCCTTCCATCCCCATGATCTTTCTAGCTGTGCTCTGAACCTTTTCCATCTCTGTGAAAGCCTGTGTCCAGGACAACCTCAGGTATCCAGTGTGGCTGGTGTGCTGTGGTGAAGAGGGGGAGAAAATGCACAGTGTGAGCACTGGATGGGGACCCTAACAAATACGAAATGTGTTATCCTAGATGGAAAAAGTGTGGGTTTTTTTTTTTTCACTTGGAAATAAAAATTTGATCAGAGAGTTCCAAAAGTTGATACGTAAAGTTACTACATCCCGACTCAAGAGGATTACACACTGCTGACTTCAGCACCAGAATGTATTTCTTTTTTGCAGGCGTGATTCTCATTTGTCTTTTGAATTAATTCCAATGGACAGGAGCCAGTTTTTTTTTTTTTTTTTTTTTTTCTTATTAGTCATCCATTTTATATACATCGGTGTATACATGTCAATCCCAATCTCCCAGTTCATCCCACCACCACCACCACCACCCCCGCCACTTTCCCCCCTTGGTGTCCATACGTTCGTTCTCTACTTCCATGTCTCAATTTCTGCTTCACTTCACTCTGTATAACAGTCTCTAGATGCATCCACATCTCTACAAATGACCCAATTTCGTTCCTTTTTATGGCTGAGTAATATTCCATTGTGTATATGTACCACATCTTCTTTATCCATTCGTCTGTTGATGGGCATTTAGGTTGCTTCTGTGTCCTGGCTACTGTAAATAGTGCTGCAATGAACATTGGGGTGCATGTGTCTTTTTGAATTATGGTTTTCTCTGGGTATATGCCCAGTAGTGGGATTGCTGGGTCATATGGTAATTCTATTTTTAGTTCTTTAAGGAACCTCCATACTGTTCTCCATAGTGGCTGTATCAATTTACATTCCCACCAAAGTGCAAGAGGATTCCCTTTTCTCCACCCCTTCCAGGAGCCAGTTTTAACTCTGTGGCTCACAATACTGGCATTGTTCACGGTAATATTCACAAGAGAGCAAATCAGCAACCATTTTTCCCATTGAAGACAACTAGTTCCCATGAGGAAGGCAGGTGGCATGTTGGTGAGCTGTGCTTGGGGTCAGTTAGATCTTCTGAGTTCAGATCCCAGTCACATACTAGCTCTGTGCCTAAGGAAAGTTGCCCTTCTGGGCTCTGCTTTTCTTCATAGTACCTGCCTTGTCAAGTATTGTATAGTTTAGGCACAATGTGTAGTTTAGGCACAAAGCACCTAGCACAGTGCCTGAGATACTGAAAACTCTCAGGAGTGGTTAGTGGAGGCTGGAGCTATCATAATGTAAAAGCATGACTAACTGGTGGTCAACCTTGCCGCCTGACCTTGTTTTAGGAGAATTTCTGTTCCAATCCCAGACCTGTGAGATTTCAGTGGTCAAAGGAGTCTTGTATCAGCATCTTATCCAAATACCCTGCTTCTTCCCTAAATTGGACAGGAACAACCATATCATATGACTGATATGTATACAGATCTTCCTCAACTTATGATGGGGTTACCCATCGTAAGTTGAAAATATTGTAAATCAAAAAAGCATTTAATACGTATAACCTACTGAACATCATAGCTTGGCCTAGCCTACCTTAAATGTGCTCAGAATACTTACATTAGCCTACAGTTGGGCAAAATCTTCTAACACAAAGCCCATTTTATAATCAAGTATTGAATAGCTCATGTAATTTATTGAATACCGTACTGAAAGTGAAAAACAGAATGGTTGACTGAGTATAGAATGGTTTTAAGTTTATCAGTTGTTTATCCTCTTGATGGTGTGGATGACAAAGCTGCCGCTGCTCACCATCAGAGAGAGTGTCATACTGCATATCACTAGCCCAGGAAAAGATCAAAATTCAAAATTTGATGTATAGTTTCTACTGAATGCGTATGCTTTTGCACCATTATAAAGTTGAAAAGTCATAAGTTGAACCATCATAAGTTGGGGACGGTCTGTATATCAAATTTTATTTTCCTTATGCTTCCTTTCTACACTAATTTGGGGAAAATGTTTCCATAAAAAATTGTTTTGGGCCCAGTGAATATTAACATTTACCGTTAAACTCTCATAATCTTGTCAAGGGAAATTCCACACTTTAAAATGTGCATGTACTTCTCTAATATAGATTCAGTTCACACAATCTGTTGCACCCTCAGGTATTAAAATACTCTAAATACTCAATATTAAATGTTGATTTCACATTTTTCCCACAGACGTTGAATAAGTAAGCAGACACAAAGGTTATGCATCCACTCTCAGGGGACACGATCGCTGGTTTTCCCAGCACAGGTAAAGCCTTGCCTTGGAAATGATTATGTGATTTATCAGTGAGGGGTTAATATTCCTTACACTGTCAGATGTGGTGTAGGCTGGAGCCTCTCAGCTTGAGTTGCCTCCATCACTGAGCTCCAGACATGTCTGGGCATGTCCGCTGAATGTCTGCCCTATGTTGCTGATGAGTCAGTCGTCTGTTCCATCAGTGGACAGAGTGTATTGGCACTAGGGTCAGAAGAGATCTCTGAAGAGAACTCATCCTAAGAGAAATGGAGTCTGCCATGATAAGCTCTAATTTCCAAAGAGTGAAGTGACTCTGAGCCCCGTTTGAGGTGGGACACAAGTTATCCTCTCTTGGTCACTCCCTGGACTCAGGGCTGAGACCTGTAAAAACTGGGGAGGGGCAAGTGTAGTGTACATAAGAGCTATTCAACTAAAGAATCTGTACCTGATTTGAGCACAAGACCACTGCTTCAGCAGCCTTAGGCAGAGTATATTGTGCAAGAGGGAGAAAGGTGTGTTCCCATCTATCTACAGATGCTCTAACCAGAGGTTTCCAAATTCTTTTGATTGACAGCCTTATGTGTTAAAAAATGTCTAAGCCCTCACTTGTATTAATATATTATATATTTTATAAAACATACACAAAAGTAAAAATTAAAAAGGATGAAACAAAAATTAAGCAGAAGTCTTAAATTTTCTTCACATTCCCAAAGGTTTGCCTTGCATCTCCCATGGGGCGAGCCCCCAACCTGTAGATTATTGCCCAGAGCATCAGTGAGAGGGGCCTGCTAGTGCCTGGAAATATCAGCTCTTCCTGGCAAAGGTGCCCATGCTGTAATGAGTGTGCACACACATTTCATGCTGAAACATCATGAAATTCTACCCAGTGCTCTTTTTTCAGGGAACTAGACTCTGGTGAGGCAGGTAAGAGAAAGAAACTGGTAAATGTAAGACATTACCAATAATGTGACTCCATCTGTACCCCCGAGCTTGCCAGCCCTGGGGAATCTTGGGTTGTACAAATCAAAAACATTTCTGAGACAGTATGTTTGTACTGGATTTTAGAGTTTACAGTCAGCTTTTTACACATAACTCCTCAACAACTCTGTAGGATATGAAGGATGGAAATTGAGAATTTCCTTAAACCAATTTGATCACACCCAATTCTCAGGTTCTTTTTGGAAATCATAGTAGCTACCTAGGAAGTTTGAACTGATAATTAACTACTCTTCCACAACCTTTACCAAGTTGTAATGAATGCAAGCCTCAGACCAAAATTTACCACGCATACAGGTATTTATTAGACAAACATTTATTAGCAAAGTAGGCACAAAATATTTCATACAATCCGTTTGATAGGATTAATGAAGTTCTAGATCTGTTTCCTTTTAGGTGCTCCAACTGTATAGTAAAAGCTTTACTTGAGGTAGGATTCTGTGCCCTTCAGTAAGCATCACACAGTCAGAAATTCTTCTGAACCAGTGGTTGAAGACAAAGACAGATTAGGGATTGAGCCTCAGACAATATCACTAAGGGGCACATCTGAGGATTCTTATTCTTTTCTTCCCGAAAGTGTTTCTACCATATTTTAAGTAACTCACATGTCTTGAATACCTTTAGTTTTTCCAAGGAAAATCCATTTCTAACTTTCAGCTTTCTAAATGACAAAGCAGTGATTATTGATTGAGGTAGGAGTGAGGCTACCCCCTTTTTGATATAATGCTGGCTGGCACATACCCCCCACCCACGACTATATTTACCAGATATTACTTTAGCTGACTAAGTCTAGAAATGAAGCTTAAATTAATTGTCATATGTATATCACACAGATTATACTGAAGTATTTTAAAGTAAATTATAGATTTTGTTAACACTGGGTTACCATCTTACGTTGAAGCTTATAGTCTATGATTTGCTTGAAGTCTCTTTGCTGGTGAGGGGTGGGTCAGAAACTGAACCCAGGTGTAAATGATTCTCAATCCCGCTCTCTCTTTGTAATACCAATGCATCTGACTGTATGCACTTCCAGTGCTGGCCTCCTGGGATTGAAGCCTTCTGCCCCTTGGCTACTTTTCAGTAAAGTCTAAAGTTTAGTTAGTAGTAATAACCCAATGTTAGAAAGTAAGGAATTGCTTCTTCTGCTGACCTGGTCCCTCCTGTACTTCTTCCTGAGGAGGGGAAAGATAATCCCCACCAGAATTATGAGGCTTTGCTTCCATTCCCAAAAGGTGGCTTTGGTTGCTCTGGTTCTTATAACTCTTTTCCTCAAGGATATTGGGATATGTTTTCCGGGGCCTGGAGGACATTTGTGTGAAGCCACATGGTGCCTGAGGGCCATGACCCAAGGGCAGGGGCTGCTCTGGACAGTGAGATAGAGATGGACTGAGCAGGTTAAGGACCTGGAAGAGACAACTGGGTGGGATCATGTTGGGAGCAAAAGCAAGAAGTTCAAGGTAGGCCAGACCAGAAATATTCTAGACAGGAGCCAGGGGATTTTACAGGTTGCAGCTTATGGTAGGGATCAATTAGCCTTGATCAGAAGAATATAGACCTGGGTTAGACCAAGAAAAAAAAAAAGTTAGTACATTCTGAGATACCAAGAGCAAAAAGCAGTTATCCAAAAGCTAACAGAAACCCAGAATGTTTAGGAAGAAGATTGTGGATGCTGAAAAATTGAGAAGAGTTTTGTCATGTTGGGAAACTTCTGCTTCCTTTTATCTCCTAGCATTCCTCCTGCAATGCTTTTACCCTGCACTCTATGAGGCTTCTGATATATCCTAAAGCAGGGTGAATTTTCTACAGTACTTCCCACCCAGCAACTCAGCAGGGCCCAGGTAGTGCCCTGAAAGATGCGAGTGACCCTATATTTTTTAATCATTCCTATTCCTGTGTCCTGAGCCTGCCCATTGGTCCCAGGGTCCTCCCATAGATCCTCCCAGGATCTGTGTCTCCCAGGACACCTCTCTGATTCTCATGACCAGAGGATCCCTAGTGGCCACTCTAACTGGCCAGAGTACTTAAGGTAGAGGTCCCCTTTAAGTCACCCCCTTAGAACTCTTGCTATTGGTTATTTAATTCGTAAAAGGGACTCTCTAGTACCTATTGCTCAATAAGAATGATGGCATTTGTGGTTTGACACAACAGGAATTGTTTGAAGGGATTTTTACGGATCTATTGGACAATAGCCATTTCCATTCCAATGACATTGCAGTATTTCTAAACAAAAGTTATTTGGGGCAGGAATTCAGAACTGCACTCCATAGATCCAAAGTGAGTTTGACTTGTATATGGGAGTGATTCTTTTTTAAATGCCCTTGAAATGTTTCATTTAAACTTAACAGTTAAGGAACATCTTTTTCCACAGAAGTCTTTCGATTTTATGGCTCTGTGTAGCTGCTAGGATAGGAAAGAAAAAATGTCTTATGGTCAAAGAATGTAGAATCCTGGGCCAGGGGTGGAGGAGTGTCTATTTCTTGGCCTTATGTGTTCCTGAGCCTCAGAAATATAGAAAGATTGGTAGGCCTATTGGGGCTTGATATAATGACTAATGGGATATAATTTTGGTTTAGGATTTGGAAGTTCCAAATTTATTAAAAATGTACATAATAGTAATAATAATAATAACAATGACAATAATGGCTTTCTTCTGTTTATTGGGTACTAATTATGTGTCAGGCTCTATGTTAAGAAGTGCTTCACATATGCTAACTTATTAAATCTTCAACAAATTTATTAAAAGGTAGTTGAAGGGACACATTCAGTGCCCAGACCTTGGTTTCTAAACACCCTTCTTCAATAAAAGGAATAATTTTCTAAGGCTAGGACAGGGAAAAGTTTAAGATGAGTGTGAACATCATGTAGTGTGAGAGAGTAAGGAAGTGCTCACAAAACAAAAGCAAAAGGATGGGGCGTGTCAAAGGGACACAGGAGTCAAGCTGCAAGAGCTTCTTTTTTTTGGTCGAGCTGCACAGCTTGCAGGATCTTAGGTCCCTGATCAGGGGTTGAACCGGGGCCCCTGGCAGTGAAAGCACCGAGTCCTAACCACCGGACCATCAGGGAATTCCCGAAAGAGCTTCTAGTAGCCAAATTTGGAACACACTGAGCAATAAAATAAATAAATCAGATAGTATTGAGTTATAATCCAAAGTATAAAATAAATATACATGAATGTATGTTAGTATAAATAAATGATTGAATAAATAAATGTGAAAAGAGGCAAGTCTTCCTTACTGAAGAATTCAAAATAATGTACATTAGTACTCCTATCTCTAGGAGTAAGAGCTTAACCCACCCCTCCCCCCCCACCCCCCACTTAGGGTGGCCTAGACTTGATGGCTCACTTCCGAGGAACAGAGTACAGAAAAAGAAAAAAATATGCAGTAAATTTACCGGGGAGAAGTCTGGCAAACACCACTATAGGCAAGTGATGAAGTAACCTTTGCCAGTGATATCATGCCGAAGTCATGTACCCCTGATACTGATGTGATGATAAGGGCACTTCATCTCCACAATAGTCTATCCAAAAACCCATAACCCCATTCTAATCATGAGAGAAACATCAGACAACCCAGATTGGGGGACATTCTACAGAACAGCTGGCCTGTCTTCCTCAAGACTGTCAAGGTCATGAAAAACAAGGAAAGCCTAAGAAACTGTTACAGACCAGAGGAGACCAAGGAGATATGACAACTAAATGCAATGTGGTACTCTAGATTGGGTCCTGGAACAGAAGAGGACATTAACAGAAAAACTGGTGAAATCCAAATAAAGTCTGGATTTTAATTAATAGTAATGTACCAAGATCAGCTTTATAGTTTTCACACACGTACCTTGATAATGTAAGATGTTAAGAAAGGAGGAAACAGTGTGTGGTTGTTGTGGGAACTCTCTGTACTGTCTTTGCAGCTTTTCTGTAAATCTAAAATTTTTCCAAAATAAAAAGTTTACTAAGATAGATAAATGAATGAATAAATAGGTGAATAAATAGTCAAAAGTTTAAAGAAATGCAGGCTTATTTTTAAAAAAAATCAGAGTACTGTAGAAAATGAAAAGTAAAAATTCCTCTCCTCTCTGAGTAGGAACTCCAAGCCCACCCCATTGCAATCCCAGAGGTAAATATAGTTTAACAATTTGGTATAAATTTTTCCAGATGTCTGCTATGATCTGTATGTGCGTACTTTAAAAATGTGTAACTGGAATCTTGCTTTTCATTCTGTCCCATGATTGATTTTTTCTCTACTAAATACAAAACCATGGAATTAGCTTCAAGACAGAATGTAATGATTTTCCAGGTAACTTTTAAATATTCATGAGAGTATTGCTTCCACAGAGGCATTAGCTATCGAGTCTACATCTTACCTAATTTTTAAGCCTTTTAGGTGTACTTCTTGTAGATATCTTAGGCCTTTCTAAATTTTAGTCATATTACCCAAGATTATTACCTGCTCTGCTCTAAAAAATAGTATTTGGTAATCATGGACTTTTAAGAAACAAAGACTAAGAAAATAAAGTTATTGATGATTAAAAAAATAGAAATAGGAAAGATGTTGCTAGTTGACCACATTTATGTCATAACTGTATATGGATGCTAACTGAAGTTATTAATGATAGAAACTGAATATATTTCTGTATATATGTGTGTGTGTGTGTGTGTATGTATGTATATGTGTGTGTATAATTTTAAAGCATTACTTTACTGCTGCCTTAGGTAGGATAAGAATGATAATCTCTGAGCTTAGAGCCAGAGAAATTACTGATCTGAATAAGATTTTCTGTATTTTTACCCTTCTTTTTAACACAGCCAGAGCTGGGACTTGAGCATGGTTCTGTCTTAGCATCTTGCTGCTCTGCCTCCACCCCCACTGGGTAGACTTGCTGTAGAAGCTGTAGAGGGTTACACAGCCATGGGCAGTGGTTCCTGTGCAACCTTGGGGAACTGTGTGTGTGTGTGTGTGTGTGTGTGTGTGTGTGTGTGTGCGCGCGCGTGGTATAGGGGAGTCTTCAGCATGCTCCTCAGGCCTTTTCTCCTATCATATGTCTGTCCCATTTCCAGCCCACGTTGTAACAGTCCTTCACTGGTCAGCCTCACTGTGCCATTCCCAACCTCCCATTTCTCAACTAATGGCTGCTATATCCTGCAGAGAAAAGAGAAGGTTAATGATAGGAATCTCTCCCATGTCCTACCTGCTTAATACAAATCTATAAGCTGGTACACCCCCTTTTACCTACTTTCTCTTCCTGCTTTTACAGGAAGAGGCAAAATATTGTTAAAAGCATGGATTTTGGAGTCAGAAAGAAATCTACCTGTTCTCTGCTCTGCCACTGTAGCTGTGTGACCTTGAGCACTTTACTTAAAACTTTCCACACTCAATTCCCCATTCTCTGAAATGGGCATAATTACAGTACCCATTTGGTAGTATTAGAAGATAATGCAGGAGAAGCCTCTTTAGCCTGGTGTCTGGCACAGTAAGTACCTGGTGTGGTACATGGCAATAGTAACTTCTTTCTCTTCAGAAGAAATCCATCTTCCAGGGCTTACCCAGATCTTAAACTGCCCCTATTGCTCTGACTCCTTCCTCTATCTATAAATATGGTCAAGTTGCTTCTAGGTTAAAAGTAAACAAGAACCGGGCTTCCCTGGTGGCGCAGTGGTTGAGAGTCTGCCTGCCAATGCAGGGGACACGGGTTCGAGCCCTGGTCTGGGAAGATCCCACATGCCGCGGAGCAACTAGGCCCGTGGGCCGCAACTACTGAGCCTGCGCGACTGGAGCCTGTGCTCCGCAACAAGAGAGGCCGCGATGGTGAGAGGCCCGCGCATCGCGATGAAGAGTGGCCCCCGCTTGCCACAACTAGAGAAAGCCCTCGCACAGAAACGAAGACCCAACACAGCCAAAAAATAAATAAATAAATAAATTAAAAAAAAAAAAAAAAAAAAAGTAAACAAGAACCAAAAAACCCCTCCTTTGATCCTGCTTTTATTTTCTACTGTTGTTCTGTTTCCCTTTTCTCACTGCCATGCTTTTTAACAGAGACGGATACCCTGCTTCACTTTACATCGGCTCCTGGCCTAAAGTAATCTGGATCCCATGCCCCTTACACAGAAACTGTTCTCACTCAGGTCACCAGTGAGACCCCTGGAAGTGGACACTGGCTTTTGCTCACCTTGCGTGCTTTCCCCTTCTGGTACTGGTGTGCCATCTTGGGAACTGCCTTCCTCTGTGGACCTTGGTGTAACTGTCAGTTCCGGTGCCCTGCTCTCTCCCAGCCCAAGGGGTGGACGCAAGACCCCAAGTCAGGCCAAACGGATGAGCAAGTCAAGGGAATTGTAGACGGTGGCATTTCCTTCCTGCTACCCTGATCCCCCTGGACATTCTTGTTCCCTGTCTTTTCTATGGACAAATTCTTCAATTTTTCCTTGGAGTCTGTGATCTTCCTCATATTCTTTCAATGCATTTCTTTTTGCTGACATGAGATAGTTGGTTCTATTTCTTACAGCAAAATAACCCAAACTGATACAGGTTCTTTGAAGCGTCTTTGATGCCTCACATGTAGTTAATGCCTCCCACCTCCTTTCGTCCTTGAACCTAGCATATGTCCCCACTAAAGTTCATATTACTTTACTAGTTTGGAATACATGATTTACAATCATGTATCCATATATTTCTCTTTTCCACTAAAATGTGAAGTTCTTGAGGAAAAGGGCCATATTTTATTTGTTTATGTATGTATTTCCAGATCCTAGCATTGTAGGAGCTCTTAGCATATAGTCATTGTTCCCAACAAATATAGATTGACATATGTAGTGTTACTAAAAAAATAAAAATACCGCTATGTGATTCACCCAAGGAGTAAGTTTGTTTTAGGGGATGAGAGCAAATTAATGAGTGTCTCCCATTATAAATTTAGGACAAAATTTTAGCCTCACTTTGTAACATAATTGGGCCTCTCTAGTGGAGAAACTAGGTCACGGTACAGTTGTAGTGCTGGGAAAGTGAAATTTATAGGCATTTAAAAAGCTGGTATGAGTTTCTGTATATAAAAGCTCAGCCAACCATGTCTGTTTTAAGGTACTATTTTAGCTAGATATATTATTATTTTGTATGAAATTGTTCTTTTTCCCCATGTCTATAAATGTTTATCTGAGTTGAGGTTAGATTTACTGCAAGTGAAAACTCTTAGAGAAATAGCCAGAAAGTCAGAAATATTTGTGAGTCCTTACTGTGGACTGGTATTTTAAGAATTTAGAGACAGAATTACTGGTTGGAGAACAATCTTACAGCATGAAATGAAATCATGGTTGCTGCTAGCCCATATGGCACCTTTATGCAATTTAGAAAAAGATATCCCTTCCTCAAAACACTTTACTTCCACCTTTAGGGAACTGTCATCATATGGTGACTTTTATGGAATAGGGTGCTTTCCTGCCATCTTCTGGAAAACCACACTAATAAATATGCAAATCTTGATATTTGTGATGTGAAGGGCCCCCCTAGAAGTGGTGCCCTTGTTTAATGCGCAGCCTGCATTGTGGTATATATAGCAGCGTTAGCTATGGGATTGTATTTAGCAGTTTCTCCTTGTATGCAGTTTTGCTACCAATTACTTACTGTTCAAAAGATGGTGAAAGTTTGCAGATGAAAAGCAGAAAGTCTCAGCTATACTTTACTGAGGGGGAGAAGAAGCTAACTTTAGGCATAGCCGGGTGACTCTCAGACCATTCATTTTCTCCTACAGAACTGAATCAGAGCACCGAAGAGTGCTATATTTAGGCTGTTGCTTACCTGGCTTGAAAAGTATCATAGCCTCAAGGGTTCTGAAACATCCTGTGCATTAGCTATGGCTCCACAAAGCGTACACCTTCAGTTGCCAACTTCCTGTTCTAGAACTCTGAGACAGATTTCCAAGTACAAATTTTAGGTATATGGTAAAGCACCACAAATTATGGCCACCATTTGATCTTTGCCACTTCTTACACTCCCTTGCTGTAGAATTTAGAATTCCTGTTCTTAGGCATATCCTGCAGTTAATACTCAACATATGAAGCCAGGGAACTATTTGTTCCTTGAATAAAAATGAACATTTGCTTATTTTCTCATAAAGAATGAAGTTTTGGATCTAAAATAATTTGGATATACTTTGTATCCTGTGTTTTTTCCCTCTAGGTTTGTTCTCTGACATGTGTTTTGGGTAGGGGCCTGGGATGCAGTGAGCCATAGCAGTTTACTTTAGGTATATTCTGGCTTTTAACCTCCCAAGAGGACCAGCATAACAGGAGAACCATGGTCCCAATAAAGCTGGGAGGTGCACAGAACATTTTTAGGATAGGTACAGGCTGTAGGAGAGCTTGTTTACTTTGGAGCTGGAGTGATGGGTGGGGTTCCCCAGGGGACAGTAGAAAGGGAGAAAAGCTGTGAGATGTGAGTGAGATGGGGAGATGCCTGGGCCAGTTTGTAAAGCCCACTGGGTAAGGATTAATGATCATGCAGGCTGTATTTTCAGTGGTGACCAGGGATGGCAGAGATTTGAATTGTCCTGGGACTGATTGGTCTCAGAGCTCTGCTTTAACATTGCATCAGAGCAGACACCTGCTGAGGCCCCAGGTGCAGAGAAGGTCTAGAAAAACAGCAGCTGGCAGGCCAGTCCTGAAGGTAGGGTTGGCTCAGGGACTGTCCCTGGATGGATGGAGGCTTCCTTCCTGCCAATAGCTCCGCTGACACTCACTGGATTCTAAGTGCTGGGTAGAATTAAAAGGGCCCTTGCCTCCGTAGAGCTGCTAAGAGGAGAGACACATAACAACTATAAAAAAAGGAAGAATGAACTGAATGAATGCTGCAACAGAGTCTCTGAACAGACAAAATCCTAAAGGAATGCAGCATAAGGAGCAATTTACCCTCCTGAGAGGATCTTTCTCCAAGAAGGTGGCCTTAATGTTTTGTTTTTTTTTTTTGCCCGCGCCATGCAGCATTTGGGATCTTAGTTCCCCAGCCAGGGATCAAACCCATGCCCCCTGCGTTGGAAGCACAGAATCTTAACCACTGGACCGCCAGGGAAGTCCAAGAAGGTGGTCTTTAAAAATGAACATCTTTCTGTTTGTTTCTGATTTTTCAAGGAAAACATGATCATTTTAGAAAAACGGAAGTATAAAATACATACAAGAATCAGAAAAAGAAAAGGTGTACTTTAAAAAACTTTTTATTTTGAAATAAACTTAGATTTATAAGAGTAGCAAAGATAGTACGAATGTCCCCATATAACTTTTACCCAGCTTCCTCTAATGTTACCCTCTGACATAACCATAATATATTTATCAAGGCCAAGAAATTAGCATTGATACACTACTATTAACCAAACACTTATTTTCCTCCAGATTTTCCTGTTTTTTTCCATAAATGCCCCTTTTCTGTTCCAGGATCTGATCCAGGACCCCACATTGCATTAAGTCATCGCATCTCTTTAGTCTCCTCTAGTCTGTGACAGTTTCTCTGTCTTTGCTTGTCTTTTGTGACCTTGATACTTTTGAAGACTAGTCGTCAGGTATTTTCTAAAATGTCCCTCAGTTTTAGTCTGGCTGGTGTTTTCACCTGAATAAAACTAAGATTATGAATTTTGGGGGAGAACACCACAGAAGTGATGTCCCCTTCTCATCATGTAAATCAGATTATCAGGTTATCTCATGATAACCGCACAACTGATTGCTGGTGATTTTAACTTTGATCACATGGTTAAGGTCGTGGTTGCCAGTAAAGTTACTGTTTTTTCCTTTCCATGCTCTATGCCTCAGAAGCAAGTCTCTAAGTTCAGCCACACTCAGGGTGAAGGGACTTGAGCTTCATCTCTTGGAGGGAGGTCTGTCAAAGGATCTGTGGGCATCTGTTAAAAGCATCACAGTCATTAGTAAATTTGGGAGGTGCTGTTTTGAGGCTGTGCTCATATCGTTTTTCCCCTGAACGTTTTCCCCACTGATTTTAGCACTCGTCAATGGATCTTGCCTGTAGCAATGATTACTGTGGTATTATAATGGTGATTTTCTATTTCCCTACATTTATTAATTGGAATTTTTGGTAAGGAATGTCACTCTTGCCTTTATTTCATTATTCAAGCATTTATTTATATCAGTATAGACTAATGGATGTTTATTTTATACTTTAGGTTGTAATTCAATACTATGGTTATTTGTTACATTGCTCAAATTGTTTCAGCTTTGGCCATTGAATATATATTTTTGAGAAGCTGGGGAAGGTCATGGCAGGCTGAGAACAGTGTGAGTAATGATCTGGTAGGGAAAGAACCTGGTGGGATCAGGGAATGGAGGTTGGGCTCTGCTATACATGGCAGAGGATGAAGGGAAGCGGGGTGAGAAACACCAGCCAGGAGGCCAGTGAGGCCAGCACTGGAAAGAAAGCAGGAAACAGACTAGTTGGCAGCTATTTCAAAGTACGGTAACTAATGAATCGCTGGACCTTTGAAAGGGACGCCATCTAGAGTTTTGTTTTGGATTCTGCTGAGTAAAGTGTGATGTGAGGGACTAATTAGAGTTTTCTTCATTGCTTCTGAAATCTTTCTCCTTCCTGTAGGGGATATTTTCAACTGCAGTTGTAATAAGGATTGGGTTCTTATTGGTTTTTATTAAGTTTTACACTTTATATGGCTCAATCTCAACAGAGACCAGGGCTTACTTAAGCTACAGGGAAAACCATTTGATTTCTGCTTGTTCATGTGTTGTCTTTGATGGCTCTTTCCCATTCATTAGGGCCAGCGGAGCGCTGCTGTGCTTCAGTGCTTAAAAAAGTTCGATTCCTTTTGGCCAGGCTTGTCTTTGAATTTCACGTCAGTAGGGGGCTTTGCTGTTGGCTGGCTGCAGGAACTTGGGAAAGTCTTTTCTCTCTGAGGTTACCTTTCTTCAGCACTGAAAAGGAAATAATTTGCTTACCTTACAGGTTTGTTGTGAGAGATAGATAAGATGCTTGATTTAAAAAAAAGTCACCAGCATAGTGCCTGGCCTGTTGTACTCAGTAAATGCTCTGAGAATCAGACTAGAATTGAGAGGGTCCTTGAGGGATTATCTAGTCCATCCCTCTGCCTGGGGACCAGTGTGTGCCCCCAGCATTCGGGTTAAAGTTCCGTATTTTCTTTTCTAATATTTCTAGACATGCGGACTCTACAGTCATCTTCAGCAGTGGTGAAAACATTTATTAATAACCTCCTGTATGTTGTATTATATGGCTTGCGTGCATTACAAAGATGAATTAGATATGTCTTGGGCACCGACAAGTTACAATATTGTAGGGGACACAGCTGTGTAGACAGTATTAAAATTCAGTACATTAAGTGCTATACTAGCTAGGGGTATGAACAAAGTAATGTGTGGGTGCAGTGTGAGAGAAACGAATGAATTCTGGCAGACTTGAGAAAAGCTTCATGGAGAAGTTGATATTTGAGCTGGGCTTCTATCCCAAATAGGAACTTGCCGGGAAAAGGTATGTGTGTGCATATGCTTGTGTGTGTGTGTGTGTGTGTGTGTGTGTGTGTGTGTTTGGGGAAGAGAGGGAATAGACAGGTGATGGTGGTGTTCCAGGTAGGGTGGAGAGCACATGCAAAGGCATGGAAGCAGGAACGAACATGGCATGTACCAGTTTAATGTGACCCAAGCGTAACGTGAGTAGATGGCTGGTTGGGGCAGGTCAATCACAGAGAGGTAGGAAATGGGACTGGAGAGGTGAGTTGGAACCATGCTAAGGAATTGACTTTATCCTATTGAATAGAGAAGTTAGACCTGTGTTTTAGAAAATCACTTTTGCAACAACTTGAGAGGTCAGCCAGTGGTGGGAGGGCTGAAAGTGGTGAGCAGGTTGCTGTCATAGGCCAGGTAAGAAAAGACAGGGGCTGGGATGAGGCTGTGACCATGGGGTTGCAGAACAGAAAAGGGGAAGCCAGCGACTCAGAAGTATATGTCAGGACTTCGGTGGAGTAGGGGAAGAGAGAAAAGGATGAACCAAAGGTGGTCCTGAGGTTTGTAGTGTGAATGGCTGAATGGATGGAATATCATCTGAGGTATGGACTATATAACACAGTTTTATTTGTTTACTGCTAGATGCCATGCTCTTCTGGCACTGGAGTTACCGAGAGAAAACGTCATCCCCTGTCTTGAGTAATTTACCATCCTAGTGAATAGACAGAAGCACAAAAATCACCAACCAACCAACCCCTACCAGTAACAGGTTGATTATGTACTATGTGCTGTGCGAACACAGGAAAACAAGCATTTAAATCTACCTAGGGGAGTAGAGAAAGATTTCACAGGAGAGGTACCATTTGAGCTTCCAGTAAAAAGATGAATAGACGGTTGCTAGGACGATAAGAGGGAGGAACATCTGGTAGGTAAAAAATAATGAGAGAGGATTGTAGAGGAAACAGCTGGCTTGCCCGTTAGATTGTAAGTGGGGTGAGGGCAGGGGCCATGTCCTTTTTGCTCAGCATCATATCTCGAATCTGAGTGGTAGAGAGAATAGGAACTGGAGGAAGGGTGGTAGCAGGAAGTCTCTTTACTGTGGGTTGAGGATGTAGAGGTAATGAATCTGGATTGTTCTTTGGGAAAGAAGCTGAGGAGGAAAAAGAAGGTGTGAGAAAGAAGGTGGCAAGTTTTGAGAGAAATAAACTGATGTGGAGAAATGAAGTAGATTTGGACCAGTTTAGCTCAGTCCTCTCTAGGATTCTTCTAGATATTGATACAGAGAGGCCTTCATTGTAAGCTCCCTCTGCCCCCCTTGCTTCTTAACACAACCAGGGCCCTTGGAAAATCTGATTGGATTGTAGGCTATGGGTGCTGCCTGGTGGGCAGGGCAGAGTGGTGTACCCCATCTGCTGAAGGGCGGGTGATGGGGGTGGTGGGGAGGAGTGGGATTGTCTAGGTAACTGCTTATCTCTTTGGCTAAGGTAAGTAGCCATAATTTCTTCTGATCTTTCACATGGGTGGTATTTTCAACTTTTTATTCATTTGGACCATGTCCCCCACTCTCCATTCCAATACTTCCCATTTCCTATCTTACCCCCACCTCCCAATGAAGTATAGAAATTTCAAGGGAAAAGAGATAAGATTTTCACTTCAAAGAAAAAGTGAAAAGGGGGCTTTTTGAATCACTTCCCTCAATTTATATTTCAGAAGTCTCAATTGGGAAAACGACTTTTCTAGATGATAATCAATGACACAAACAACAAATTATGACAGCCACATTGATGTCCCAGATTGTTTCCTGTTCGTTTGTTGCTAAGTGGTAGATCTAGGTTGCCAGAGATGCTCGGACTCTGGCATCAGGTGTTTAAATTATAAGTAGAATTAATGATAGAATTATAAGGAATAATAGAAGCAGGGAACAGCTTAGAAATCATCTAGATTCTAGGACAAACTCCATACTTCACAGATGTAGACACTCAAAATGTCCAAGCCACGCGTTCCTGTTATCGCAGGAACCCAGCTAGGCTTGCCTCAAGTCTCCGGGCTGGACTCCCTGCCCGCCTGGCATGTGGCTCTGCTGCGGGTGACTGGATGCAGCGCTGCATTCCCCTTCCCTGATTGCTTCCAGCTGCTCTGATCTCTCCCTTGATTGTGGAAGCTACAAGGTGGCAGTACCTGTGTCAAATGAGTCATCTCAGGACGGTAGAGTGGGTTATCTAATGATGAAGTCATGGGACAGTAGGGAGAGAGATTCTCTAGGTGCTAGTCTTCTGCAGCTCAGTAGGCATTTCTATGCTGCTTCTTCATCCTGGGACCTAGTCTTTGCCTTTTGTAGAGCACTCACAAGAACACTGCCATCAAGAGGGTCTAATGTCTCACCAGGACTTGCTGATGACCCCAGGACCTGTTGAGCCTTCTTTTGAAACCAGCCATATAATGTGCACCTTTTATGGTCAGTTAACCCTCTTGACTACTGATTCCAATCCTTTCCCACCTCCTCTGAACAGCTTCCTCCAGCTGCCCTGGCCCTCATGGACTCTACTCTCTTCTGTGATCTCCCGTGGGGGCTACTCCTGGGGCACCTGCACCCAGGCCAACTGTCAGGAGGGCCTCTGGGCCATCAGTAACCCTCCTGGTCAGCCTTTCCCCTGTCTTCTCAGAACCAGTCCAAACTTTTGCCTCATGCCCCCCAACTTCACCAAGAAGTGGTTGATCATTGGGTAAGAACTTCTCAGCGTCCACACCCAGGCTTGCCTACCACTGTTGGCACTCACCATTTCCTCCTTCCTCAGGGGAGAGGTGTCCCTGCCCTGTCTGCAGTTAGTCTACCCCTCCCTGCTTCCTGGGCCCCTTGCCCACTGATCATCCCCCTGTCTATTTCCTCTATCTTCAAACCTCTCTTTCTTTGTTGACTCTTCCCCTTAGGACAACAGTCCCCAACCTTTTTGGCACCAGAGACCAGTTTTGTGAAAGACAATTTTTCCACGGATCGGGGGTAGGGGGAAATGGTTTCGGGATGATTCAAGCACATTACATTTATTGTGCACTTTACTTCTATTATTATTAAATTGTAGTATATAATGAAATAATTATACAGCTCACCATAATGCAGATCAGTGGGAGCCCTGAACTTGTTTACCTGCAACTAGATGGTCCCACCTGGGGGTATTGGGAGACAGTGACACCCGAAGTGTGTTGCTTATGTCCAGTCTAGTCCGTAAGAGGCAGCTTAATTGTCACTTGCCACTCCCTGGTAAGGTTTTGATATGAGTCTGCAAGCAATTGATTGATTATGGTCTCTGTGCAGTCAAACCTCTCTGCTAATGATAATCTGTATTTGCAGCTGCTCCCCAGTGCCAGCTTCACCACCTCAGCTCTACCTCAGATCATCAGGCATTAGATTCTCATAAGGAACATGCGACCTAGATCCCTTGTGTGTGCAGTTCACAGCAGGGTTTATGCTCCTATGAGAATCTAATGCCGCCACTGATCTGACAGGAGGTGGAGCTCAGGTGGTAATGTGAGCAATGGGGAGCGGCTGTAAATGCAGATGCAGCTTTGCTCGCTCACCCACCACTCACCTCCTGCTGTGCAGCCTGGTTCCTAACAGGCTACGGACTGGTACCGGTCCATGGCCCGGGGGTTGGGGACCCCTGCCTTAGGATATAAATACCCTCAAAGTCTCTCCCATTAAAAGAAACAGACATGAGCAAAACCACACACAACAAACAGCGATCCATTGGTCCTGGCCTCCCCCTGCCATCCTACCCTTCCTTGGTTGCCCCCCTCCATGAAGAGCTACCTCTGCTCAGCCCTTATGCCATCACCCCACATCCTGCTCCTGCCCATTTGCAGTGGCCTGATGACTGATCACCAGACTTCGTTATTTTATTTGCTAACAAGTCTTTCTTCAGTTAGAACACAGCACTTGAACTAACCTTGATGCCAGGGGTCCCCAGGAGTTAATTCTTCGTGGAGCAGTCCCTTCTGGGGTCAGAATCCTCTCTGGATGCGTTGTCAGACTGTGGGCTGATAGTCTGTGGCCGGTTGTGACTGTGGGTGGAGTAGGGGGATGGCTGTGATCCTTGGCAGATACTCTCTGACTTCAGTCCAAAGTCTGTAGAAAACCATTGTGAGAGCAAGACAATCTGTCCTGAGAATGAAGCCCTTTAATTTTTAGAATGTTGACTTTAACCGGCATCGCATATTTTATCTCTTGCTCTGTTTCTTTTCTAACTAGAGAGTGATATCTTTCTCTCTTTACATTTGGATTAGAAAATGCTGTGTGTATGTGTGTGTGTGTGTGTGTGTGTGTGTGTGTGTGTGTGTGTTGGCGGGGGGTGGGTGCTGGGGAGTAGTGGTGGCAAAACTGTAGCAAGCATTTCTATTTATGTTTAGTCAAAATGTTAATTATGAATATTGAGGTGTTTAAATCTCAAATTTGTCCCCTAGGAGAAAGAAAGGCTTGTGCAAGGTCATAGCGCAACTCAGAGGAGGCCAGGGGAAAGAAGTTCCAAGGCACACACCAGGGTGCTTTACAAACCAGCCTGACCTCCCTGAGTTCCGGAATAGGTCCTTGAAATGGGCCTGCGTGGTAGCCAAACATAAGCGCACTCTAAAATTCTCTGCAGTGGGCTGCTCTAACTCAAACCATGAATAATTCAGAAGATCTTTTGGAAGCCCTCCTGGGAACAGCGGTCCCACTCCCCTGGGACAGGCTCTTTTGAATGCGAAGGCCTAGCTACTTCTTCTGACTTGCAGCTGGGAATTTCTTTCCTGTCCCACTAAGTCCACAGATCAACAGGGCCTCCAAAACAGAGATCAGTGTCATCAGTTTGTCACCTGGAGTCTTATCTCAGAGCCTGATAAGACATGCACGTTTACACCAGTGACTTGAAGGTTGGGTTAAGGATATGAAGTGGTCAGAAGTATTATGTTCATGGAATTAAGTGGTCGAAAACTCCATCTCCTTGCTTGCTTGTTTTTTAAATTATTAATTACTCAGGCGCTATGAACACAAGTGTTATTAGATATTATTTATTATGAAGAAGATCAGATCTTTCTTCCTCTTTACCTTGAACTAAAGTGAACAGCTTTTTCTTTTTCTTGTGTTTATTAAAAGTTGACTACTGATTCCAATATCTTCTTGTATATTTTTGTTGTATTTTTAAACAGGAATGGATTACCATCAACCATTTAATTTTCTCCTCAGTGACTGTACTACCTTTAGTATCCTGCTCTTTAAACCTTGCTTCTTATCCTACTTGAGCAAGCCTGTTTTTCTTCACAGGTGTGTAGAGTGGGGACAGGGATGAATTCCCAGCCAGCTGAGTGAGGGACGCATAGGAGTCTTTTGGGGACTTCCCTTCTAATCTGACCAACCTGCTTTAACTACTTCAACCTCTACTATTTTTTTCTTTGCTACTTATGACTAAAAATAATCTAGTCCAATCTCACACCCCCGCCAAGTCACAATTTGCCTATAAGGAATGCCTCACAGACAACATATTTATTTTCAGGTAGCTTTGACTGCTAAAAAAGCCCAAGCCTATTGTCCTCTAATTCCTTTCATTGATCCTAGCGGGGCCATACGAAACATGTTTAATATTTCTTCTAGAAATGTGAAGGCAGTTCTTATTTCTTTGTTTCCTCTTTCCCTCTCTTTTCTAGGCTGAACTGTCTCAGTTTCTGTGTTGTAGTCTGTTAACGTCCCTGATTGCTTTCCTCTGAGCAGGCAGGGGCTATGTTTATATTAACAAATGGTATGCAGGACTAAACATCATCCACTGCAGTGTGAGGCAGGACTGTCATCCCATTTTATCTTTATACTGTACGTTTAAGATCACATTAGCTTATTTTCACTAATTCAACAGTAATTTATTAGCTGCCTCCCATGTGGTAGACATTGTATTAGGTGCCTGGGTGCTGAGAATATGTATAAATGCTATCCGGAAGCAAACAGACTAGGGAAGAAGGAGAGAGGGAGAGAGCAAGCAAAAATAGTTAACTGGAAAGTAAATATGATGAGTATTAGCTTAGGAGAAGTACAGAGTGGTGTGGGCGTAAATAGTTGGGGGATATTTCGTAACTAGAGGGTTAGGGAGGGCCTCCTAGAGGAAAGACTTTAAAGCAGGGCCCTAAAGGAATTGGGCTAGAGATTAGGGGGAAGAGAGAGGTAGAGCTGGCGGAAGGAGGGGAATGTACCAGGCAGAAGGAAGAACGTATGCAGAGGCCTAGAGGTGAGAAGGAACTGAAAGTAGTAAAATCTGACTGAAGGTTAGACTATAAAGAAGAGACGGCAGAGCTAAAGTAGGAGATAGAGGTAGTGCCCACACTGTGGGTTCCTTAAAAGCTAATCAGTCAGCACATGTTTGAGTATATACTATGTGCCAGGCACTTTTCTGGTCCCTGGGGTCATGGCAGTAAAGAAAACAGACCAAAAAAAAATCCCTTCCCTCATGGTATGTACAGTTTAGTGGTATTAAGAAGTTAAAAAGCCTTATCAAAGAATTTGGACTTTAAGAGCAAGGGGAAGCCACTGAAAGGGTTAAGTGGAGGAGTGATGTGGTTAGAATTACGCTGTTTTAAAGTTAGGCATACGATTTCACCCACTGGGGGGCACTTTTGAGAACGAAAGTAATTATTAATAATTATGATAGAACAATAGGTGTAAACTAGGCAAAGCAAGAAAGAAAGATAGGCACCCTTTTAGAATATGGGCAAAAGACCAGAGAGAAGCAAGATGAAAGGCAGAGATTGGCTATTGCAGGGACCAAGGTGAAAGATAGTCAGGACTGGTACCAAGATGTACAGTGAGGTGGAAGGAAGTGCATGGGTGAGAAGCACTTAGAGGGAGACACCTGTTGTCCAAAACAGGCAAAGCACAGGAAATGCAGGGTGGCACCAAAAGCCTTCTTCCAAACTGATTAGAACTCAGAAACCAGTGACCGTTAGATAAGGTCATTAGATCTGGTACTGACTTCCTGTTGTCCTGTTATCTTGTCTACATCTTGACCAACTGAGTCAAAATTCTTGATGGAATCTATATAGGTATACACATCTATTATGTTTTTCTGAACTGTTTGTCCAGTAAAACTGTTTAAAAACAAATAATTTAAGAGATGGTTAACCTCATAGAACTTGTTCATAGTGAATGGCCTCTTGATCCTGAGATTGTTGCTTCCTTTTGTTTCAAGCGTTAGCTTATAGTTAGTGCACTAAGTTAATCAGCGTTCTCCAAAGAAACAGAACTGATAGGAGGTGTGTGTGTGTGTATGTATATATATATATATACATACATATAAACATACATATATAGATATACATACCTATACATAGATAATTCTTATAGGAATTGGCTCACACAGCTACAGAAGCTGAGAAGTCCCACGGTCTGGTGTGTACAAGCAGGAGGAATAGGAAAGCTGATGGTGTGACTCAGTCTAGGTCCTAAGGCTTGAGAACTGGGGAGTCAGTGGTGTAAGTGGCAGTCTGAGTCCAAATGTCCTTGAAACAGGAGCACTGATGTCTGAGGGCAGGAGAAGACGAATGTCCTAGCTCAAGCAGAGAGAGCAAATTCGCCCTCCCTCTACCTTTTTGTTCTATTCAGTCCCTCAACAGATTGGATGATGTCCACCCACATTGCTAAGGACAATCTTTTTTACTCGGTCTACTGATTCAAATGCTAATATCTTCCAGATACACCGTCACAGATATACCTGGAAAAAATGTTTTACTAGCTATCTGGGCATTCCTTAGCCCAGTCAAGTTGACACATAAAATTAACCATCACATGCACAATACATGTATAAGATTAAATTAAAGAATCTTTTCCTTGATAGGTGAGGGAGAGAACAATCCATTTTAAGCACCGAGTTTATCTGTTTAGTGGTTGACTTGCTCCAAATATAAATAACAATTCTTTTAGTTGTTCTCAATTCCTTTTTTCTTTTTCTTTAGGTGTGTAAGTTCCCTTTAAATCATAACTCCCTAGAGCAGCTTAACGTCAGGCCATTACATGACCATTATTTCTAAGCCAGTATGTTTTGCTCCACTTTGGCCACAGAGCATGTGATGGATGGCATTTTCAGGACAGGGTCAGAAGTTCTGAAATATTGCTATCCATCAAGAGAGGAACTAGTAAAAGACTGAAGGACTGTGGAAAAATCAGCACAAACCAGAAACCGCTGTTAGAGAAGCGAGTTGGTACTTACCCTCAGGGGAGAAGCATCACTTTCACGCAGAAGGGAGGGACTTTCTTGGTCCCTGACCACCGTAACTTTGTGACTTATAAAGATGATAGTATTCATCTGGTGGTGGTGTTCTAGGTTGTTATGAGGAATGCTTATAAAAATTGTTGCTGAACATGCTAGATATGCAAAATGCTATTTAAATGCTTAATTACTAGAAGTGAACCCAAATAATGACTGAGTTTGATTTCCTACAGACTAGAACTGCTGCTCCCGATGCATGACCATTAGCAGAGTTCTGCAGTGTCTCTAATTGCACAGTCCTGAGGCTTAGCCATAAATAACTTACTGATTGATCAGGGAGGAAACCACAGGCCCTATTAGTGCTGGTGAAATGGAAGGTCTAACTTCCGTGAAAGAAATCTTTTACTTTACTGTTAAATGATGAGGGGAAAGGAAGATAGTCTCTTAAAGCTAAAATATATTACTCTTATAAAGGCTCTCAAAATGTAAACAAATGAGTAAGTGGTTAAAGGTCTGTTTGGGGTTTGTATTTTCTAGGTTTACTGGCATGCAGAGACTGGGGCAGGTTTTATTACCGGAGGGCCCTGCTTCATTCTCTGTGTGCAATCCATTCCATGATTGCATCCCTTTTCCTTGTGCAAGAGGAGGAGGAGTGACTCATGATGACTCCTGGTTTTAGTTTCAGTGAATTCCTGAAGGTGCAAAACTGAGTCAACAATCGTCTCATTTAACTTCACTTTGGTTTATATCTTTTGAGGGGATGTATTTGCTAGTTTAAATATTAATATTGAAAAGTAGATTATACATTAAACTGTGGCAAGAGAGCTCCAGAAACATGAAAATTAGCTAAGCCCTAGGAAAAAATGCTCATCTTGTTTTCTGTGACCTAAAAGATGTCATAAGCAGGACACATGAGCCATAATCCCTGCCTCTCCTTCCTTCCTGTCAACACAGTGTTTACTGAGCACTGACTTCATTCCTGGCACTATACTATGTCCTGGGGATATAGAATCCACCCCCCCACCCCCCTTGTTGTTGCCTCTCCTTGAAGGGGTGACTAACAAACAAATTGCCTTAAGGGAGAATGCCTGTGTTCCTGAGGTGGCCAGCATGCTGGGGGAGCAGCTAACAGCCTGGGAAGCAGGGGAGGCTTGTTATGCAAATTAAAATTGTCAGCATTTTGTAAATGCTGTTTATTAACATTTTTCTTTTACTTTTGATGGGTCCTTTGTGGATTTCTATGATGGTAGAGGAGTTCTGAGTCACTATTGAAGATTTCTGTAAAGAAATACAGCATTGCCAGGCAGAGGAGGGGGCGTTTTAATTCAGTGAACCTTTGCACAGTGCAAATTTAGTGGATCAGATGAGTGTTTGTAATGGGTAAACAGTACTAGTCATCCAAATCAAATGCCATCACAGTGAACCCAGAAACAGTCACATTTTTTTTCACTAGAGTAAAACTTCTTTATAATAAATGCGTTTGTTAAAAATCATGTTTTTGGTTTTTGGACACTAGAGACAAAGTAGAGGAAATGGCAAGACTCAGATTTTTGCAATCAAACATTTACTTGTTAAATTGACAAGAATTTTCCTGAACGCAGTGGAAGGAGGGGTTAGGCATGCCCCAAACAAGATTTTGTGTAGTTTGGAGGCTGTTTCTTATGAGAACACAGAATGATTAGAGGGAAGTGAAATGAGAGGTTGACGTGTTATTACTAATTGTTGCCTGTTAGGTTTTAGGGGAAGATAAGAATGTTAGATGCAAACTTTGGTAAAAATTCTGAGGGACTTTTCAATGTTTCAGTGTCTGATGGTTCTAGTTCTTTATAATACAAAATTTCACTTAAACCTTAAGGGTTTGCTGTTGTTGTTGTTAGCACTTCTAGAAACAGACCAAGCATCAGCTAGTTGTAAGTGTGCTTCTCCTCTCTTGCACGTTGACGTAAAAGTCTTTATAGGAAGAAAAAAACCCTATTCCTTAATTATAGAAAATAGACTTGAAATGTGTGCAACCCATCTGGATTAAGATAGAACAGCTATATATCCTGGTATCATCGTTATTCCTGGTTAAAGATGAGGGGTGATGAGAACAACTGTTTAATGGAACAGAGGACAGAGAGATTGCTACTGAGTGAGGTGAAAGGCTGAGAGAGAGCAGTTTACAACTTTGTATAAGAAGTAGCACACTTCTTAGTTTGGTGCTCAGTTTAACTCAGAGACATGCTTTGAGGGCCTATGCTGTTGGGACATGTGTTGGGACTATGCTGGGTATCGTGTACACAAAGATTGAGAGAAATAGTCCATCAAGAAGCTCCTAGTATGGGTAGGAAAAACACCAACCACAGCTCAACTGTAACTTATTGATACAGCGATCAGTTAATTTTGTCCAGGAGGTCCTCTGAGAGGAGATGCTTGTGCTAAGAACAATTAGACATTTGCTAGTTAGAGAAATAATGGAAGGTTCTTCCAGACAAAGAGAAAAGGATGATAAAACCTTGGCCACAGAAGAGTCTATAAGGCATTAGGGCCTTTTACTCATTTGTCTAGAACATAGGGTACAAATCAGGGGGAAGAATGGGAGGCTGGAGTGGTAGATAGGAGCCCAATTGTGATGGGCCCACATAAGATGTTTGGATGCTATCCTCTAGATCAGGGGTCCCCAACTCCCAGGCTGCGGACGGGTACTGGTCAGCGGCCTGTTAGGAGCCGGGCTGCACAGCAGGAGGTGAGCGGCAGGTGAGAGAGCGAAGCTTCATCTGCCGCTCCCCATCACTCCCCATTGCTCGCATTACCACCTGAACCATTTCCCCACCCCGCCAACCAAGTCTGTGGAAAACTTGTCTTGCATGAAACCGGTTCCTGGTGCCAAAAATGTTGGGGACCACTGCAGGTAACAGGGAGCCCTCTTGATTCTCTGGCCACCAACATTTTATTATGAACAGTTTTAAAGCATACAGCAAAGTTGAAAGAATTCTACAATGAGCACTTGTATAACTATCATTCAGATTGGTACTATAAACATTTTACTATACTTGTTTAATCACCTATCTATCCAACCATCCATCCCTTTGTAATCCATCAATCCATTTCATTTTTATGCATTTCAAAACAAATTACAGATTTCAGTACATTCCTCTCTGAATATTTCAACATGAATATCACTAAGTAGAATTTGTTGTTTAAGGCATTTAATGTAAAATTATATTCTTTTTTTTTTTTTTTTAACTTTTGGGTTTATTTTATTTATTTATTTATGGCTGCACTGGGTCCTCGCCCCTGGGCGAGGGCCTTCTCTTGTTGTGGCAAGTGGGGGCCACTCTTCATCACGGTGCGCGGGCCTCCCATTATCGTGGCCTCTCTTGCTGCGGAGCACAGGCTCCAGATGCGCAGGCTCAGCAGTTGTGGCTCACGGGCCCAGCCTCTCCGCGGCATGTGGGATCCTCCCAGGCCAGGGCTCGAACCCATGTCCCCCGCACCGGCAGGCAGACTCTTAACCACCGCGCCACCAGGGAAACCCCCAAAATTATATTCTTTATAGGTTTTAAAGCATGAGAATAAGATAATCGATTTTGTATTTATGAAATATAACGTGAAGAATCAATTGGAAGAGGGAAACAAATTAGAAACCTGCTTCAAAAATCTAAATGAGAGATGCTAAGAATGTGATGAAAGCCTGTAGTAGAAATGGAGAGGTACCAGTTAATTCAAGAGCCAGTCCAGAAGTGGAGTCAGTGGATCAGTTGACCAGCTGCATGTAGGGAGGGGAGGAGTGGAGGGCAAAGGCTGGGCTGGGGAAGTATAAAAAGTGAAAGATGGATCCAAGGTTTTCTAGTCTGGATAACTGGGTGTTTGATGATGGGATATGTAATACAGAAGGGAAAAGAGGTTTGGAAGTAGAACAAAAGATAAGTTGAGGCCATCTCTCAAGGAGAGCATTCAGAATAAGTAGAGAATAGGGGCTAAGGGGACCACTCTGGGGAAAGCCAATATTTAAGGAACAAGAGGAAAATGCTGAACCCACACGAGAGGCAGAGAGGAATAGTCAAAAGGCTAGGAAGGAAATCAAGCCTCAGATAGATAGACAGACAGACAGACAAAGGTTTATTATGTGTTTACTATGTTCCAGGGTTCCTAAGTGGTTTATATTCACGGACTCATTGAATCCTCATAACAACCCTATTTTATAGATGAGGAAATAGGGGAACTCAGGGACAGAAATGTCAAGTAATTTGCTGAAGGTTTTGCAGTTAGTAAGTGGCAGAGCCAGTTTTGAACCAAAGTCATTCAGATTTGTCTTATCATGGTGGCCAAGGAAAGAGGGAATTTCCAGGAGGGTGTAGTCAGAGGGTCACGGTCCTCCATGATCTGAACCTTAACCTACATTTCCAGCTTTGTCTTCTAATTACTCTTCACTTACTCGAGACTGTCAGCTTGAAATGCTCCATGTCTTTGACACAAGCTCAGACTCTTGTAGAGCTTCCCAAAGTGTTTTGTAGGCCACTAGTTCCATGAGATGCTCTGTGAAAAAAAGTGTCTTGTGGTCAAATAAGTTTGAGAAATGCTGCCAACTTTATTATCTTGGAAATTTGCGAGTTATGTTAGCCCATCAAAGGTATTGGGAAGTCCTGCAGTAAAGAACCTATTCTAACTTTGTCTATCAGTGTCTCCCAAACGTATTTGGACTTGTTTGACCTTGGGACCCATCCCTCTTTTCCTCATAGAAAATCTATAAACTCCCCTCAGGACTAGAATTCTGAAACCCTCCTAGTGAAACAAGACTTTACTTTTCTCAGGTGGTTTTAAGTGAGATACATGACATAGCTTTATCTGCCTCTCACTCTTGATGGCCATGGAACACACTCTCCCCTGAAACATCATTATTTGTGCCCTGCACTCCTCCCAGTGCCCCAGGAAAATGGCGTTCCGGTCTATTTCATCTTAGGATCTTACATGGGACCTAGCACAGTGCCTTTCATACAGTCATTGTTCCGTCAGAGTCTATTTGTGGATAAATAAAATGCACAAAACACAGAGGAAATTAGTACTTTTTCTCTTAAAATAAAAGTTTTCTTTTAAAAGGACTTTTCTGTTCAAAACATGGTTGCAAATTTGGACTCAAACCAGGCTTTTCTTTGAGAATAAGGAGGATGTACGTTTCGAGTTTCAGTTTTCATTTGAACTGTTTGCTCTTGGGTTCAGTTGAGGAATAAACTGAGGAAAGTAACATTTTGGTCATTTCTGTCCTAACTGCATAATGGGATATACCGCGAGGTCTTGGAAACATCACTTTTCTTGAGCAGTATCTGGTCTTGTCAGACTTGGATTTCATAGTTAAATCAGTGTGTACCTATACCCTTTGAACTTCCTTACTGGTTTGATGTAATTATTTCTCTTGCTCATTCTGACTTACTGTTGGCAGCAGTCCCACTGGTTTCATTGTTTCGTGAGTCCTTATATGGAACTTAATCAAGTGTGATGTTGTGTCTGACCTTCCTCATTTGAATTGTATAACACATTCAGCTATGCCCTGCTCTGTTTTCCCTGTGGGGATAGAAGAGAGACTTTTCTGATGCCCTCCCACTCTCTTTTCTGCATCATACAGCTCACAACTCCCACATGTGGTTAAGTCATTTAGAAGTGTGTGTGTGTGTGTGTGTGTGTGTGTGTGTGTGAGGGAGAGAGAGAGAGAGAAAGAGAGAGAGAGAGGATGTTGTGTGTACGTACAAGCCAGGGGAGTCATGCGGAGGGAGACAGACCAGTCATGAGCACAGGCAGTCACGGGAGCACGGAGATCCCTAGGAAAGGCCTGAGCATTAAGGTAAAACGGCTGCTTTCCTCCTACACATCAACCACACCTGCATGCAAGTTTTGTTTGCTTATTCCTTAGCTGGATGTCCTACCCCTGGAGCAGGACACCAGAATCCTTGTGAGTTTAGAGGGCTGCGTAGGAGTTTTATTAGCTCACGTGCTTGTTTAAGAGCCCCTGATGATCATAATTATTGTTTTAGAATGAGTCTGAGATTTTTTTTATGGAGAAGACAAACCCTACTTGGAGTATATTTTTATTTTCAGAGTCTCTTTAATGCCACAAAGAGCAAGTTTTTTGAATTTGCATATGTTCATGTGGTGATGGTACCTTGATAATCATCATTCAGAGAAACAACAGGCCTGGTGGCCACTCTACGGAAAGTTCTAAATTTATTATAGTAAATGATTTGAAATTTAGGAGAGGAAGAGAGACCCAAGAATCAGATCTGGCTCTGTATGATAAAAGAACATTGTGCTATCAAGAATAATTCTCATCATTTTCCATAGTGACATTATGGTATGCAATTAAAATGGCAATATTTTACATGGAGTGACAAAATTGTATTGTCATGGCCACCATATCATAGAGAGAGAAAACTAACATTTAGCATCACTGTTAATAATACTGAAATATTTAGAATTTTTTTAAAGAATGAACAACTATTATGATGTCATCAAAATGGAAAGTGTTGCAAAGGGAAGAAAACACACTTTTGGCTGAATGCACAGGGAATGCTGATGGTATTCGTTAAGCATGAAATAATAAGAGGAACAAAATTTCCATCTCCATCCCCTCCCCTATGAAATATCTTCTGTGTTTTCAGTGCTCCCTTTGAAGTCAGTATATCTTTGCTTTAATCCATTTTTAAAGCTTCCTTTGAAATCAGTGGGAGCTCATGCCTGGAAGAGAGGAAAGTGGCTGAGGACTGGATGCCTGCTGGGGAAGAGGGACCAGCCTAGTCGTCACTGGGAAATAATACTTATTGATTGTCCTCATGTGCATGGTCTGTTAGGCTCCACACTAAAGTGACTTTGAAACTGGTCTGATTCATTTCTAATATTACAAAACTAATAAGATGACCGAAAACAGTTAACTTCTTTTTAGGGCAGGGTTTTTGTTTCAAATGATTGGAGAAAAATGAATATTTTAAATGGAAATAATTCTTTTATCTTGACACGCTCACAAACACTGTTTCACCTAAGTGAATTTTCCAGATAACTGAAACTAATAATTGTCTAATAGAGTAATTCCTTCAAGGGCGATTGAAGAGTGTAGGATTATTTTCTCCTCTATGCAGTTACTTCAGACTGCTTGGCTTTAAAAAGAATTCTCGTTAAAAACTTCGGAGCAAGGTAAAAGTAATTTATTTCTCATTCTTCCTGCCTCTTCCTTTACTGCTGCCAGTTGTGCTCTGTAATATAGGTCACGTGTTCGCTGTTTCTATTCTGCTCTCTTACTTTACATGGAGTTTCCTGAAGAAGGGCCCGGAGGCCTGAAGTAGCTCTATACCTTTCCTACAGGGTGAAACATAAAGATGGTCCCTTCTCTCATTTCCTTTTTCTCTCCCCTTGTCTTTTCCTGCTCTTCATTTTCTGTCCCTCCTCTCCTTGGACCACCTGCCTCTTTTCCTTTCCCTTGTGATCCACCCCCGTGATGTCAGCCCCATCTATGAGCGGGGGTGGGGGGGGGCTCTGTCAATGTCTGGCCTGTGTACCTTGGTCACAGGCTTGAGCTTTGCATCTCTGATTGGATCTTGACCTGGATGCCTCTCGGGGCCTCAAACTCAATACTTCAAAGCTGAGCTCAGCAACTCCTGCCAAGATCTTCATTTTCAATCTCTGTGAGTGGTATCACCTTCCAGCTAGCCTCCGTCTAGCCTGAAAATCTGTCAATTGCCCTTGACAATGTCTCCTCCCTATCACTCCACCTCTAATCATTTAGCAAATCCTGTCATGTCTGCCTTGGAAGTCCAGGACCTGCTCCTTCTCCACTCCTCCCTGCCACTATCTCATCTAGGCCCTCAACACATCTTGCCAATGACAACAACTGCCTTCTCTCTGGTCACTTCCTTATGCAAACTTGTCTTCACATGGTTGCAACTTTTCTTCCTAAAATTGGATGCTGGCCATGTCATTCTCAGACTTAAGAACCACCCCCCGCCCCTTTGCCTCAGTTGAGCACGTAAAGTCTTTTGTAATCTGTCCTGACTCTCTAGCTCCTTTTCTATGTATTAAGCCCATTGCTCCTGCCACTGAAAATTCTTCTTGATTCACTTGGCAAATGTCTGAATATCCTTCAAGAGTAGGTGGAGTGTCTTTTCTACGAAGCCTTCCCCAGTGTCTTCAGACAGTCTCTTCCCCCTTCTTTGGGTTCCCACCCTCTCTTCTTTTGAGGTGACCTGTGATGATCTGTTTTTATGTGTCTCCTGCACCAGAATGAAAGTTCCTGGAGAGTGCAGTTTATAATTTGTTTCTCTGTTAATTCTCATCCCAATGCCTACCTCAGATCAGGTACAAATCAATAAATACTTGGTGAGTGAAGATTCTGAGAAGTCTTTTTCACTTACATTTGGGCTTGAAGTTATTTTATGCTATTGAAGATGCTGGTTCAGACATTAAAATAATAAAACATTTTAACAGATTCTGCCTTCAAGAGGCATATGTTAGACAATATATAAAATTTTTTATCTCTTAGAAGGGAAGACAATGCCCATACACTGAGGATGGTCCAGCAGAAGGAAAGAAAGTTCCGGTCCATAGGGATGTCCTTAAACCCTTGTACCATCTCCAGAATAACCTGTTGCTGGAGTCCTTGTTACATGAGAAAAGTAAGCCCCTATCATTAAAACCACTTTTAGTCAGGTATAGAGAGAAGTCATCTGCTTCAGAGTTTCCACTCTCAAGGTTTCTGAGATTTCAGCTAAGAGCCTCTAGTGGGAGAGTTTTTTCTTGGTGTTTTCAGCAAGACCTATAAATCAAACACACAAATCCTCAAAGTCTTATTTTAAAAAAATGATAGTACAGTGGGAGAAACATCCAGCCGAAGTACCTAACTTATGGTAAAAATGAGAAACCTTTTTTTCTTTTAAAGAAACATAGAAAATATAAATAAGGTCCCCTTACTTGGAGAAATTTGGTTTTAATTTCAGTGATGTTTCTGAGCAATGGTAGAGATAGAAAATTGTCTAACTAATTTAACAATTGAGTGAGAGCATCTGACTTTATTAAATAAATATATAAAGTAGAAGTCTGCTTCAGTTTCATTGTTTGGGCAATTAGAGGAGAGGGAAAATAGGTAAGAGTGATCTGGGGGCGGAGCACAGCCTGCATTAGAGGAAAGGCTGGGAGGGTGGAGCGAGTCCAAGAGAAGGCGGAGGTTGTTCCCCTAGTTCCCCCCATAACCTTCTGTTTGAGGTCTCTACTCCATCGTCCCTCCCTCCTTCCTAACTTACCTCATCTGGCCCAGACCATCCTCCAATGGCATGTCTATCCAAGGCACTTCAAGTTCTTCTCTCGCTTTCTAATCACTCTCTTTCCCCAGCCTCTGCCTCCAGACCCTTACCTGCCCAGCGTCTATGGTCCCGCTTGCTGTGGGATCTCATCTCCTCCCTCCTTTCCCTAGGTGGATGAAATTTCTGCCTGCTCATCTGCAGCTCAGCAGAGTCCTAACTTACCTTTTGGTGTGTTATTTAACCCTCTGGGCCTCAGTATCCTCATCTGTGAAAAGAGAATTAGTAACACATACCTCACAAGATTGTGAGTTGCCCAGTAGGTCCTCAACAAACATTCATTTCCCTTCCCTCCTTTGCTTTTTGCTGCTCTTCCCACTTTTTGCTGCTTCCCTTCTGCTCTGCTGATACCAGTGCTTTCCAGTCTTCTCACCAACTAAGCCATCAGCTGGGAATTGGTCTCTGGAATTCTGCCTGGAGTCTACGCCTGTGTCTGAGAGTAAGGGTTTCAGAGGGAGGCTCTGAGGTACGGACATCTCTGCACCAGCTACAGAGTCAGACATCACAGATTCAGGTCCTTGTCCCACCATGTACTCCTGTATGAGCTTTGGGAAGGTTGCATATTCTCTTGGTGGCCTAGTTTCCTCATTTGTAATTTGGGGATAATAATTATTTCTGTTTCTAGGGTTATAGGAAGGATTAAATGAGCTACTTCATGAAAAGTGTTCAGTGTAATACCCAGCACATTGTAAGTGCCTACTAAATGTCATAGGTAACCTCAATGTAGAAAATTGTACTGTGCCTTGTGACCAATGGCATGATGTCCTCAATGCTCCAGCTTCATTATCTCATCTCAGAAGGAAAACATGGCAGGATTCAAATGGCAGTTACCAGGGCACATCCAGAGCAGGCCCTTGATAGATGCTTGCTGGGGTTCACTGTCTGTGGTGGGTGTGGGAGTGTGCACCAGCTTTGTTTTGTATGGGAAGGAAGCTGTATCAACAGGGAAGCAACTTCTGCATGGATTCTGACCTAAAGCCTCCTTCACTACACAGAACTCACCACCTTTCTGGGCTACAAGCAGCAAGTGTCCATATATTGCTGATAGGAATCACCTGATGGGGGTGGAGATTACTCTTAACCTATTTCTGGGTGAGCTTAATTAGCATAAATTAGTATTCATGCATGAAAGACTTCATCATGAATCTTATGCCCAAATATAGCTCAGCATGTTTACTAGCTTTCTGATCGTCAGCTGTGTTGCTCTGCTCATGCCGTCTGTGAGTGTGCAAAAGAGAGGGAGAGAGAGGAAGGAGAGGTAGAAAGGAGAAGCATAGGGGTGGGCAGGATGAGGGCAAGGGGATGGGGCGGGGGGAGAGATTGAGAGAGAATATTCATTTGAAGGTTTCACCTTCTGCTGGATTACATTCATATATAATTGGAGAGTTGGCCCCATAATTCAACAATGTCACTGAAAATGAAGATGATGCATTTTAACTGCATTTTTAAAGACAGAGGTATATATGCTAGACTTTTTAGATATACCACAGGAGGAAATTGGCTATATTCCAGAATGTCATTAAAGAGCAGAAAATATCTCTAGAATTCTAGCATCAGAGCTGGAAAAGATCTCAATTTAGCTTTTCATTTCCCAGAATCAGAAACTGAAGTATAATGATGCTAAGAGACTTTGCCAGAGCTCACCAGCTGGTCAGAGGCAGAGCAGGGACTAGACACAATTCTGCTGACTGGTGTTCTGAGGGCTTTCTGCTGCACCCCGGACAAGTGTGCATACATAAAATGCCAGAAAACTAACAGTACCTGAGAGCCTACAGAAAAAAAAAGGATTGGTTGGAATTGAGTTGGAAGCGAAGGCAGGAGAGGCTGCCCTGTTCTGCAGTAGGAACAAGACTGAGGTGAAGATTTTGAGGGAGGGGGGCTCCCTCAGGCAGCGTGTGATGGAGCAGGGTAGAGTCTTAGTCAAGCAGAGGACTCTGGTGAGAAGAGATACTATCTTCTGCAGAGAAGAGACCTTTGTGGTGACCAAAGGAATGCTAAGTGTACATGGCTGATATCCTTCATATCTTGACTCGTCTGGCTAATGGGAGAGAGAGAGCTGGAGAACACCAGGCATCTCGATGAGAGTGGTTGAAGGAACGGCAGAGAAAGGAAATGCTGGAGGTGCCTGAGATTTATCATTTTGACTCTCCAGTCTTACCTAGTGTTAGTCCTTTGCTTGCCAGCTGTATGTAGATTTTTAGGGCAGCTATATTTTTAGGGCAGCAGCTTCCACACAGACTTTAATGGAGATGTTGTCATCGACTGACACCAACAAAAGTATGATTCACAAAGTAAAATGCACCCATGTCACAGACCTAAGAACAACCTATGTAAATATTTGGAGAACGTTCTTCCTGGCATCTGTCTATGCATATTTACATGTACAAACACACACATTTGTTTTTATACAAATGTGATCAGACTGTACATCTTGTTTTGTAGTTTGCTTTTTTAATGTTTTAAATCATTTTTATTGAATCTATGGATTGAAGAGGCAGGTGAAAATCCTTCTTCAAACTTAAACTTTACTTTTATTTTTTTAAATCAACTTTATTGAAGCATAATTTACATAAATAAAATACATTCATTTAAAATATACAGTTCAATGAGTTTTGATAAGTATAAAGAACTCTTACAATTCAATGATTATAAAACAAACAACCCAATAAAAATGGGCAAAGAAAGGACACTTTATAAAAGAAGATATTTCTCCATTTAATTCCATCAATTTTGGCTTCTCATAAATTGAAACTCTGTTAGGAGTTTGAAATTGTACAGGATTGTTATATCATCTTCATGAATTGACTCCTTTTTCATTATCATAGTCGCTTTTGCTCCCTGGCATCATTCCTTGTTCTGAAGTCCACTTTGATATTGAAATAGACTCTATTAATTTCTTGTGGTATATCTTTTCCATTCTTTTGATATAAGCCTGTTTCTATGTTTTATTTTGACAGCATGTAGTTGGGTCTTGGTTTTTAATCTTTGCCTTTTAATTGGAATGTTTAACCAATTTATATTTACTGTAATTATTGATGTGGTTGTATTTAAGGTTTCTATCTTCATACTTGTTTTTTTATTTTTCAGTTTGAAACAAGATTTAAAAAAAATTTTTTTTCTTTTTAAACATCTTTATTGGAGTATAATTGCTTCACAATGGTGTGTTAGTTTCTGCTTTATAACAAAGTGAATCAGCTATACATATATATACATCCCCATATCCCCTCCCTCTTGCTTCTCCCTCCCCTCCTTCCTATCCCACCCCTCTAGGTGGTCACAAAACACCAAGCTGATCTCCCTGTGCTATGCAGCTGCTTCCCACTAGCTATCTATTTTACATTTGGTAGTATATATTGGTCCATGCCACTCTCTCACTTCGTCCCATCTCACCCTTCCCCCCACCCTGTGTCCTCAAGTCCATTCTCTACATCTGCGTCCTTATTCCTGTCCTGTCCCTACGTTCTTCATAACCATTTTTTTTTTCTTTTACTATCCATATATGTGTTAGCTTACGGTATTTGTTTTTCTCTTTCTGACTTACTTCACTCTGTATGACAGACTCTAGGTCCATCCATCTCACTACAAATAACTCAACTTCATTTCTTTTTATGGCTGAGAAATATTCCATTGTATATATGTGCCACATCTTCTTTATCCATTCATCTGTCCATGGATACTTAGGTTGCTTCCATGTCCTGGCTATTGTAAATAGAGCTGCAATGAACATTGTGGTACATGACTCCTTTTGCATTATGGTTTTCTCAGGGTATATGCCCAGTAGTGGGATTCCTGGGTCGTAAGGTAGTTCTACTTTTAGTTTTTTAAGGAACCTCCATACTGTTCTCCATAGTGGCTGTATCAATTTACATTCCCACCAACAGTGCAAGAGGGTTCCCTTTTCTTCACACCCTCTCCAGCATTTATTGTTTGTAGATTTTTAAATAATGGCCATTCTGTCTGCTGTGAGGTGATAACCTCATTGTAGTTTTGATTTGCATTTCTCTAATGATTAGTGATGTTAAGCATTCTTTCATGTGTTTGTTGGCTATCTGTATATCTTCTTTGGAGAAATTTCTATTTAGGTCTTCTGCCCATTTTTGGATTGGGTTGTTTGTTTTTTTGATACTGAGCTGCATGAGCTGCTAGTAAATTTTGGAGATTAATCCTTTGTCAGTTGCTACTTTTGCAAATATTTTCTCCCATACTGAGGGTTGTCTTTTCATCTTGTTTATGTTTTCCTTTGCTGTGCAAATGATTTTAAGGTTCATTAGGTCCCATTTGTTTATTTTTGTTTTTGTTTCCATTTCGCTAGGAGGTGGGTCAGAAAGGATCTTGCTGTGATTTATGTCATACAGTGTTCTGCCTATGTTTTCCTCTAAGAGTTTTATAGTGTCTGGCCTTACATTTAGGTCTTTAATCCATTTTGAGTTTATTTTTGTGTATGGTGTTAGGGAGTGTTCTAATTTCATTCTTTTACATGTAGCTGTCCAGTTTTCCCAGCACCACTTATTGAAGAGGCTGTCTTTTCTCCATTGTATATGCTTGCCTCCTTTATCAAAAATAAGGTGACCATATGTGCGTGGGTTTACCTCTGGGCTTTCTATCCTGTTCCATTGATCTATATTTCCGTTTTTGTGCTAGTACCATACTATCTTGATTAATGTAGCTTTGTAGTATAGTTTGAAGTCAGGGTGCCTGATTCCTCCAGTTCGATTTTTCTTTCTCAAGATTGCTTTGGCTATTCAGGGTCTTTTGTGTTTCCATACAAATTGTGAAATTTTTTGTTCTAGTTCTGTGAAAAATCCCATTGGTAGTTTGATAGGGTTTGCATTGAATCTATAGAATGCTTTGGGTAGTATAGTCATTTTCACAATGTTGATTCTTCCAATCCAAGAACATGGTATATCTCTCCATCTGTTTGTATCATCTTTAATTTCTTTCATCAGTGTCTTATAGTTTTCTGCATACAGGTCTTTAGTCTCCTTAGATAGGTTTATTCCTAGCTATTTTATTCTTTTTGTTGTAATGGTAAATGGGAGTGTTTCCTTAATTTCTCTTTCAGATTTTTCATCATCATATAGGAATATATATAGGAATGCAAGAGATTTCTGTGCATTAATTTTGTATCCTGCTACATTACTAAATTCGTTGATTAGCTCTAGTAGCTTTCTGGTAGTGTCTTTAGGATTCTCTATGTATAGTATCATATCATCTACAAACAGTGACAACTTTACTTCTTCTTTTCTGATTTGGATTCATTTTATTTCTTTTTCTTCTCTGATTGCTGTGGCTAAAACTTCCAAAACTCTGTTGAATAATAGTGGTGAGAGTGGGCAACCTTCTCTTGTACCTGATCTTAGTGGAAATGATTTCAGTTTTTCACCGTTGAGAATGATGTTGGCTGTGGGTTTGTCATATATGGCCTTTATTATGTTGAGGTAAGTTCCCTCTATGCCTACTTTCTGGAGGGTTTTTATCATAAATGGGTGTTGAATTATGTCACAAGCTTTTTCTATATCTGTTGAGATGATCATATGGTTCTTCTCCTTCAATTGTTAATATGGTGTATCACATTGATTGATTTGCGTATATTGAAGAATCCGTGCATTCCTGGGATAAATCCCACTTGATCATGGTGTATGATCCTTTTATTGTGCTGTTGGATTCTGTTTGCTAGTATTTTGTTGAGGATTTTTGCATCTATGTTCATCAGTGATATTTGCCTGTAGTTTTCTTTCTTTGTGACATCTTTGTCTGTTTTTGGTACCAGGGTGATGGTGGCCTTGTAGAATGAGTTTGGGAGTGTTCCTCCCTCTGCTATATTTTGGAAGAGTTTGAGAAGGATAAGTGTTAGCTCTTCTCTAAATGTTTGATGGAATTCGCCTGTGAAGCCATCTGGTCCTGGGCTTTTGTTTGTTGGAAAAATTTTAATCACAGTCTCAATTTCAGTGCTTGTGATTGGTCTGTTTATATTTTCTATTTCTTCCTGGTTCATTCTTGGAAGGTTGTGCTTTTGTAAGAATTTGTCCATTTCTTCCAGGTTGTCCATTTTATTGGCATAGAGTTGCTTGTAGTAATCTCTCATTATCCTTTGTATTTCTGCAGTGTCAGTTGTTACTTCTTTTTCATTTCTAATTCTATTGATCTGAGTCTTCTCCCTTTTTATCTTGATGAGTCTGGCAAATGGTTTATCAATTTTGTTTATCTTCTCAAAGAACCAGCTTTTAGTTTTATTGATCTTTGCTATTGTTCCCTTCATTTCTTTTTCATTTATTTCTGATCTGATCTTTATGATTTCTTTCCTTCTGCTAACTTTGGGGTTGTTTTGTTCTTCTTTCTCTAATTGCTTAGGTGTAAGGTTAGGTTGTTTATTTGAGATGTTTCTTGTTTCTTAAGGTAGGATTGTATTGCTATACACTTCCCTCTTAGAACTGCTTTTGCTGCATTCCATGGATTTTGAGTCATCGTGTTTTCATTGTCATTTGTTTCTAGGTATTTTTTAATTTCCTCTTTGATTTCTTCAGTGATCACTTGGTTATTAAGTAGTGTACTGTTTAACCTCCATGTATTTGTATTTTTTACAGATTTTTTTCCTGTAATTGATATTCAGTCTCATAGCATTGTGGTCGGAAAAGATACTTGATACGATTTCAATTTTCTTAAATTTACCAAGGCTTGATTTGTGACCCAAGATATGATCTATCCTGGAGAATTTTCCATGAGCAGTTGAGAAGGAAGTGTATTCTGTTGTTTTTGGATGGAATGTCCCATAAATATCAGTAAAGTCCATCTTGTTTAATGTGTCATTTAAAGCTTGTGTTTCCTTATTTATTTTCATTTTGGATCATCTGTCCATTGGTGAAAGTAGGGTGCTAAAGTCCCCTACTATTATTATGTTACTGTCGATTTCTTCTTTTATGGCTGTTAGCAGTTGCCTTATGTATTGAGGTGCTCCTATGTTGGGTGCATAAATATTTACAATTGTTATATCTTCTTCCTGGATTGATCCCTTGATCACTGTGTAGTGTCCTTTTTTGCCTCTTGTAATAGTCTTTATTTTAAAGTCTATTTTGTCTGATATGAGAATTGCTACTCCAGCTTTCTTTTTATTTACATTTACATGGAATATCTTTTTCCATCCCCTCACTTTCAGTCTGTATATGTCCCTAGGTCTGAAGTGGGTCTCTTGTAGACACATATATATGGGTCTTGTTTTTGTATCCATTCAGCCAGTCTATGTCTTTTGGTTGGATCATTTAATCCATTTACATTTAAGGTATTTATCGATATGTATGTTCCTATTACCATTTTCTTAATTGTTTTAGGTTTGTTACTGTAGGTGTTTTCCTTCTCTTGTGTTTCCTGCCTAGAGAGGTTCTTTTAGCATTTGTTGTAAAGCTGGTTTGGTGTTGCTGAATTCTCTTAGCTTTTGCTTGTCTGTAAAGGTTTTAATTTCTGCCTCGAATCTGAATGAGATCCTTGCTGGGTAGAGTAATCTTGGTTGTAGGTTTTTCCCTTTCATCACTTTAAATATGTCTTGCCACTCCCTTGTGGCTTGAAGAGTTTCTGCTGAAAGATCAGCTGTTAACCTTATGGGGACTCCCTTGTATGTTATTTGTTGTTTTTCCCTTGATGCTTTTTTTTTTTAACATCTTTATTGGAGTATAATTGCTTTACATTGGTGTGTTAGTTTCTGCTTTTGCTGCTTTTAATATTTTTTCTTTGTATTTAATTTTTGATAGTTTGATTAATATATGTCTTGGTTTGTTTCTCCTTGGATTTATCCTGTATGGGACTCTCTGCACCCCCTGAACTTGATTAACTATTTCCTTTCCCATATTAGGGAAGTTTTCAACTATAATCTCTTCAAATATTTTCTCAGACCCTTTCTTTTTCTTCTGGGGCCCCTATAATTTGAATGTTGCTGCGTTTAATGTTGTCCCAGAGGTCTCTGAGACTGTCCTCAATTCTTTTCATTTTTTATTTATTCTGCTCTGCAGTAGTTATTTCCACTATTTTATCTTCGAGGTCACTTCTCTGTTCTTCTGCCTCAGTTATTCTGCTATTGATTCCCTCTAGAGAATTTTTAATTTCATTTATTGTTTCTTCATCATTGTCTGTTTGCTCTTTAGTTCTTCTAGGTCCTTGTTAAACGTTTCTTGTATTTTCTCCATTCTATTTCCAAGATTTTGGATCATCTTTACTATCATTACTCTGAATTCTTTTTCAAGTAGACTGCCTATTTCCTCTTCAGTTGTTTGGTCTGGTAGGTTTTTACCTTTCTCGTTCATCTGCTGTGTGTTTCTCTGTGTTTTCATTTTGCTTAACTTACTGTGTTTGGCGTCTCCTTTTTGCAGGCTGCAGGTTCGTAGTTCCCGTTGCTTTTTGTGTTTGACCCCAGTGGCTAAGGTTGGTTCAGTGGGTTGTGCAGGCTTCCTGGTGGAGGGTAATGGTGCCTGTGTTCTGGAGGAGGAGGCTGGATCTTGTCTTTCTGGTGGGCAGGACCATGTCCGGTGGTGTGTTTTGGGGTTCCTGTGACCTTATTATGAGTTTAGGCAGCCTCTCTGCTAACGGGTGGGGTTGTGTTCCTGTCTTTCTAGTTGTTTGGCATAGGGTGTTCAGCACTGTAGCTTGCTGGTCGTTGAGTGGAGCTGGGTCTTAGTGTTGAGATGGAGATCTCTGGGAGAGCTTTCGGCATTTAATATTTCGTGGAGCCGGGAGGTCTCTGGTGGACCAATGTCCTGAACTTGCCTTTCCCACCTCAGAGGCACAGGCCTGAAACCCGGCTGGAGCACCAAGACCCTGTTAGCCACACGGCTCAGACAAAAAGGGAGAAAGAATGAAAGAAAGAAAAAGATAAAAGAAAATAAAGTTATTAAAATAAAAAATTAAAAAAATATTAACAATTAAAAAAATTAAAAAATAATAAAAAAAGAAAAAAAAAGAAAGAAAGAAGAAAGAAACGAAGAAATCCACCAGTGATATCTAGCACTAAAAACTAACTATACTAAAAACAAAACAAAACAAAAAAAACAAACAGACAGAACCCTAGGACAAATGGTAAAAGCAAAGCTATACAGACAAAATTACACAAAGAAGCATACACATACACACTCATAAAAAGAGAAAAAGGAAAAAAATATATATCATTGCTCCCAATGTCTGCCTTCTCAGTTTGGGATGATTCCTTATCTATTCAGTTATTCCACAGATGCAGGTACATCAAGTTGATTGTGGAAATTTAATCCCCTGCTCCTGAGGCTGCTGGGAGAGATTTCCCTTTCTCTTCTTTGTTCGCACAGCTCCTGGGGTTCAGGATTTGGCCCTGCCTCTGCGTGTAGGTCGCCTGAGGGCATCTCTTCCCACACAGACAGGTCGGGGTTAAAGGAGCAGCTGATTCAGGGGCTCTGGCTCACTCAGGCCGGGGGGAGGGAGGGGTACGGATGCGGGGCGAGCCTGCGGCGGCAGAGGCCAGCGTGACATTGCACCAGCCTGAGGCGCGCTGTGTGTTCTCCCGGGGAAGTTGTCCCTGGATCACGGGACCCTGGCAGTGGCGTGCTGCACAGGCTCCCAGGAGGGGAGGTATGGATAGTGACCTGTGCTTGCACACAGGCTTCTTGTTGGCTGCAGCAGCAGCCTTAGCGTTTCACGCCCTTCCCTGGTGTCCATGCTAATAGCCATGGCTCGCGCCCGTCTCTGGAGCTCGTTTAGGCGGTGCTCTGAATCCACTCTCCTCGGCACCCCGAAACAATGGTCTCTTGCTTCTTAGGCAGGTCCAGACTTTTTCCCAGACTCCCTCCCGGCTAGCTGTGGCGCACTAGCCCCCTTCAGGCTGTGTTCACGCAGCCAACCCCAGTCCTCTCCCTGAGATCTGACCTCCGAAGCCTGAGCCTCAGCTCCCGGCCCCCACCCATCCCGGCGGGTGAGCAGACAAGCCTCTCTGGCTGGTGAGTGCTTGTCGGCACCCATCCTCTTTGCGGGAATCTCTCTGCTTTGCCCTCTGCACCCCTGTTGCTGCGCTCTCCTCCGTGGCTCCGAAGCTTCCCCCCGCCACCCCCCTGTCTCCGCCAGTGGAAGGGCTTCCTGGTCTGTGGAAACTTTTCCTCCTTCACAGCTCCCTCCCACTGGTGCAGGTTCCGTCCCTATTCTTTTGTCTCTGTTTTTTCTTTTTTTCTTTTGCCCTACTCAGGTACATGGGGAGTTTCTTGCCTTTTGGGAAGTCTGAGGTCTTCTGCCAGCATTCAGTAGGTGTTCTGTAGGAGTTGTTCCACATGTAGATGTATTTGTGAGGAGGAATGCGATCTCCACGTCTCAATCCTCCCCCATCTTGAAGGTCTCCCATATTTATTTTTCTATTTGCTCTAATTATTCTTTTTTTTAATTGAAATATAGTTGACATACAGTATTGTGTTAGTTTCAGGTGTACTGTGTAGTGATTTGACATTTGCGTGCACTATGAAATGATCACCATGATATGTCAATGTTCTATCTATTCTTTGTTACCTTTTCCCTATTTTCCTGCCTTCTTTTGGGTAGAGTATTTATTATTTTAATATTATTATTTAATGTTATTTAGTAGTGAATATTTATTATTTTACTGCCTCTATTTATCTCCTCTATGTTTGCTATACTGCTTTATTGCTCTAAAGTTTACAATATACATCTTTAACTTACCACAGTTTATCTTCAAAAAATATTATAGTACTTCATGTGTAATGTAAGATGCTAACAGCCTTCAGTTTCTCCCCTCTGACCTTTATGCTATTGTTCTTATACATGTTGCTTCTGCATATATTGTAAATCGCCAAATACATTGTTATTATTTTTCTTTAAACAGTCAATTATTTCTTAAAGACGTTTTTAAATGGGAAAAATATCTTCTATATGTGTATATACGTGTGTATATATATATATATATATACACACGTATATACACACATATTTGCCATTTTTAATACTCTTTGTTTCTTTGTATAGATCCACATTTCTATTGCATTATTTACCTTTCACCTAAAGAACTTCCTTTAACATTTCTTGTAGTACAAGGTTGCTGGTGATAAATTTTCTCAGCTTTTATTTGTCTAAAAAATTTCTTTAATACCACTAAAAATTTTTTTTATTTTTGAAAGATATTTTCACTGGTTGTAGAATCCTGGGTTGACGATGTTCTTTTACACACTAAAAATGGTATTTAGCTGTCTTCTGCCTTGCCGATTTCTTATAAGAAGCCTATGATCATTTTTTATTTGTTTCTTATTATATAAAGTATCTTTCTTTCCTCTGATTGATTTTAAGATTATTGTTTAACATGGATTTTCAGCAGTTTGATTTTGATGTGCCTTTGTGTTTATCCTGCTAGGAGTTCATTGAGTATTTGGGATTTGTGGGTATATATTTTCTGTAAGAGAGAGAAAATTTTCATGATGTCATTATTTTTGACTGGGTTCCAGTCATTATAAAATTTATGTTGTGTGTGCTGGATTTTTTTGTATTCTTTAAAGAGTGTTGAACTTCTTCTAGAAGAAGTTAGAGGATTTGCAAATCATTTCAACCTTTTAGAGTTTTATTCATAAGCTATTATAGTGCTGGTCTAGAACAGCCTTTACCAAATAGGTAGTTTAGTCCTATTGCCAGGGTGTGACTCTTTTGGACTCTCCTGAATGACCTGTATATTCAAGAAAGTTTCTGTACTCTGGCTAGTGGAAGATAGAATAATTCACAGTTCTATGTGAGCTTTGGGATTGTTCAGCTTACATCTCCCTTTAACTGCTGTTTCCTAGGAAGTTGACTGACCTTGTGGGGTTTCATCCTATGCATACACAGATTGCATTCAACTAAAAACTCAGGGAGTTCCTATTCATATTTCTGGAGCTCTTTCTCCTTGTAGTTTTCTCTTCTTTTGTATTCTGCCCTGCCAATTTAAGCTTCCATGTCCTCTGCAAACTCCCATTTCTGTCTCCTTAATTCAGTGAGAGACCATCAGCTCTCTTTGCGTTCCCTCTCCTGGCACTATGGTCTGGAATTTGCCCCCAGGCAGAAATCTGGGCTTACTGTAGGGCTGATTATCATTTATTTTCCTTTTTCCAAGAGTCACAGTCATGTTGATGCTTGTGGGCCAATGGTTAAAAACCAGGGCTGAGATGAGGTTGAGGACAGGTACCAAGGGTACAAAATTTAAGAAGGTACTTACTCTCAGGGCCATGAAAGTGCCTCCTTAAATTTTGAACCCTAAGCGTCTTTCCTGCCTCACTCTAATCCCAGCCCTGATGAGAGCAGCTGTCTTATATACTTTATCCAGTTTTCTTGTTATGTATGCTGGGAAAGTAATTCTGAACTCTGCCAATCCCTCATTGCCCAAAGTGCAAGTCTCCTGTCATCTGCATATTTAACTCAACAATGTGTCATGGACATCATTTTACATCAGAGAATTTAGATATTTACCGCCCTTTAAAATGATTGCCTTGTATTTCATTGTGTGGATAGATTTGAGAAATTATGGAAATTAAAACTCATTTCTTAAAAAGTCTCCTCATATCAGATGTGACATTAATGTATTGCTGAAAATAAAATATGTGAGTATACATAAAGTTTTTTTCATTTAGAAATATGCTTTATATTGAGTCTGTTAACTAAGAAGCAAGAATAACAGATGGTTTTTCTGTACACCTCTTGATTTGTTACCTGGATGTGTTGTTAATCCACAGTAGTGGCCAGGAATAAAACTTTTCACTGTAGCAATGTTCAGCATTACATTCTGGAGCATGGGGTAACCTTAATGATGAATCAAAACCACAGTTTTAAGAGATTGATAAGACATATAAAAATTACTATCTTTAGGATGTCACTCAGCTGTTTTTCTTTCTCATTTAAAAAATTTTAACAGAGGTAAAGGTGAAATAAAAACACTAAGGTCTATCTAGTATTTAAAACAAATATAAACGGAGACTAGACTGTCTGACATATATTGTCCTCTTTTCAGATTAACAACAAACTAGGTATCCAAAAATCATAGTTTGTTCTAACAACTATAAAAGAAATATAGTTTCCTTTTAACTGTCATTTGTAGCTTTCATGGTGCCTTTTAATTTCCAAACCAGATATTGAAATTTTATCATTATCATTATAATAATTAGTAGAAATTATGTAAAACCAATAAAAAATACCAGAAGGCTATATGGGGAAATGATAAAACATTGATTTGTTTAGATGGTAGGATTTGGGCTGGTATTTCTTTCTTTTCTATTTTATTCATTGTTTTTTAATGTAGTTTCCACACTTTTAGAGTAGAAAAGTACATTTCTATATCAAAATTCAATGCAAAACAAAATGGTAGCAAGTTGAATCCAGCAATGTGTAAGAAGGATTATACACCATGACCAAGTGGGATTTATCTCAGGTATGCATGGCCGGTTCAACATTTGAAAATCAATTAATGTAGTCTATCACACTAACAGGCTAAAGAAGAAAAATCATATCATATGATCTTTCTTAATAGATGATCATATTAATAGATGCAGAAAAAGTATTTGACAAAATGCAACACTCATTTATGATATTAAAAACTCTCAGTGAACTAGGAATAGAGGGGAACTTCCTCAATTTGGTAAAGAACATCTACAAAAAACCTATACCCACATCGTAATGCTGATGGACTAGAAGCCTTCCTGCTAAGATCAGGAACAAGACAAGGATGTCTCCTCTTATCACTCCTTTTCAACATTGTGGTATAAGTCCTAGCTAATGCAATAACGCAAGAAAAGGATAGAAGAGGCATGCTGAATGGGAAGTAAGAAATAAAGTAGTCTTTGTTCATGGATGCTATGATTGTCTATGTAGAAAATCGGAAATGGTTTCTTGGAGCTAATAAGTGATTATAGCAAGGTTGCAAAATACAAGATTAATATACCAATGTCCATAAATTTCTTATATACCAGCAGTGAACAAGTAGAATTTGAAAATAAAAATACAATATTATTTATATTAAGCACCCCCAGAGTTATTACATAACTCTAACAAAATATGTACAAGATCTGTATGAGAACAAAGAAGAACTAAATAAATGGAGAGGTCCCATGTACATGGATAGGAAGACCGAATTTTGTCAAGATGTCAGTTCTTCCCAACTTGATCTGTATATACAGTGCAATCCCATTCAGAATCCCAACAAGTTATTTTGCAGATATTAATAAACTGATTCTAAAGTTTATATGGAGAGACAAAAGATCCAGAATAGCCAAAACAATATTGAAGGAGAAGAACAAAAGAGAACTGATACTACCTGACTTCAAGATTACTAAAAAGACCTACTGTAATCAGGACAGTGTGGTATTGATGAAAGAACAGACAAATGGATCAATGGAACAGATAGAGAGTCCAGAAACAGACCCACACAAATATAGTCAACTGATCTTTGACAAAGGAGCAAAGGCAATACAATGGAACAAAGATATTCTTTTCAACAAATGGTGCTGAAACAACTGGACATCCACATGCAAAAAAAATGAATCTAAAAAAAAAAAAAATGAATCTAAACACCGAACTTACACTCTTCACAAAGGTTAACTCAAAAATGGATCATAGACCTGAGAGGTGGCTTCTGGTACAACTCAGAATAAACTTCGCCCAGAGCTTAAAAAAAAAAAAAAAGATCATAGATCTAAAAGTAAAATGTGAAACTATAAAACTCCTAGAAGATAGCATAGGAGAAAACCTAAATGACCTTGGGTATGGGAATGATTTTTTAGATACAACACTGAAGGTACAATTCATGAAAGAATTGATAATCTGGACTTTATTATAATTAAAAACTTCTGCTCTACAAGAGACACTGTCAAGAGAATGAGAAGATAAACTACAGTCTGGGAAAAATATTCACAAAAGACATTTCTGATAAAGGACTGTTATCTAAAATATACAAAGAACTCTTAAAACTCAACAATAAGAAATGAATAACCCAATTTAAAAATGGACAAAAGACTTGAACAGACATGTCACAAAAGAAAATATACAGGTGGCAAATAAGCATATGAAAAGATGCCCAACATCATCATATGTAACCAGGGAACTGCAAATTAAAACAATAGTAAGATATCACTACATACCTGTTAGAATGGCCAAAATCCAGAATGCTGACAGCACTGCCAAATACTGATAAAATATGGAGCAACAGGAACTCTCATTTGTTGCTGGTGGGAATGCAAAATGGTACAGCCACTTTGGAAAATAGTTTGGTAGTTTGTTAGAAAACTAAACTTACTCTTACCATATGATCTAGCAATTGACTCCTTGATACTTACTCAAAAGAGTTGACAACTTACATCCACACAAAAACTGGCATATGGATGTATATAGCAGCTTTATTAATAAGTGACAAAACTTGGAAGCAACCAAGATGTCCTTTAGTAGATGAATGGATAAATAAATTGTGATACATACAGTGGATTATTCAGTGCTAAAAAGAAGTGAGCTATCAAGCCATGAAAAAATATGAAGAAACTTAAATGCATATTACTAAGTGAGATAAGCCAATCGTATGATTCCAACTATATGACATTCTAGAAAAGGCAAAACTGAAAGGATCTCAGTGGTTGCCAAGGGTTAGTGGGGAAGAAGGTATGCATAGGTGGAGCATAGAGGATTTTTAGGTCAGTGAAACTATACTGTATGATAGTATAATTGTGGATACATGTCATTATACATTTGTCAAGCCGGTAGAATGTACATAACCAAGAGTAAAGCCTAATGTAAACTATGGACTTCGGATGATAAAGATGTGACAGTGTAACTTCATTGGTTGTAACAAAGGTACCACTCTGATGCAAGATTTTGATAGTTGAGGAGATTGTATATACGTGGGAAATCTCTACCTTTAGCTCAATTTTGCTGTGAACCTAAAACCTAAAATAAAGTCTATTAAAAATTCAATGTAACACTGCATAAAATTTCTAAGTATTATAAGGCTAAGTATAAGAGTCTTTGCTTAGTTTCTCTAGAAAGCAGAGCCTAAAACAAGAATTTAAGTGCTTTATGTGAAGGTGCAAACCCAGGTGGTGAGGATTGAGAGTAAAAGGGAAATGAAGCAAGGAAAAATGCCAAGCTGTGTGAAGCAAAGCATTATTGTATTGGCTAGCACTTAACAGTGAGGAACAGGTCACTCAGCAGGCAGGTGTCCTTAAAGACTCCTCCAGAAGAGATGCAAGAAAGACCTGACCCTTCAAGTATTCCATTGAATCTGAAAGTGAAGGAGCAACCCAGTGCCACTAACCAAGAGAAAGAAAGAAGGAGGTGGTTAAGGGAATATGGAGACATGCAAGTTTCGAGTATCTTTGCCGATGCATTAAGCAAGAAAGAATGAGGAAAATGCAGGAAGAAATGGCATCAGAAAGTCTGGAAGGGCGGTAGGCAACTGTTTCAAGAACGCATGATGGAACAGGACATTAATGCTGGAGTTATACCTGGATTTAAATCCATGTTCCATCATGTAGCAGTTGTGTGATCCAGGGGGAAATTAGATCACCTTTCTAAGCATGTTTTCTTCATCTCTGAAAATGAAGTGAATTTTCACTTCATAGGGTAGTTTTAAGAAATAAATATATTAACTTAATGAAATTGCTTGGCACTTAATATACATTACTTTCCTCCATTCCAATTCTGTTATTTCATTTCACTGAAGTCCATCATGCCAGTTTTTCCCCAGAATTTGTTTCTAGGGAGATTGGGGCATTAGAGAGGGAAGGACTCAATGTTGTTCCCCAACTTTATTGGGAAATGACCCAATAAATCTGAATTTTCCATAGCTTCTTTTATGCTCAGCCTGGCTAATGCCAAGGGGAAGTCTCCTAATTTTACATATCCTTGGAAAAAAAAGACCAACATGCCTCCTCTTGAAAAGTGAGTCATTTATTCTCAGATTATTTTCTTTAGGTCCAATGTTACAGTCTCTTGACAAAATGGTTTTTTTTGGGAAGGGGGCTTCTATTAAAAAGGTGACTTAATTAGCTTGTTTGTTAGCTTTTCTCTGATGGTAAGCCATGAGTAACATAGCTAAATATGGTTCAAAGCTAGAACATTTGGTGTTTTACTGCACTTTGGAAAGTGCAGCTGCAGTTTTATCATCAGTGAAGATAGTTTTCTTTAGTAGTCCAGCATGAGGTTCAGCATTGTCAAAGACAGCTAACTTTACTAGGTGGCCGTTTCTAACTGCTGTGGAGTCTTATTAATGCATAAAATCTATTTTTATTTATTCCTAATTTATACCTGAATTATAGTTTATTTTTTACTTTCAGTGGTTAGCTATTTGCTTTCCTTATGCTTTTTCTCTTATTTGTTGCTCAGTAGTTTGACACTCATTTGGTTCTCAAGTGTTTTCATTTTCATTTTGGAGATGGAAGAATTTTATATACAGGAAAACGGCATCATGGAGAATCTTAGAGCCTACATTCTCAATAGAGGCACTATGACACCCCTGACCCAGGGGGCGAAAATTGGTTCTTGAAGGGTAAAAAAAAAATCGTATTCTTTTGATATTTAAAGCACAGGTATACCTACAGTACATGTAGAGTATATCTGTGATAGTAAAATTTTATGAGGGGTGATTACAAAAATATGTCTAAAACAGCACCTGAGGGGTGTTGATAATGAAAAACAGGTTGAGAAACACTGATCTAGAGCCAGAAAAGATAATTTTTAAGAGATAAAACTGTGGTATGAACTGAGGGATTGAGAAAAATTGCCTCTGTTAACACTGTGTTATCTATGTTAGTGATCATCACACCATGGAAAAAGCTGACCACGTGAAAGTTTGGTTATTATTTACATCTTTCCTTTTGCTTTCTAACCTGTTAATGTTTCTTTTGTTTTTGTTTTCTTTCTAGCCTGTTAGTTCTTGTGGCTATTATTCATTATTTTCCAGTGATGATTAAATTATATAAAAAGATCAGAGTTGGGATCCATTGAGTTGTTGGGTAAAGTTTGGAGTTTAGAATCAATCGTCTGTTATGTTACATTCCAACACAAATGAGTGCTTTCTCCTTTTCGCTTATTTCTCAGGCCTGTAATATTTCATTAGTTAAAAAAAAAAATTAGAACCATTGGTAACCATCTGGTGCGTCTTTAACCATTCTTTTGAACAGGACTCTCTCATTCTGAATCTCCAGGGCACTTTTTACATCACTTTACTGTCATATGGCCTCGCTTTATAGCCTTTTCCTTAGTTCTATATTACTGTATTTCTTAGCTTCCTAGCTGCATTGTCTTAGGTCCATAGTAACTGGCATTCGGAAGGTGCTCAACAAATATTCAATAATACTTCATTAATTTACCAGATAGTTAAAATATAACACAAAAGAGAGATACTAGAAATGATGATGTAATTTAAACATTTATGTGGAATATTTTTCTAGGTGAGATGCTTTACTGTAGGTGAGTGAGGAGCAATTCTGTGCAGTAAAAGGAGGAATCCTGCCAGGTTTAGGTATGCTTATCTCTGCAACTGGTGTTTTTAGAAACATTTTCCTCTAGGAAATATTAGTTCAAATATTCCAGAATTTGAACAAGCTGTCATATAATTTTCCTCCATCCTTCTGGAGAAAATTTCATCCCCCAAACAAAAGACTTAAACCATAATCTCTATGAACTGATATAGAATGGTTTCCTTGATATAATAAGTGAAAAAAGCAAAGTGTAAATGACTATCTATAGTATGGTGCCTTTCATGTAAGAAAGACAGGCAAAAAAGAAAATATTCATTTGTGAGAAAAGAAATACAGGGTGGATAAACCAGAAACAAATGAAACTGGTTATATAGAGAGGGTGGGAGGGAAAAAGTGTGTGTGTTTTGGGGGGCATGGGGAGAATGGAAATGGAGTAGATGAAGTGGGGAGTGACTTCTCTGAATATACCTTTCTCTATAGTTCTGACTCTTAGAACCATGTTAATGTTTTATTAACTCAAAAAATCATTCAGGACGTGGGGAAACTCAAAATAGAATATAAATAATAACAAACAAACCTAACGATTACACATGCATAACATAACCAGAGTGAATGGGATGGAGAAGGAGAGAATTAATCTAAGCAACTCTGGAAAACCGGTTTTGACTATACATTGTAAGGTGACAGACTAAAAGGACTGCATACAAATAATGCTCTCGGTTAACAGCTTGTTTTTTCACAGGGGTGCAGGTTAGCAATTTTAAATCATCAATGGATGCTAAAACTAGTAGACAGAAGTATTTGCATAATCTCAAAGTATCTCTCCATGAAATACTTATTAATTTCAAAGAGAAAAATAGTAGCTTTATAGTGGAGAAACCCAGTAGACACCCTTTACCCAAATGATCAAAGTTAACATCATCAATAATTGTTGACATATTGACATCATGTCTCCTACTATCATACATTGAGAAAGGTGCAATATCAAGTCTATGGTATTCTTGCCAAAAATGCATAGCCCGAATTTAATAATGAGCAAACATCAAACAAATTGAGGGACATTCTGCAGAATAACAGGCCAATACTCTTCAAAATTGTCATGGTCATAAAAAAAAAGACTTAAGGACCACTCCAGGTTGGAGGAGACTCAGGAGACATGACAGATAAATGCATTGTGTGATCCTGAACTGGACCTAGACTGGAAAAAGGACATCAGTGGGGCAAATAGCAAAATTTGAATCAGGTTAATTGATTAGTTAATAAAATTTTATCAATGTTTATTTTCTGATTTTGACAATTGTACTTCGTTATATAAGATGTTAACATTTGGGGAAATGAAGGGAAGAGTTTACTGGAATTCCTTGTACTATTTTGCAACTCTTTTGTAAATTAAAATTAAAAGTTAAAGTTAAAATTTTTTAAATTTAAATTTAAAAAACTAAAAAGAAAATTGTAGCAGGGAGAGACTTAAGGACAAATATGGGTTCTAGTTCTTTTCTTGGCTATTGTTATTTCTGGGTATGACTAATAATGATAAAAAGGAAGAAAGTGCTCTTTAAAAATAAGGTACATTGATAAACACTTGAGATTTGTCATGTATTTAAAATTTTAACTGGCAGAGTGGAATATATGAATAAATAATAGAATGAGGTGTGGAAATTAAGTGGAAAGGAAATTTTTTAAAGAGAAAAGAAATCCTGTAGAAAATATCTACCTTCAACCAGGTTCCTCAGGTTTCAATTACTGCATATTTAAAATCAATAATAACCACCAAGCACTCTCATCCACAGAGTCATGTTAAATGATTATACTTAACACAGGTGCATGAATTCTGCTTACTCAAGTATGAAACTGACAGTTGGTAGTATAACATTTATTAAAGTGATCTTTGAGCAGTAGATGAAATTGAAAGCCATTTGATAGTGGTATTTCAGGAGTGTTTCTGATACTGTCCTTTTGAGATCATTTTCTACTATTGTCATCAAGAAAGTTTACTGAGCATTCGTGTTGTGTTGTGTGCCACCCACAAGGGATACACTCTTTGCTTGCTTGAGGCAAATATTCTAAACTTCCAAAGATTTAGGAGTCCAAAGGAGTCTGGCAAATATAACATTAGGGAGATAAATGTCCAAAACTGGGACCACGGGGTGGTCTTATAGTTCTACAGAGTGAGATGGAACATCAGAGTCAGAGTTTCAAAAAGAATAAAATAAAAAACGTTGTAGGACAGGAACTGTGGGGTCACTGATGCATGATAGCAAACAGACTAAAAAGCAATCAAGGTGACCTACTCTTGGAGAATTTATATTCACATCACACAATAGTTCTCTTTCCCTCTCTCTTCTCTACACCTGAATGCAAACACATACACATACACACAGATACCCCTGAACTTGGCTGCACCATATTTATTTGTTGCATGTGTCTCTTTTTGCTGGGGTGACTTTTGGTTCTAGTCAACTGAAACGTGTGGTTTTCTTAATTTGTATTCTGCTGTTTAGTTGGAGAAGCAGTTCCTGTAGATATGGCTTTATTTTTATTTAAAGTGTCTATATTTGCCATTCTTAAAAACTAAAGGAAAAGGAGGAAAAAGACCCGTCTCTGAAAAATTGTGAGGCAAAACGAATTGCACATGTGAAAAATCAGGTGTCTGCTGGATAGCATCATTCATTATAGAGTGAACCCTGGTACAAGTTAGGGCCAACTTAGTTTCCTTTCCACGGCCTTGGTTACAACAAGTTAGGAGTTGACTTAAGGAATTAAGTAGTAACGGCATTAACGTTAGAGCTGCTCTCCTCGCCTTTTCCAAGCAGGCACTCAGAACAGATCCAGTTCATACCTACTATATACAATCATAGGAAACCCAGGCCTATGTTCTGTCCCCATTAGGCTAAATATAACTCCATTCCCTTTCTTCTCCACCTCTGAAAGCACATGAAAAATGATAGTAACAGGCCTATAGTGATAACCGCGAACCTGCTCTCATATATTAAGTGGTGAATTATTTGCATATTCTAGTATTTTATTATTCGTAGCAAGTTACTTTCAAAATATCTCAAAACTGTTGTGTTTGAGCCTCCACACTGAAGTGGAGCATTCTGCCCCGGGCAGGTCTGCTGCTTTGTTATACAGATGAAATGCTGTGTTATCTATGTTGACTTCTAAGGGTTGGCCAGAAACTTAACTTTTTCCCCCTTATTTATCTTTCCGAACCTTCCTGGAATATCACTTCCATCCTTCATATGTCAGGTGGATTTCATTGCTTTGGTGTGTAGTACATTTACAGTGTGGGCATATGTCTGTTACTGCCCACTGCATCCTGCATTGTGTTCATTTGTTCACATATCTGTCTCTCCATTTCACTGTGGGTCCTAGAGATGAGGACCCACCCTCACTGTATCCCCTTTGCTTAACACTGTGCCTGGCTTAGAGTTGCTGCTCTAAGTAATGTCTAGTAAGCTATGGAAATAGCTCCAGGTTACATTATTTGTGAGTCAAATATGTCATTAATTATCTATTGATACAATGTGTATTCATATCACATTGGGGAAATGGCCAGAAGACCTCAGCTATGTTATAGAAAATTGTATTATTAGGGGTGGGAGAAGAAACAAAAAGCAAATAGTTTCTGGTTTTCACTCAGCTCCTGAGTTTGCCTGTGAGATTTGATAAATTTCCCTCCAGACTAATTACCGTTCAATGCTAAGGGCTGGAGTTTGTGGTCTTGGCTTGCCAGCCTCATGATACTTAGCTTTAACTGCCATGTCGAGAACAGATAATTTCCCTTACTAAGAGGACGTTCTTGGAAATGAGTTGACACCTATCAGTCATTCCTCCTTTCTCCTCCCTAGCTGAACCCTGATTTCTTTTTGACATCCACCCTCTACAGGGGGCTGGGGGGAGCTGACCCTACCCCCAGACGCAGTAATGGGCCTGATTGATCAATCTTATCCTTCCTGCCAGTAATTGGTTCAGGAATGACTTCATGTTGCTGTTTGGATCCGTGATGAAAGAGAAGAAAGGTGTGTTGGAGACTTCTGGGAAAGCTTTCCCTCACTCTTTTGGAGTTGCCAGAAGTGAGCCCTCTCTCTTCCACGAGAGGCTTTTGTGTGCCGGTGTGAGACTGGGCTGCCACACCATCTCGCTGGGAACCTCAGAGGAGGGCAGAATTAATAGAATTCTGGGGAAACCAAGCCAGGGCTGGTGGATTAGATCAACCAGGGAACCTGCCCTATGTTAGTTTTCCAGTTACGTGAGCCAATAAATGTTCTCATTGTTTAAGCTAGTTTGATAAGTGTCTGCTGTGGCTTGCAGCCAAAAGTGTTATAACTTGTTAACAAAACAAAACCAAACAAAAATTCTCCAGTTTTGAAAAGGTGGAAAGTGGAAACAGTGCAAGACAGTTTGGCAGGAAGGAGAGCTTTAAAAAAGTAGTTCCTTTAGACCAGTGCTTCTCAAACTTGAGCATACATTAGAATCACCTGAAGAACTTGTTAAAACTGCTGCGATTCAGTCCCAGAGCTTCTGATTCCTTAGCTCTGGGTGAAGCTTGAGGATTTTCGTTTCTAACAAGTTCCCCAATGGTGCTGATGCGACCACACTTAGAGAATCACTACCTTAGACTTCCAAGTATTCTCCCTTTTCTGCCAGGATATCCAAGAGTAGGGGGCAGGGCCAGTGCCAAGAAATGAGCTCCAGTTGTTTCCGGGGGAGCCACCAAGTGCCTCAAAGCAGGTAAACCCACATAATGGGACAACTTACAATTGTAGTTGTCTTTTCATCTGTTTTTTCCCTTCCAGTTTTATTGAGATATAATTGACATACAGCACTGTATAAGTTTAAGGTACAGCATAATGATTTGACTTACATACATCATGAAATGATTATCACAATAACTTTAGTTAACATCGTTCATCTCATATAGGTACAAAATTAAAGAAATAGAAAAATATATTTTTCCTTGTGATGAGATGATTGTCTTCCTAAATGAACCATATACTTCATGTGGAGAGGGTTTGTGACTTAAATATCTTTGTTCCCCAGAGGATTTAACACACAGCTCTAAACAGGCTGTAGGCACTCAATAACGCTTAATTAACTTACTGGAAGGAAAGCGCTATCTGCCAAGTGTTTGTGGTTGGATGTTTGAAGAGGAGAGTATGTACCATACAAGGCTAAAACTAACCCAGGATAATGATTATGTAAATGAGAGCTCACCTAGTTGCTAAGAAACTAGCAACTTGTCCTTTAGGGAAAGGACAGCTCTGAGGTCTCCTCTTTGAAGCCTTGGGCTTCTGAACAGGAAAACTAATCACCTGTCACTTTCTACTTTTCATACTAACCACAAAATAAATCTCAGATACTGCTCTACTAGTTTAGCAGTGTTTCTTTTGCCTTCAAATATTTACTCCCTTTGTAGACACATCTACTCCCAGTTTATAATAAAGGAGACCTTTGTGTTGAAGACAGATAACAAACTCTGACTTTCTAAGAGAAGAGAACCTTCCTGCTCTTTCCATAGCTTGCATTCAAATAACTGTTTCTTAAATAAGGAACATAATTGGTGATTGTGCAAGGGCCAGGAGTACTTCTCTGCTTTCTTTCCAAGTAGCAAACGGTGGTCCCAAATGCAGTGAAGCTCTGCCTCTCTCCTGTGGTGGAAGGAAATCTGCAGTGGGCAGGTGTGAAGCCTTCTCCCTGGCAGGGAGGGAGTCGCTCCTTCCCCCAAGCCTCTGTTTAAAACAGGTGTTTGTTCTCCCTGAGGCAGGGTCAGGCAAGGGCTTCTTGGCTTTAAGTAGCCTTTTGCGGTTCTTTTGGCATCAGGTTTTGCCAAGGGATTCACACATTCTGGAGGTGAAGGAGCCTCCTTTCCCTTAGCCAGAAATGGATTAAGACAGAAACACCAAATTTGATGAACATGGTTTGACGCAAACCCTGTGCTTTCCAGCTATCCACTTGATATATACAGGCCTCTCCCACGGTTTCAGGCTTCTGCTAGGCCTGGCCAGCAGAAGGGGTGTGGCAGTCTTTGTGAATAAGTAAACTTATGATGATTACTAAACTGCAGGCCTTCGCAACAGTGTTTCTCCAACACTGGAATTGAATTTGTATTTGGTACAGATTGATGGTACTCTGCAACTTGCATTTTTCCCTTTTTATATTTCTACAAGTTATTAGAAATAAATTTTAAAGGAAATGCTGCTCATTTAGGGAGTCAGAGAAAAAGGCTATAAGTTTGATAAAGAAGACTCACTCTGATAAAAAGAGGTTTGAGTTTAATATGGTACTTTCTGAAATGTTTGCCTTTGTTGTGAAATACCATAAATATAAATATTAAGCTCTGAGTTTAAACTCTGATAAAGAAGTTCTGCAGAGCAAGGATTTCACAAAGTTTTTCATCAAACATTCCCTCCATATTCTCACAAACATCATTACCAATCATTTAACTATTGCTCAGCTTCTCACCCTGTTACAGCAGGGGACAGGGATGAATCTCTCCATGTCATGGTAGGCGTAGGCATTGGATACCATTTTGGTGATTTTGGTGATTCCCTGCTTAGATCCTCAAATTACAAAATGCTTTATGGGGCGATGAGATTAACCTTAAGCTTCCCTAGCTTCTCTGACAACTTCTATTGCAACCCAGGATGATTTCTGAGCGAGGTCATACATTTCTTGTTAAGAATGATAAGAGGTTGGAAATTTCCCTATTGTATATCTTTTTCAAATCTGCTTGGTTCTTTTATTTTTTTGATAGTATCTTTTTCCTTTCTCATATTTTTAAGTCTTTCTTGACTTTTAAAAATAATTTAAAACCTCCTGTCCTGATAATTCTATTATGTGAAGTTCATATTTGTTGTTTCTGCTACTTTCAGCCATGGTGACATGTTCCTTCAGGTTTTGTGATTTAGGATTGTGAGCTCTTGTCTGTGAGAACCCCGTGTGACCTAAGATGAGGATGTGTCTTTACAAAGAGGCTTCCTGTTTTCTTCAGCCAGGACTTCAGGGGCAGTGACAATCTGGAAACCAATTTTTTTTTTTTTAAATATTTATTTATTTATTTATGGCTGTGTTGGGTCTTCGTTTCTGTGCGAGGGCTTTCTCTAGTTGTGGCAAGCGGGGGCCACTCTTCATTGCGGTGCACGGGCCTCTCACTATCGCGGCCTCTCTTGTTGCGGAGCACAGGCTCCAGATGTGCAGGCTCAGTAATTGTGGCTCACGGACCTAGCTGCTCCGCGGCATGTGGGATCTTCCCAGACCAGGGCTCAAACCCGTGTCCCCTGCACTGGCAGGCAGACTCCCAACCACTGTGCCACCAGGGAAGCCCCTGGAAACCAATTTTTATGTTACTTTCTCTGCCTGGGATTTATCATCCTTGCAGGTAGTGTAAGCCCATACCCCAAACCCACATGAGGGCAGACCTGTTGTTACAAATTATCAGGGGAGATTTTTTTTTTCCCCTTAGAGTTCAGCCTGAGGTAGAGGAGGTTCCTTGTCCTCCCTCTGTAGATAGATCTGTTTTTTAGTCCACCTGTTCTCAGAGAGTATAGCCCTTCTAGGGTCCCGGCTCACCATAAGAATCTTAGTTCTATCACCCCATCTTGTGGCCTCCTCATGTATCATTTACATACAAGCCCCTTTGTTCTTGAGAATGGCAATGACCTCTATTTAGAGTAACAAACTTGAGTACCTGTTTTTAAGATTTCTCTTTATTTTGGGACTTTGGGGGTTTCCTCTCCATTCCTGAGAGAAAAAAGTATCTGTTGCATTTCTGGGCCATCTTTTTTTTTTAATATGACTTAAAAAAATTTATTTATTTATTTATTTATGGCTGTGTTGGGTCTTCGTTTCTGTGCGAGGACTTTCTCTAGTTGCGGCAAGCGGGGGCCACTCTTCATCGCGGTGCGCGGGCCTCTCACTATCGCGGCCTCTCTTGTTGCGGAGCACAGGCTCCAGACGCGCAGGCTCAGTAATTGTGGCCCACGGGCCTAGTTGCTCCGCGGCATGTGGGATCTTCCCAGACCAGGGCTTGAACCCGTGTCCCCTGCACTGGCAGGCAGATTCTCAACCACTGCGCCACCAGGGAAGCCCTGGGCCATCTTTTCAGGCTTGGTTGACTCTGGACTCGAAGAAGCAGTTAGGAATCCTCCTCAGGGAAGCCTCACAATCTGGAAATTCCTTAGAATTCCAGGACCCAAGAAAGACTGTAGATTTGAGGATATTTCTCTGGTCAATCTTCACTTAAATGTGAATATCAAGGTGTTTAGATCCTCCCTAGAATATAGAGGTATGGACTAGGGCAGCCTCTATCTTTCAGCTCTGGCATAATGGAATAAAAACTAGATTTAGAATCAGAAGACCTAAGTTCAGATCTTGACTTTGCTATGTACAATTGGATGAGTTAACTTAAATTGCCTGAGCTTCCATTTCTTCATCTGTAGAATGGAGACAGTAATACCTGACAGAGATGCTGTGTAGAGTTAAAGGGTAGAGTGAAGGTAAAAAAAAAAGTTGGAATGGAACAAGCATTCACAAATACTAGTTGAATATAACTCTTTGGTCATCTTAATGGTTGTGGTCTGCCTCAATTGCTTATCCCTTGACCAGTGTCCTGGTCATTGTGGTTGGGAATCAAACACCCATTCTACTCTAGTCTAAACCGGTGGTTCACAAACTAAGGTGCATCTGAATCACCTGTAATTCTTGTTAAAACACAGATTGCTTTGCTCCAACTCAGGAGATTCTGATTCAGTAAGCCTGGAGCTAGTCCTAATAGTTGCATCCTTCCCAGGTACCACTGTTGATCCGGGGACTGCACTCTTTGACAACCACTCATGATAATCCTGTTCTTCCCTCTGGCGCTTGGTTTAGGAAGGGGCACGTGATCTAAATCTGCTGGAAGAGATGTAAGGGGAAGTCTGCTTCAAGCTTCCAGGAAAGATTCCCTCAATCCTGAGAAAAAGACACAGGAAAGGCTGGTCCTGTTTTTCCTCTGGCCACTGTGTCAGGACATGATGTCTAGAATTACTATAGGCATCTTGCTTTCATCCTGAGGATGAAGCCAATCTAGGGTAGAGAGCAGAGCCAAGAGAATCCCAGGGCAGCAGAGCTGGAATCCTGATAGCTCCTCCTTGGCTAGGTACTACCCTGCTTCTGTTATTTATTATGTGAGGTATTGTATAAATGGAAAAAACTTAAAAATTTTAAATACAGTTTGAGTCACAGTTTTCTGGTTGTTTACAACACCAAATATTCTAAGTGATGCAGCGATTGTATTAGTTTGTTAGGTCTTATTCTTGCTACCCCCAGCTATAGAGTGTCAGAGTATGAGTTCATTTAAAATTATGCTTTCAGTTCTTTTTTTTGATCTACTAGTTTTCTGTGATACTTTCTTTTCCACTTTACCTCACCTTCCCACCCTCCAATTTTACCCAGTCCTCTGGGGATATACGGTAACACTGTCAAAACTATGAATCTCTTGAAAGGAGGCAACTGCTCCAAACTTGCATCTCCTTTGCACATGTAGGACTGTGGTATCCATTTGTGGTTGAATGCACGATGACAGTTTTACTGGATGTCTTCTTCCTTGTATTCTATTTCTATAGATTGTTATTTTTTGGCAAGCCTACGTAATTAGTAACTTAACCTGTCTCCTTTCAGACTTTTTTCTAATTTCTAGAATTCCCCAATCAAGTCAACATTGATTCTACCAGAATTTCAAATATACCCTGTCCTTCTGTGTGGAATTTTTGGTGGAAAGAATTGCAGCAAGAATCAAGGCCATGTGATGCAAATTCCTGAATCCTGAATCATGACCAGGGTTGCAAAGAAAAGAAAAAGGGAGCTCTCTAGGGAGCTGAGTCAGCTCAGCACCTCCACATGGCGTCTGAGAAAAGGAACAGTAATTTTTTTCCCCCCTTCTTTTTAATCCTAGTTTGGACAGCTTCTTTATTCAGAACATCAAGGGCTGTTCAAGTTGAATGAAAAGAATAGGGGCTCATGGGATTGCTAATGAGTTAGAAAGCCACCTCAGAATCAAAATAAATTGCTATCTGTTGGCTTCTCTGGCCACAAGGGGATGAGTTAAGAGCTGCAAGCCAATTTCTATTGACAAGTATCCTTATCCTGGTGAACAGTGTGATGCACCGTCTAGTTGGCTTCTGAGAGGAAGGGCCAAGGACTGCCAGTTGTTTGCTGCCAGTTGTTTGCTGTCAGCAGATAGCTGGGACGAGGTGAGCACATTGGTACTGATGTGGCAGGAAGCACAGTATCTGGTAGGAAAATAAGGTTCTTAACAATTATAGCTAACACATAATATTTCTCATAAAAGTAATTTTCATAGCCTACAAATTGAAGCAAGTGTTAAAGGGAAAAATTCTATTATTTTCTGATATTAAATGCCATTTCTCACTTCCTCTCCAGTCATAATCATTTCTCTAGACCACATCATATTCCAAGTCTTCTTTTAAAGCCTTTCCTGACAACCCAGGCTAGAAGTAATATTCTTTCTTCTGAGTCCCTAGAGAAGTAATGACCATACTCTTATCTTATCCTGTCTTATTTTGCAAACTTGACTATGCAGCTCTTTGAAGGCAAGGATATAGAATGTCTTTTCTTATATTCTCCACACAAGATTCAGCACAGTGCTTTGAAAGTAGAAGTCACCCAATAAATATTGGTTTTTTGGTTGATTCTTTTTTTAAAAAAATGAATTATGCAGCAATGTAGACATAGAATTCATCTAAGAAGAGAGTTTTCTCACCTAGGGCCTATGGATGGGCATCAGGGCTTCTGCAGACTCCCTGCAATGGAATGCAAAGTAAATGTTTTCTGGGGCGAGGGACCATAGCTGTCAGCAGATTCACAAAGGGGTTCTTGATTCCCTCCTAAATAATGAGAATTACTGAACTAGTTTATTCATTTTCTTTTCTCCTGACAGAGCTAGGTCCTAATGTCATGTCTATGACTTCACACATGTTATGGTAGTAAGAGTTCTCTTGGGATACCTCAGTTCCCATTTTTAGTTGTTATTCCTGAAAGAGAAGCAGAAATTAAATGGAATTAATGTACTGTGATAAGCTGATTTTATTTTTTTTAATTGCATACCAATAAAAGGACTGTTCTCCCAAGTTCTAGTAGAGATGGTACGTCTTGGTGGTTAGATGTATGGGCGCTAAGCCAGATGGCCTACACTTGAATCCCAGCTCTGTCACTTACTAGCTGTGTCACCTTGGACAAATCACTTAAGTTCTGAATCTCAGTTTCTTCATCCGTAAAATGGGAATAGTAATAGTGATCTAATTCCTGGGATTGCTTTGAAGATTAAATGAGTGAATGCACGTAAAACATTTAAAACAGTGCCTTGCACACATAGTAAGCATGGTGTGTTAGCTGTTTTTATTGCTATTGTTGCTGTTGTTCAACTCTACCTCTCATTTTCATCAATTCAGATTAGTTATGGTAATTGTGTCTTCAGTGGCCCTCTCCACCACCAGATTCTCTCCTGAGTAATCACGTTAAAGTCAGGTCAGATTGATGAATTGCTTTGCAGGAATCATGTTTTACTCTTTACTAGGTAGAATTCTGTTTTCTTGCTTGAGTTTTCTTGGCACTCTGAGGTCAAGTCCTCACACTATGAGAGTATTTCAGTCATTGTAAACATTACAAGGCAGATAATAGAGATCCTTTGAATTTCAATGAATGTGCCTTTTCTCCCATAAAATTTTTTTGAAAATTATTAACAAAAATGTTCTTCATTCTAAGAAAAACTTACAGTAGAGTCTTTTAGTCATGATTTTAGGTGCTGTTAACTTAGAAATGGATGAAATGAAATGCAGAGGATGTGGACAGATTAAAGTCAGTACTGCCTGGAATTAATTCTTCCCATTAGCTTTAAGATTAGCCCTTTTAAAATGATGAAAGGTTTTGATTAATCCCAGAATGTATAAATTTAATTTTTAGAGATGGTAAGACTGGTGAGCTCTTACTTCCCACTGTTGGGAGAAGCAGAAAAATAATAAAGTGATTTTTGTGGAGGGAGGGGTTGTGCTAAATGAGGCAATTTGTCCAGTGTTATTTTTATGAGGTGACTGGCAAATATTTGAGAAGGGAGGTGATATATAGAGGCTGTGCTGCAGCGATTCCTCAGCTAAGTGCACATCTACTTTTCCCTGAATAGTGAAACTATAATTAAACAACTGATATCAACTACTCAATTCCCAGGATCCTAAGACCCTATGGAATTAGAATATACATAGTTAAGGAGGAGAAAAATTTCCATTTGAGGTCTAGGATAATGAAGAATTGTGATGGAAATTGGGGTCATAAGGAGTAAGAGTATATATTAGTTAGGGTCTTAGCAGGAAGTAGGTGATTTCTACAAACTGGGTAATTTTCAGAGAGTTTAAATAAAACTAAATTTATAAAGGCATGGACAGGGTATAGGGAAATGACAAGGGATAGTGTAGTATCCTCAGGCTACTAAGGGATGAGAGCAGTGCCTGTCCACCCCTGGGTCTGAATTGATAAGATGAGCAGGTAATAATCATAATCCAGAGGGAAGGAGAGGGAGAGGGAGAGAATGAATGGTGGGGGGAGAGAGAGAATGACTTTGGCCAAAGCCAAAGGATGGTGGGAATGTAAACTGGTATAGCCATTATGGAAAACAGTATGGAGGTTCCTTAAAAAAAAAACTAAAGAGAGAACTTCCATGTGATCCAGCAGTCCCACTTCTGATATATATCTGAAGGAAATGACATCACTATAGCTGTACACCTATGTCATTGCAGCGTTATTTACAATAGCCAAGATATGGAAACAGACTAAATTGCCATCTGTGGATGAATGGATAAAGAAATGTGGTATATTGGAATACTATACAACAGATTATTATCCAGCCATGAAAAAGAAGGAAATCCTGTCATTTGCGACAACCTAGATGATTCTAGAGGACATTATACTAAGTGAAGTAAGCCAGACACAGAAAGACAAATACCGTATAATCTTACTTGTATGCGGTATCCAAAAAAACCTAACTCAGAAAAAGAGTAGAACTGTGGTTGTCAGGGCCAGGGAGGTAGGGAAATGGGGAGATGTTGGTCAAATATATAGTACTAAGTTTCAGTTATGCAAGATGAATAAGTTCTCGAGATCTGATGTATAGCATGGTGACTATAGTTAATACTGTATCATATACTTGAGAGTCGCTAAGAGAGTAGATCTTAAGTGTTCTCACCACACACACACACACATAAAGTAAATATGTGAGGTGATGGGTAGGTAATTCGCTTGATTGGGGGAATCATTTCACAATGTATACATATTTCAAAACATCATGTTGTGCACCTTAAATATATACAGTGCTTATTTGTCAATCACATTTCAATACAGCTTGGGAAAAAAGTTAAAGGATCTTGCCAGACTGGGGCAAGCCTGCAAGGAAGGGAATTGATGAATGCCCCAATCTCACTCTTCTGCTTTCCTAATCCCCACCAGTGGTCCTGTAAGAACCCAATCAGAAGCCAGAGAGCAAGGGAGACTGTTTACGTGCTCCAAAGAGGTAATGGTGTACCTAGCATTTCTGACACCCAGAAAAGATAATTTTTAATACCCTTACCCTTGCCCATATAGGACAAAAATTATTTTCAATAATAATCATGCAAATAATCAGTCATAATTATCATTTTATTGATTCACCTTTACATTTTATAATGCATATAGTTAACAATTGAAAAGAATAAATTACAATTTAAAGTTACTTAAATTCAGTAAAATAGTTCATGTATGATCTTAAGTTTGCATTTATCAAACAAAACATTACAGTTGCACTCTGTTTTACTGCTTTAAATTTTAAACATGAATTAAAAATTCCACGTGACCACACAGAATGGTAGAATTGATGTAACTCAAGTTTTGGTTTTCCTCTCGACAAACACTTTTTCTAATCTACTGTTTGAACAAGAGATATGTAGTACTCTGGGGGCTAGAGGCAAGAATGCTCTTGTAGCACACACCACTGATTCTAGACCCCTAGAATTGAACTCTGGAAAGAAGTGCCTGTAGCTGGGTCTCTGTATGTCAAGGGTGACAGTATGACTGGAAGCTAATTGAATTAGCTTCCATGTCGAGTACGATGTTTAGTAAAGTCAGAGAGAGAGAGAGAGAAATAGAGAGAGAGAGAGGGGGAAAAGGAGAGGAAATTTGAGGCCTATATACATATTATTAAAACTAGCAATTCTTGGTTTTAGATTTTTAGTCATGTGTTAATAAAATGCTGATTGACTTTTGGCTGGTTTATCCTAATTTTCAAATTCTCCAATTCTCCACCAACAATTCACCCCCTTATTGCCTATACCGGGGAGCAGGATAGGAAGTGGATCCAGAGTGGCAGCAGGAAGGCATCTTGCCCAGGACATTAAGGTATGAATCGAGAGCTTTCTAAGCCAGAGGTAGTGAACCCTTACATCCATGCTGTTTCTCTCCGATTGGTTTTCTATTCCTTGTGTGTCTCCATGAGATTGTCAGGCGTGTTAGCCTCCTATCACAGATTTTGTGACAGCTCTGTATTTGAGGTGAGTGGCTGAGTGGAGTGATTATAGCAAAATGGAGGAAGGACCCGATCTCAGGTGGCCTCGGCCTGCAGCGGCTTGAAGCAGGGTTTCAGTTCCCGGCCAGTGATTGAGGTTGGGTCGCGGCGGTGAGAGCACCGAATCGTAGCCACTAGACCAGCGGTCAGTGACAAGGCTCTGGCCCTACAGCTTTGCAGAGAAAGAATTCCCAGAAAGACGGAAAGTAGTAAAACAAGTAAAGTATTTATTAGGAGAAAAAAAGAGTACGATACGTGTGGATAGACACACGGGCGGGCTCAGAGAGAGTTGTGACCTCGTGGCAGTTTGAATCACTTTTATGGGGCATTTCTTCCGGGTTTGCTTTGGCCAGTCATTTTGATTTGCCTGGTTCAAAGTCCATGTTTGGTATATCTCAGATCTTCCCATGTGTGCGCACGCATCTCTTAACCGAGATGGATTCCACCGAAGAGGCCTATGGTGGTTAGCGTCGCTTAGCATCACTCCCCTTTTGACCTCCAAGGAGCCTTTCTGTGCGTGTGTAGTCGGGGAGGTCTCCTGACTTCAAGAATGAGAAATATGTGATCTCTTATCTTCTATCTGGGCAGGGCCCAGCCTCCAATCTCAATTGTCCTGCTATTCTCATCTCGGAGTATCGGTCCACAGGGAATGAATCTCTGATTGCTTTACCCTGGGGGCGCCCATCTACCTCCTGCCTCAGACCCATTATTCTGTATAACAAATAAAAACCTTAGAAACTCTTCTCTTTTTGCTGCAAGACTGCTTCCAAGAGCTTTTGGAAGATGCTTTTCTGGGCTTTGTATGATGGTATCTGCATATTCTTCTCTGGGAGTCTCCATCCCTCACCCAAGTGCCTCCTGTTTACCTGCCTTCCTCTTCTTCCTGCTTCTGCAGATTGCTGTTTCCTTTCGCTCTCTTGGCTTTCTTCTCCCCACCCCCTTCTTGGCTACCTCTATTTCCTTCTTCTTTCTTCACTGGACCAGACCTGAATTTGTCCTGGGAACTTTTAGTAATCTATGGAAAGGTTGTAAAAGGCTTCATGTCCGATGTTCAGTTGCTTAGTAACTCAAAGAACCTCCTGCCAAGTTTATGTTCAGAGAATTAGACAAACCGTCCCGCCCCCACTGTTTTCGGGCCTGGGCAGCATCAGTTCACCAGCGCAGCTATGTGTGAGGAGATCACCACACAGGCACAGAGAAGAACCTCAGCCACCACAGAGCACAGAGGGGAGGAGCAGAGGCTGAGCCCACCTCGCCAGGCCTGAAGAGGCACCTGGGGAGGCTGACCCGCACAGAGGTGTGGGCAACACTGTAGAGTAAGAAAAACTAAATAATCACTGCATGTCAGTGAGGTGGTTTGAGATTCAGAGTTGCTCTACTTCTTCTTTTATTCTACTTTATAATCTGTCATTCTCATTTAACTTCCTAGTAGTTTTCAGGAAGCCCATAGTTTTAGATTTAGAGACCCTCTAATAAATGGTACCAGGTAACCTCGGAGCAATGGCAACCTCCACAGAAACACAAAAACCAAACAAACAAAATCTCCTAGGCTTCTGGGTTGTGAGATACCAACCTGGAGGAAACAAAGCTTCCATAGTGGTAGGTGGGATGAATCTGGGTAAAATATTTGGTTTAATGCCTATTAGGAGCTGAGGCACCAGCAACACCCCAAGGTCCTAACAGGAATTCCTTGCTGGACTGCAGATGATACCTACTGTCTGATGATGTGCAGAAAAGTGCTAGAGGAGTGGGCTTCTCCTGGCTGGTGTCAGGAACCTCTGCTACCTGCGTAAATCATTGGCCTTGTAACTCCCCCAAACTGTAACACAGAGGAGGAGGTAAAGCTTCTCAGAAGAGAGGAGCTGCCACAGCATGAGTAAAAAGTAGTATTTGGCACACCATGGTTAGCTGCGGGGTAGGGGAGCAGACTGGCTGGTTGGGAGCCAGGATTAATCAAGTGGAAATGAACAGGGAAGGAGGGGAAAAGAACAAAAGTCTATTGAAAGGTACAATAAAAATTTTAATGAGTCTTCAGCTGTTGCATTATCTTGTAAAAGTCATTGCATCATTTGAAAATTTAACTTTGAAATGATTGACTTGAGTTGGGCTGGAGATTTAAAAATTTACAAAAAAGGAAATGGTCTCAGATTAGCAAGATTATTTATACTAAAACGTTTTCAGCATTCAGGGTAACAGGATGGATTTTGGTGATGGTTGTAACTGTTGGGAGCTCATTGGATTTTCACTTAGGTGAATGAGAAGTCTCTCTAAAGATAAGAATGAGAACTTGGGTGTCTGCTGTAGTTTTTCCTAAGATTACAAGTGAATTGAGTGTGACTTGATTTTAGCCTCTTTCATAATCAGGGATATTAATTATACTCTGCTGTAGTTTAAGGTATCTCCAAATAGGTGTATGTAGGGGAGGAAGATGACATTTGTGCCTTTACTCCCATGGCCTTGGAGTAGGAATAAGGATCACTCCTTGGTGAATGGATATTGGTGAAGGGTAGAGGCTCATGTCCGTGGAAAGAGGATGATGCTGGTGAAAGGCTGCATGATGAGTTGATATAACCAATCTTACACAAAGAATCCTTCCCTTTTGAAAATGCTAACTACCTAGGTGACTTTGGGTGTGTTTGAAAGGAGTTAGGTACAGGTGGGAAGGGTTTTGGTGGCATGGGTGCGCTGTCAGATGTCTTAGGAAGCTTGTTCTACTTCATTTCCTGACACTGCTGAGGCTTAGGGATATTTGGGGGCTTCAAAATACATGGATGAGGGAGGAGCCCAGAACTTTTGAACTGAAACTGATGAATCAGAGAGAAAAATACTTTTTTCTTTAAAGGTTAGACCTTTAAAAGAAGGTTATAAAAGTTATAAAAGCAGATTTGGGTAGCTTTCTCATTGATTCACAACTGAACCATCTTCTTAAAAAAACAGCAGCCCTTTATCCTTGATCATGTTCCAGGAATCTTGATGTGGTGATTCTTTCCTGGGATAAGAGGTTGACAGATGGCTCCTGAGGTTCCTTTTTACTTCGAAATTGTATGGTTCTCATAAAAGGGTTTTTCTTTCTTTTTTAAAAAAATTTATTTTATTGAAGAATAGTTGATTTACACTGTTGTGTTAATTTCCGCTGTACAGCAAAGTGATTCAGTTATACTGTACCTATATATATACATTCTAAAAGGATTTTTCTTACATGCACAGTGTACTTCACATATTGATATAGAGTAATAGCAAAGGTTTTCTTCCTCTTTTAATTTGACACTGACATTAAAGGTAGTTAACAATGTGAAAGGTAATAACATTCCACATGTTCAAACTGATATTAGATGCACATCTCTTAAAGGCGGCCAGAACCTCAGAGGTATCCTCAGGAGAATTCACCTGACTTACTCACCTCTCTTGATCATCATGTATGATGAGATTTTTAGATGATGATGACAATGACAATGATTAAGCTAATAAATTTTCCTTGAGTGAGAAAGAATAAACTGTTTAGAATTTTGTAAAATAAAGTAAACCTCAGTTCATCTCTCATAGACAGATAATATTAATAGTTTTTGTTTTTAATTTTTAAATTTTTGGGGGAAGGATACATTTAACTTTAGATGGTGTTTTTTAGAAAGTTTTTTTAAGTTTAGGTCTTGTAAAGAACAAAATAATTTTAGTTGAGAAGAATCAAACTACACTGTGCTTCCTAAATGGTTAATTAATTCAAACACAGATTACAAGAGTATCTATATTCACCCATACATAATTTCAAAATATTTAAGAAGGTGCTTTGAAGCTCTGGGTATGTGGGAGGGGCATGTCAACTGTGAGTCTCAATTAAGGCAGTGGTTCTCCACCAGGAGTGATTTTGCCCCTAGGAAACATTTGGCACTATCTAAAGACATTTTGATTGTCATCACTGGAGATGTGGGAGTGCTATTGGCATCTGGTGGTGAACATCCTACAATGCACAGTTCAGCTCTTTTTTTTTTTTTTTTTTTTTGGCTGCGTTGGGTCTTTGTTGCTGTGCACGGGCTTTTCTATAATTGTGACATGCGGGCCCTAGAGCGCGTGGGCTTCAGTAGTGGCGCGTGGGCTCAGGAGTTGTGGCACACAGACTCTAGGGTGCACAGGCTTCAGTAGTTGTGGCACGTGGGCTCAGTAGTTGTGGCACACGGGCTTAGTTGCTCCACGGCATGTGGGATCTTCCTGGACCAGGGATCGAAACTGTGTCCCCTGCATTGGCAGGGGATTTTTAACCACCGCCACCAGGGAAGTCCCAGGTCAGCTCTTTATAATAAAGAATTATCTGGCCCCAAATGTCAATAGCATCAAGGTTGAAAAATCATGCTACAGGGTGATATGAGCTGTTTACTGATGGAATATCCTCCCTCAACAATATCTTTCAGTCTTTCCTTTGGATCTGCTCAGATTCCAACCTCCTTACTAGAGGGTTAAGGCCATGCTGATAGCATTCTGGGATCTGAGTGGAAGAATAGATGAGATCTAAACATTAAATAAGTATATGTTGACCTAATTCTTCAGCGTAGGGTATGGTACCTCTGCCTTCAATTGTGTTTGTTTCCTCTAATCCAGAGACTCTTCATTTTACTCTCTCTAGAGAGAGGCAGACTCCCAACAGAGGGAATCTGAGGTTCTAGGAGCTTCTTAAATGGCAAGTGTAGGATTGATTGCCTTGTTTACAATGAAAACCTCCAGATTCAAGATTAAGACAAACAAAAGTGCATTGTCTACACCTACTCTCAGCCCATCCTACCATCTTTTTTCTTTAATCAAAGGCATTTGTATTCGTTAAGAAATACAGGACCAGACTAAGTAAGGCAGGTTGCCATTTTATACACAGTGTCTCCTGGATTTCTACTGTGGAGGCTATCTAGAGGCCCTTAGGATTGGATATACTGCTTTAAAGTGCCTGTCTTTCTTTTTCACGGCTTCTTGTCCTGATCACCCAAAGATACCACGTAAGGATAGCATTAAGCAAGTAAGGGATAGTCATAGGGACCAAAGTAAAAGTTTCAGGGAAAACCATTCTTAAATCTTATAATTATACAGCCATAGGATGGGGAAATTTCATAGTTATTGAACCACAAATTTCTCTCTTGCTTTCTGCTCCAACTCATCCCCAAACATAACTCAAAGTGAAGTGCCCTGCCAGTGTGCTTTCTGCTGAATTCGCCACAGCTCTTGATGAGAGAAGAAGCTCTTCAAGTGTTTCCTCATTGACTGATGGATGAATCCAAGCTGCAAGAAACATTGTTGGATTTCTGTATCTTTATGGAGCACATTCTTATTGTCACAGTTTGGGGTTTGCCTTTATTGATTTTGTCACAGGCAGAAGGATGAGCCCAAAGTAGAAACCTAAATTGACAGGTATCTGCAGAGGATCAAAGGGAAAACCTAGACACGGAGCATAAAAAAACGCCAGGGGCTTCCCTGGTGGCGCAGTGGTTGAGAGTCTGCCTGCCAATGCAGGGGACACGGGTTCGAGCCCTGGTCTGGGAGGATCCCACATGCCGCGGAGCAACTGGGCCCGTGAGCCACAACTACTGAGCCTGAGCGTCTGGAGCCTCTGCTCCGCAACAAGAGAGGCCGCGATAGTGAGAGGCCCACGCACCGCGATGAAGAGTGGCCCCCACTCGCCGCAACTGGAGAAAGCCCTCACACAGAAACGAAGACCCAACACAGCCAAAAATAAACATAATAAATAAATAATAAATAAAAATTAAAAAAACAAAAAACAAAAAAAACCCGCCAGAAGTTAGTCATAGATTTGGCTAACCAGAATCTAGAATGTCAGATTAAGGGTCCTGGTCTGAAACTAAGAAAATATCAAAAGGGACATACACCTATCAAATGCAGAATGAGAGATTCAGAGTTGAAATTAAAAGGTAAATAAAATAGAAAACTAAGCAGGACTTGTAGTCTTTTCTTCTTTTAATACTGGTAGATTGCAGTTGGGTCAGGCTGGGCAGACAGAGGAAGGGACTGCTGAAGTTAAAGGACAAAAGGCTTCTTGCTTTTGACTACATGAGGTCTGGAATCCACACTCTTTGTATACAAAGAATACTTGAAGTTTTCCAGAGTAGTGTTCCCCAAAGTGTGTCCCAAGGAGCACAAGTTCTGTTAATGCAGAAAAATGTTTGGAAAATACTGGATTAAACAAAATTAAGTTTCTTTCCGAAGACTCCCAGGAGCTAACGTGTGCTGTGTATCTCCCATAGGGGGAGTGTGTAAACAGTGTTTCCCCGATGTATTCAACCTCTGAACCCTTTCTTACAAGGGCTTTACAGGACCAGTATTACGTAGACCATGTTTTGGGAAATCATGCTCTGGTCACTATCTCTGTTCATATAGAATCTCTATGTCTTCTGTTCAGAACATTTGTACTGCTGGCTGTCAGAGCTTACCTTGTCAAATTTTGCAGCTGAACGAATATATTGATATATTTTATCCTTATTCTCTAGGCATTGTTTATGAAGATGACACAAAGCATTGAGGAAAAATTTGAAGGCCTTTTACTTTATAGCCAAGTTACAAATGAGAGTGACAAAATGAACTTCTGGTAGTTTAGGTCTCTAATTAATCTTACTCTAGGGAGCAGATGACCTATAATAACTTACCAGACTAATCCACTCACTATGTTAAACTTGCCTCTGTTCAGATAATTAAATTTGGATTATGCTGAGTTTGAAGCAGAAGTAATTATTTTATGTATTTTTAACCCCTCTCCCCAGTTGAATTTTGAATGGAGGTAATTGATCCAATTACACCCTAAGAATGAGATTTTAAGATATTTTTCGCTGTAAATATTTCATGGACACAGAAATATCTGGTGATACTGGAAAAAGACATAAAGACAAGAAGACAAAGGGGTTCAATCTGCATGGTGTTGAATTCTTTGGGAGGTGTGATGCAATATATGGGTGTAGAAGACTCTCTATTAGCCATCGGATGATGTCATCCTACAGTGTTATTGTATGCAATACACATGCATTTCCTAAGGTTTTTAGGGTAATGATTTTTTTGCATATGTGCTTACCCCAGTGCCTTAACTGAGCAGATACTCAAGTGTTTAAGAATTACCACTGTTATTTTAAGACTTTTGATTACTTTTAGAATAATAAAAAACAATGTTATTTAATTCAAATGACTGCTTCATAGTGTGGTCCCAAGATGCTATTTTAAAATGTTCTGCCCTCATAAAGATAATTATTTTAAATTTCATGGTAAAAGTATGCATGATCACAGAGATCATGTTATAATATAAACCTTGTTATATTTAAATATATATATAAATCTTGTTATATTAAAAGAAGGTTAAATATATAAGTGTAAATGTAAAAGGTTATAAGAACCCTGGTAATGATAGTCAGATACCTTTTTTTTTTGTACTATAGACTGAGAAACTTAGTTTAAAAGTATAGGAGAGAGACGCAAGAGGGAGGGTGTATGGAGATATATGTATGCATATAGCTGATTCACTTTGTTATACAGCAGAAACTAACACACCACTGGAAAGCAATTATATTCTAATAAAGATGTTAAAAAAAAAAAAGTACAGAGACGTGACCAGGTAGGAGATACTCTCATCTGTGCCCTGGAGATCCTGAAAGGGCCTTAGACTAGGCATTAGTCCCTTGCCAGCCACAATCCGTGAGCAGGCCTGTTGGCATAGGGACCAGGCAGGAGAAACTCTCATCTGCATCCCAGGAGAACCTGAAAGGGCCTTATACATGGCTTTAGCTTCCTCACAGCCACAGTCTGCAAGTCTGCCAACAGTCCTGAGGCTGTAGGGTCCCAGCAGGAGACACTCTCATCTGTGCCCTTGGAGATCCTGAAAGGGCCCTTTACTCCAGTCCCTTCACAGCCTCAGTCTGCTAGCAGTTTTGCTGGCACAGAGACCAGGCAGCAGACACTTCTGTCTGAACTCTTGGAGATCCTGAAAGGGCCCTATACTTGGTTCCAGGCCCTCCTGGCCACAGTCCATGAGCAGTTAAGCTGGCACAGGGACCAGGTGGGAGACATGTCTGTGCTTCAGGAGATCCTGAAAGGGCCCTACACTTGGCTTTAGCCCCTCTAGTCACAGTCAGGGACCAGTCCAGCCTACTCAGGGACCTGGTGGGAGACACACTGCTCCATGCCCCCAGAGGCAGGTCTGCAGACTTCAGTCTTGGCTGTGGAAACTGAAACAGCCCTGGGGCTTGCTTTCAGCCTCTCTCAGCCATGGTCCAGGATCCGTCTTGCCCACACAGGGACCCATCCAGTGACCAGGCAGCAATCGTCCTGGACACTACACCTGCCACACACCTGGTAATAGATCCACTGTCTGAAGACCCCACTGTGGACCCTGAAGTGGACACTTATCCCAGCACCACCTTACTGAATAAGGTACTAGAGGCAGTTCTAGCCACCTGGGCACCAGGCATGATCCATATCCACCTGAGACCCTGATAACAAGCCTGCCAACCATAGATCTCACTGCATACCCAGCAACAACCTCATAACCAGCTCCAACCCAGCATAACTGTGATTCTATAGGTAATCCCATCAACCCAAGGAACAGACAGGAGAAGGTATTTTCTTGCTGAAACCAGTCTGTAAAGCCTGGAAGAGGTGTTTGCTCCTTTAAATGCACAAAAAACAATGCAAAGCTACATGGATCATGAAGAGTCAGGCAACATGACACCACCGAAGGAAACCAAAAAAGCTCCAACCACAAAGAAATGAAGATCTATAATTTGCCTGACAAATAATTGAAAATAATCGTCTTAAAAAACAATGAGGGAATTCCCTGGTGGCGCAGTGGTTGAGAGTCTGCCTGCCAATGCAGGGGACACGGGTTCGAGCCCTGGTCTGGGAAGATCCCACATGCCGCGGAGCAACTGGGCCCGTGAGCCACAACTACTGAGCCTGTGCGTCTGGAGCCTGTGCTCCTCAACAAGAGAGGCTGCGATAGTGAGAGGCCCGCGCACCGCAATGAAGAGTGGCTCCCGCTTGCCGCAACTAGAGAAAGCCCTCGCACAGATACGAAGACCCAACACAGCCAAAAATAAATAAATAAATAAATAAATAAATAAATAAATAAATAAATAAATAAAGGAGTTCCTTAAAAAAAAAAAGACGTATAAGAAAAAAACCAATGAAATGCAGGAGAACACAAATAGACAACTGAACAATGTCAGGAAAACAATACATGAACAAAATGAGCTTAATAAAGAAATAGAAACCATAAAAAAGAATGAAACAGGAATCCTAGAGTTGAACAATGCAATGACAGAACTGAAAAATTCAATGAGAGCTTCAGCAGCAGACTTGATCTTGCAGAAGAAAGAATAAGTGAACTAGAAGACAGGTCATTTAAAATTAGCCAGTTAGAAAACTTTTGTTTCACTTATATATGTATACATATTAGATAAGTGTGTATTTGTTGGATTGTGATATAAAATGTATTTTTTAGATCAAAAAAGTTTTCAGGCCATTGTAGTTAAGTTATACTGGCAAATAAAAGCACAAATTAACCTCAAAAAAATTAGCCAGTTAGAGGAACAAAAAGGAGAAAGGATGAAAAAGACTGAAGAAAATCTACCTGAATTATGGACATCATCAAACGAATGAACATTCGCATCATGGGAGTCCCAGAAGAAAACGAGAGAGAAAGGTCAGAAAGATTAAAGAAAGACATAATAGCTGAAAAATTTCCAAATCTTAGGAAAGATATGAACACTCAGTTACAGGAAGCTCCAAGGATCCCAGGTGAGATCAACCCAAAGATTACTTTGAGACACATTACAATTGAATGTTAAAAGTCAAAGAAAGGAGAGGATTTTGAAAGCAGCAAGAGAAAAATGACTTGTCACATACCAGGGAAACCCCATAAGGTTATCTAGTGGATTTCTCTGCAGAACTGTGCATTTCAGGAGGGAGTGAGATGATATATTCAAAGTGCTCAAAGAAAAAAATCCTGCCAACCAAGAATACTATATCCCTTTTGCCTTGTAGGCAAAAACTGTCCTTCAGAAATGAAGGAGAAATAAAGACATTCCTCAACAAACAAAAGCTAAGGGAGTTCATCACCACTAGACCTGCCTTACAAGAGATGCTAAAGGGAGTTCTTCAAGCTGAAATGAAAGGGCACTAAATAACAACATGAAAATGTATAAAACTCACTGATGAAGTTAAATATATAGTCAAATTCAGAATACCCTATTAATGTGATGGTGGTGTGTGAAGCACTTTTATGTCTCTAGTATAAAAGTTAAAACACAATAACATTAAAGATAACTATAGCTACAATAATTTGGTAATGGATGTACAACATGAAAAGATGTAAAGTGTGACATCAGTAGCATGTCTGGCTAAAGGTTTATCAATTTTGTTTATCCTTTCATAGAATCAGATCTTAGATTCATTGGTCTTTTCTATTGTTTTTTTAGTCTCTATTTTATTCATTTCCACTATCTTTATTATTTCTTTCCATCTACTAACTCTGGGTTTTCTTTATTTTTTTTCTAATTCCTTCAGGTGTAAGGTTAGATTTTTTATTTGAGATTTTTCTTGTTTCCTGATGTAAGCTTGTGTTGTTATAAACTTCCCTCTTAGCTTTTGCTGAGTCCCAAGATTTTGGGTTGTTGTGTTTCCATTTTCACTTTTCTCCAGGTATTTTTTGATTTTCTTCTTTGATTTCCATTGGTTGTTTAGTAGCATGTTCTTTAGCCTCCACTTGTTTCTGGTTTTGCAGTCTTTTCTTCCAGTTCATTTCTAGTCTCATATTATCGTGGTTGGAAAAGATGCTTGATATGATTTCAATCTTCTTAAATTTACTGAGACTTGTTTTGTGGCCTAGCATGTTATCTGTCCTTGAAAATGTTCCATGTACACTTGAAAAGAATGTATATTCTGCTGTTTTGGATAAAGTGTTCTGTATATATTTATTAATTACATCCGGTCTAATGTGTCATTTAAGGCTAGTGTTTCCTTATTGATTTTCTATCTGGATGATTTGTCCATCAATTTAAGTGGGGTGTTAAAGTCCCCTACTATCATTGTATTACTGTCAATTTCTCCCTTTATGTTTGTGAATATTTGCTTTATGTATTTAGGTACTATGTTGGGTGCATATATATTTATAATTGCTATATCTTCCTGTTGTTTGATTCCTTTATTATTATGTAATGTCTTTGTCTCTTTTTTACAAAGTCTTAGACTTTGTTTTAAAGTCTATTTTGTCTTATATACGTATTGTTACCCCAGCTTTCTATTCCTTGCCATTTGCATGGAATACCTTTTCCATCCCCTCACTTTCAGTCTGTGTGTTTCTTTAGATCTGAAGTGAGTCTTTTATAGGCAACATATATATGGGTTTTGTTTTTTTATCCATTCAGCCACTCTGTCATTTACATTTAAAGTAATTATTGATGATTATGTGCTTCCTGTTATTTTATTAATTGATTTCTGGTTGTTTTTGTAGTTCTTTTTGTTCCTTCTTCTTTTGGTGTCTTCCCTTGTGATTTGATGACTGTCTTAATGTTATGCTTGGATTCCTTTCTCTTTTGTGTTGTGTGTGTGTGTGTGTGTGTGTGTGTGTGTGTGTATTATAGGTTTTTGGTTTGTGGTTACCATGAGCTTCATATATATGATTATTTAAAATTGATGATCTTTTAAGTTTGAACACATTCTAACCACCCTACAGTTTTACTACCATCTCCATGTTTAATGTTTTTGACATCATATTTTACATCTTTTTGTTTTGTGTATGCCTTAGCTACTTACTGTGGATATAGTGATTTTACTATTTTTGTGTTTTAACCTTTCTACTAGCTTTATAACTGGTTGATCTAGTACTTTTACTGTATGTTTGCCTTTACCAGTGAGATTTTTCCTTTCACAATATTCTTTTATTTTCCACTTAGAGAAGTCCCTTTAACATTTCTTGTAAAGCCAGGTTAGTGGTGCTAAACTCTTTTAGCTTTTGCTTGTCTGTAAAACTCTTTATATTTTCTTCAAATCTGAATGATAAGCTTGCCAGGTAGGTTTTAGGTTTTTTCCTTTCATTTTGAATATATTGCACCACTCCCTTCTGGCCTGCAAAGTTTCTGCTGAAAAGCCAGCTGATAGTTTTATGGAAGTCTCATTGTGTATAGCTAGTTGCATTTCTCTTGCTGCTTTCAAGATTCTTTCTTTATCTTTAATTTTTGCCATTTTAATTAGAATGTGTCTTGGTGTGGACCTCTTTGGGTTGATCTTGTTTGGGACTCTGTATGCTTCCTGGACCTGGATGTCTGTTTTCCTTCCCAGGTTAGGGAAGTTTTCAGCTATTTCTTCAAAGAAGTTCTCTGCCCCTTTCTTTCTCTGTTCTCCTTCTGGGACCCCTATGATATGAATGTTAGTATGTTTGATGCTGTCCCAGAGGTCTCTTAAACTATCCTCATTTTTTGAAATTCCTTTTGCTTTTTTCTGTTCAGCTTGGGTGGTTTCCACTATCCTGTCTTCCAGATTGCTGATCTGTTCCTCTATATCATCTAATCTATTGTTGATTTCTTTTAGTGTATATTTTTATTTCAGTTATTATATTCTTCAGCACTGTTCTTTATATTTTCTAACTCTTTGTTGAAATTCTCACTTGTTCATCTATTCTTCTCCCAAGTTTGGTAAGCATCTTTATATGATCATTACCTTGCACACTTTATTGGATAGATTGCTTATCTCCACTTTGTTTAGTTCTTTTTCTGAGGTTATGTCTCATTTCTTTGTTTGGAACATAGTCCTCTGTCTCCTCATTTTGCTCAATTCTCTGTGTTTATTTCAATGTGTTAGGTAAGTTGGTTACATTTCTCAGTCTTGGAGAAGTGGCCTCATGTAGGAGATGTCCTATAGGGCCCAGAAGCACTCCCCTCTGGTCACCAGAGCTATACACTATAGTGTTGCCCTCAATGTGGGATGAGTTTGCCTTTCTATTGTGTTGGGGCTGATTACTGTGGGTGCGCTGGTAGGCCAAGCTGGCCCCTGGCCTGATTGGCTGCAAGGTCATGCCTCATGTGGTGGCTTCAGGGTAGGCTTCCTGTGCAGTGGGCTGTGTGGCCCGGAGGTGGGTGGGGCTGGGTCCCCCTGTGGCTGTCTGTGCAGCCCAGAGGGACTAGGGCCTGGTGTTGGCCTGCTGGAGGGTGGGGCTAGGTCCCGCTGCAGCTATATGCGTGGCCTTGGGGGATAGGGGCTGGTGCTTGCTCACTGGAGGGCAGACTTGAGTCCCCATGTGGCTGTCTGCACAGCCTTGGAGGGGGGCCAAGATTGGGGCTGGTGCTAGTCCACTGGTGAGTTGAGTTGTGTCCCTGGTGCTATAGGCTAGAGAGAGGATTCCAAAATGGCACTTGCCAGTGCTGGTGTTATTGTGGTAGAACAGACTCCCCAGAATGGCTGCTCTAAGTGTCTCTGTCTTAAGGGGGAGTCCCAGTTGCCTCCTGCCTCTCCAGAGGGCTCTCCAAGATCAGCAAGTGGATTGACCCAGACTCTTTTCAAACTATTGCCTCTGTGATGGGACTCAGAGCATGTGAGATATTGTGTATGCCCTTTAAGAGTGGAGTCTTTGTTTCCTGTAGCCCTCTTGCTTTCCCAAACAAATCCCACTGGTTTTCAAAGCTAGATGTCCTGGCTTTGTCTTCCCAGTGCGGGAGCCCTGGCTTGGGGAGCCTGATATGAAGTTTGGACCTCTACATGAGGACTCACTGGGGGCCTCTACAATTATGATGTTCCTCCCATTTGTGGGTAGCTGACCCAGGTGTCTGAGTCCTGGCTATACTGTGTCTGCTACCCATCTTATGGTTCCTTCTTTATGTCTTTGGTTGTAGAAGATCTTTTCTGCTAGTCTTCAGGTTGTTCTCATAGTTGCTTTATAAGTAGCTGTGATTTTGGTGTGTCTGTGGAAGGAGGTGAGTTCAGGGTCTTCCTATTCTACCATCTTGGCCACCTCTCTAATATTATTAAAATGTCCATATTACTCAAAGCCATATATAGATTTAATGTGATCTCTATTAAAATTCCAATGGTATCTTTCACAAAAATAGAATAAAAAACTATCCTAAAATTTGTATGGAACCACAAAAGGCTCTGAATAGTCAAAGCAATCTTGAGAAAGAAGAACAAAGTTGGAGGCATCACAGGTCCTCATTTCAAACTATACTACAAAGATATAGTAATCAAAACAGCATGGTACTGGCATAAAAACAGACACATAGACCAATGGAATAGAGCATAGAGCTAACAAATAAAACCATGCATGTATGGTCAACTCATATTTGACAAAGGAGCCAGGAATACTCAATTGGGAAGAGAGAGTTTTTGCAGTGTATGGAATGGGAGAAAATATTTGCAAACCATATATTAGATAAGGAGTTAACATCCAAAATATGTAAGAAACTTATACAACTTGATAACAACCCACCCCCTGCAAATAGTCCAATTTAAAAAATGGGCAGAGGACCTGAATAGAAATTTTTCCAAAGAGATATACTAATGGCCAATGGGTACAAGAAAGGTTGCTCAATGTTACTAATCATCAGGGAAATACAAATCAGAACCACAGTGAGGTATCACTTCATACTTATTAGAATAACTATTCTCAAAGAGACGAGTGGCAACAGGTGCTGGTGAGGATGTGGAGAAAAGGGAACTCTTGTGCACTGTTGATGGGAATATAAATTGGTGTAGCTACTATGGAAAATAGTATGAAGGTTCCTCAAAAAATTAAAAATAGAACTACCATATGATCCAGCAATCCCACTTCCGGGTATATATCGAAAGAAAATGAAATCACAATCTTGAAGAGATATCTGTACCCCCATGTTTATTGAAACACTGTTCACAATAGCCAGGATATGAGAAAAATCTGTGTTTATTAACAGACAAATGGATAAATAAAAGGTGACATATATATATATACACACATATATATATATATATATATATATATATATATATATATATATATATATATGTATATATATATATATATAATCCATGAAAAAGGAAATCCTGCCGTTTGTGACATGGATGGACCTGAGGGCTAAGTGATAAAAGTCAGACAGGGAAAGGCAAATACTGTATGATTTTACTTGTATGTGGAATCTAAAATAAAGCCAAGCTCATAGAAATGGAAAGTAGAATGGTGGTTGTTAGAGAGAAAATCTTCCAGTTATAAGATGATTAGGTTCTGGGAATCTATTGGACAACATTGTGACTATAGTTAATAATACTATATCTTAAGTGATCTCACCACAGACACACAAAATCATAATTATGTGAGTTGATGGATGTGTTAACTAACCTTATGTGGTAATCATTTTGCAATATTTGTGTGTATCAAATCATCACATGCACTTAATTGTACACAATTTTATATATTAATTATATCTCAATAAAGCTGGTAAAAAAAGGAAAACAATGGAAAAAAAAGTACAGACTTATTCTTTATGTTCAAGATCAGTTTTTCTCCAACATATTTCTCTTTATAGTTCAGTTGAGAAGTAAGTACACACAGAAGCTGCTAGTTCTTCCTTTCCTGGACCTGAAGTTCCTGGAAGGTGGATGGTAAACAAGTGTTGACTCACTTGTTTTCCATAGCACCAGGAAAGTGTCAAAGTGAGATGCTCATTAAATTCCTTTTTTCCTTAAACTATGGTATACATAAAACTGTCAGGCCAATATATTCCTCTGCTTCCATCTAAATCTGTTTTCTTCATGTTATTTTGCACATTATGGTGGAAGCAGAGAAAAACCATATTCTCTCAGCTGCTTGTGTTACATTATTTAAAAAATGAAACAAAACTCTCACCTTGTAGACTCCAGTTTAATTAAAGGATCATTCCAAATACTCTTATTTTGAAAATTGTCAGCTACATATTGATGAAATATTCTCGACTGTTCATTTTCAAGCGTATGAAGTAACATTTCTTGTTGAAGAAATTCATTCAAAAGACATTAAATATCCAGATCAAGGAATCATATGGAACTATTAACAATGAGAGGATCAGGGCAAAGGGCACAATGAATAGAAGCTATGACAAGCAGAAGTTGTCTGAGGTTCATTTGTATTTGGCTGCAAATGACTAAGTAAGACCCAAAATAGCTGTGTCATGTGATGTATGATATGATTGTGAAGCATTAATTGAAAAATTATAAACGGATGATTTTCTGAGCCTATTGGAGAAGGAACTACTGTTTCTGAGAGTCATATCAATTTTAACTATTGGGAAGGAAGATATGAAAAATTAAAATAAAAAGCTTAGTCAGCTTTAATGCATCTGAATCACTCTTGGATGACTGCCAGGTGCTCATGTGCTTGATGATAAAGTCTTATCCAAGACTTACCTAAGGAGAGCAAGAAGTGAAAGCCTCAGAAATGATGACCTCTCTGGGAAACTGCTGCTCCTTTCCCACACCACAGCTAGACTTGGTTGGTGGTAAGTGATAAAATCTAATGGCTGGAGGGTTTTTGATTTCAACTTAAGCTTTAGCTGTCTTACAGAGGGGAGAGAGTATGGGTTGATCTGTTATAGTATTCATCATTTTGTCCCTTTTACCCCTATGATTTAGAGGAGCCACCTAAATTTAAAAAATAAAATATTTTTTCTGTATGCTGAAAGGAAGATCTGTCAAAGCATCTGGTAATATTCAATCTAACAATTTTTAGGGTTGGTGAAGGATCCGCTAGGTTCTTTTTAGAGGCTTTTAAGTCATTAGCTCTTACTCAGCACTTTCTATTATTGCTATTTATTTTCTTAGGCAAGAGAATAAATAATTTATTAAGAAAAAGACAGAAATTCAATGAATGTGAATTATGCTAAGCTAGTTCATGCCCCATGCTTTTATTGTCTACCAGCATATACAGAACAAAAATAAATATGGGCTTGTACTATATATCTACTTTTCATTAGAAAGTATATATTTTATTTTTCCTTGAAGGTCCATGATGTAGAATTTTTATTTATTATAGGAATTATTTTTTAAAACACCACTTCATGTTGGAGCAAGTCATACTTTATCAGACACCCACCTTCAAGTTAGATGACTGGATGGGCAGAAACGCTTGACAGTATCCAATGAACTTGATTCAAAAATTTTAAGCAAAACGATTGTAAAATATTTGAAATAAATAGATTCTACCTTGCTGAAATTATTTCTTTGAAAAGTAAATATAGTACCAGACCTTTAATTATTCTTTCTGTAGTAAAGAGCATTCAGAGGGAGGATCTCTGATCACATCAGACCTTTGGATATTAAGAGCCTTTGCTGTCTCCATTAGTATTTTTAAATCTGACATCAGAATCTTCTAAAGAAAATCTTTTTTTGCATGTCTGGGAGGTTAGGGTGAGTAGGAAATAATAGTGAATAGGAAATAATGCTTTTGAAAATCCTGGTCTTTATGGGAGTTCATCACCCGTAAAATGCTTTCTGTTTATGAAAGAACAGCAGTGTGGATAGTTATTTGATGTGTTCTCAAGTTGCAGCATGAGTAGCACAAACAAATGTAATATTAGTTGAAAGATTTGGCTTAAGTTCATTATTTTGTATTGCAGTCTGATTCAGTTGTCTTCAGAAATAAAAGTTATTCACTCCAGAACAAATCTACTCGTAGGACAAATAATGCAATAACCTGTAAGCTCGGTCACTTAATCACCTGTGGCTTTCATCATGATATCAGATTTAGTTCATAGGAAGACTTATTTCTTAAAGGAATTATTGGACTGACACAAATACAACCTTATTATTGAACTGAATCACAGTAAGCATTTTGTATTTAAAAATATAATGTTTTAACAAGTGGGTAGGTACAAGTTTAAATTTAGCATTTTAACTGAGTGCCCCATACAGTCTGGTGACATTCTCTACCCAAAACAAAACAAAACAAAACAAAAATAATCATTTTCATAGTCAAATAAGTTTGGGAACTAAGGCACCAAATATTCCTACCCCTTATTTGGAGATTCTCAATGTATCTGAGTATTAAAGCCCTGTCCCGCAATTAAGAAACACTTTCATATTTTAATCAAGATATTTTAAAGTTATGTGTTTATACACAAATAGTTGAGAGTCAAGTAGTTTTGGGATTTTAAACAAACAGCAGCTCTTAGACCTTCTTTTCCATTTCCCATTCTCCAGAGGCAACCATTTTTCATCTGTTAGCTGATTCTTTGGTAACTGCCTTCATCTTAAAACAACAGAATGGTATGGCTACCTCCTGAGTATTTTTTCTATTTTTTTAATCTATTGACTTCTCACTATGAAAGATGGGAGTTTATTTAGCTTGTTCCCCGATCCCATCTCTCTCTCTCTCTTACTTTTCTCTCACAGGGGCACACGTGCACATGTGTGCACACACACAATTCTTACTCCCCCAGTTCTTCCTGTAAAATTATGTTGTGATTTGGATTATACCAACATTTAGTGTTTATATTAAGAATATGTAAATGCAATTTTTAGCTAAACCACATAGAATAATATAATTCCTATTCTATTTTTGTATACCTTTTAACTTTTTTCTAGAGTTTATTGTTGTTATTTGCTTAGTTTTCTATGTGTTTAATTCAACCCCAATTCTCCACTAGATCAATAAATCTCTTCTTGGTATGTTCATTTGCATCAGGTTTTCTTTCAGTGTCATCTGTTTCAAGAAGTCTTTCTGAGAGCCTTGTGACCTGTTCTGATCTGGGCTGGATGCCTTCCTTGCCCTGGTATATGGCTGACATCCTTAGATTTCTCTTCCTCACCACCCTGGGGTGCTAGATCTCCTGTTGGCTGTGTCTCCTGACTTCCTCTTTCTTGGTTTACTCTTTTTTTTTTGGTAGATTATCTACCAAAGAGACTCTGGTATCTCTTGAGAAAATGTCTGGAAAATAGTCTCTTATTCTATCCTCACATTTGATTTTTTATCAAACTACATTATTCTCAGTATACAATTATATTCTAGAGTTCTTTTTCCTTCCTTTTTAAAAATTAAAAAAAAATTATTTTGGCCGTGCCTTGCGGCATGCAGGGATCTTACTTCCTTCATCAGGGATCGAACCCGTGCCCCCTGCAGTGGGAAGACTGCCAGGAAGTCCCCTCTTTTTCCTTCTCGAGGAAAACAATTGTCTTTTAGCTTCCAATGTTGCTCTTATGGAAGATCACACTCCTTTGTGTCTCTTCCGCTCTCAGTACTCTTCTTCACTTTTGGCATTTCTGATCACCAAATGTGTGGTGGTTTTTCCCACACCAAGCAACTCAGTGATACCAGCTTGGTGTCCTATAATTTAACTGTCTGCCTGAAAATAGTGTCAGATCCCACCTGTTAAGCCTCAGTCCCACAGAACTGCCCCCCTCCCCCTACCCACTTCAGGTACCAATTGCAAATCCAGATTGTTTCCTGTGGATCTGACTGACTGGCTATAAATCACCCCCCTCCTCAGGTTCCCATGACCCCCTCCTCAGGTTCGATTAATTTATTAGAGCTACTCACAGAACTGAGGAAAACAGGTTACTTACTAGATTACCAGTTTGTTACAAAGGATATTAAAGGATACGAATGAATAATCAGATAAAGAGATATATAGGGCAGGGTCCAGAAGGGTCCCGAGCATAGAAGCTTCTGTCTGTGGAGTTTGGGGCATACTACCTACCCAGCATGTGGATGCATTCTTGTTCACCAATCTTGTGGCTCTCCACAGCCTGTCCTTTTGGGTTTTTATGGAGGCTTTATTGCACAGGCATGATTAATTAAATCATTGGCATTGGTGACTGATTCAACCTCCAGCCTCACTCTTCTCCCCAGAGGTTGGGGGGGGGTGGGACCAAAAGTTCCAACCTCCTAATCAAGATTGGTTTCCCTGGCAATCAGCCCCCGTCCTTTCTGGAAGTCACCTCATTAACATAAACTCAGGTGTGGTTGAAAGGGGCTTATAAGAATACAAGACTCCTTTCACCATTATGGCTCTGGAGCTATTTCAGGAACTGAGGACAAAAGAACAAATACTATAACAAAAGATGCTCTCATTGCTTTTGTGCTTTGGACTTTCCAAGAGTTTTAGGAGCTCTGTGCCAGAAATGGGGACAAAGACCAAATATATATTT